>NC_056738.1:259537483-259744983 GCF_019279795.1 Protopterus annectens
ATTGGTGAAATAAACTTTCTTCCTAAGACCAAGAATAATGAGTTTTTGAGCTGATATATGTTTAACTGCCATCTCTTTAAAACCCTGCCAAGACATTTTTGTTCGATCTATCCAATTATTAGTGATGTAGAGTTTGATTAGAGAACAAAGAGTGATTAAAATGTGCAAGTGTAATTTGGGCATCTTGACTAGTGGAATATTTAATATGGCTGTTTCCCATGAGAGTGTGGAATTGTAGTAACCCATTTTTTTTAGTCGCACTTTGAGAGAACACCATAATTTATAGGAATGGTTACAGTGCCATATGATATAAAAGAGACCGGCTCTCAGACAGGGGCAACATGTACAAGCAGGGGAATTGTTGGGATTAAATTTATTGAGTATTACAGGTGTATAGTACGAGTTGTTATTCAACATCAATTGGGTATACAATCATTTTTTGAAGGGGGCAAGTTCTAGAGTGGTTTTTATGGCTAGTAGTTGTTGATTCTCTGTGATAGGTGGATTTATATTGTCCCAGTAGGTGGAGAAAAGGCAATTATTGTTGTAGAGTAATGGTTTTAGTAACTTGTAGGAGGAGGAGATGGTTTTTGTGGGGTTAGAAAGTGTAGAAATAATTTCAGATAGTTTATTTATTTCCCGTGTATAAGATGGAATGCATATAATTTGTGAGGATATGAGTTCTCGTAATTGATGGAGAATGACTGTGTATTTATTATTGGCCTTAAAAATTCCACGTAGTTCTGTAATCGATAGAGACTTATGTTTGAGAAGGTCCCACACCGTAAGGTCCGTGATAAGGGGGAATTCAGAGAGATCAATCATATTGCTATTGATTTTAAGATTTGGATTAAGATGAAGAGGTTGTAGAAGGGGAAGAGTATTTTCGAGATTAATGTCCTTAATCATTTTTTGGAATAATCTAATGTTATGCTTCAGTAAGGGGAGTAATTTGGAATTATTTAGAGAAAAATGGGAAAGAAATGGGATAGCTTTCGGGTTGATTTTGTTGGAGGTCACATGATGGTGCCAGATCCTCAACCAGGCAGGAACATGCGTGTGTGATTTAGTATTCATGTTTGAAATGGACCATAGTCTGTTTGAAGAGATGATCGTATAGTAGAGATGAAAGTTTGGAAGACCCACCCCTCCTTTCTCTTTGGGGAAAGTAAGTTTACAGTAAGAGATCCTGACTTTCTTGGGAAACCAGAGAAAATTTGCTATGTTTTTGTTGAATTTGGAGAATAGGTTGTTTGATATCATTATATTCGTAGCATTAAATTGATATAGAAGTCTCGGTAAAATATTCATTTTTACAATGGCTACTTTAGAAAGGAATGCTAATTTCAAGAGTTTCCACCTTTGTAGGTCTTGACAAATAAAAGCCCACGATTTTAGTAAATTATTTTGAAGCATAGAGGCTTGGTTGTGTTCAAAATTAATGCCGAGATATTTGATACTATATGAAATATGGAAGGAGGATTCAGGGAAAAAGAAGGATTTATGAGCGTCAGGGTTAATTGGGAGGATATGTGATTTTTTCTTATTAATTTGGAGGCTAGAAGCACAGGAAAAGTTATTAATTGCATTTATAATTTTGGGTAAGTCAGAGTTGGGATAGTGAAAGTATAAATTCAAATCATCAGCAAAAGCCGATAAAGCAACTTGTGTGTTTAATATTCTAGGGATCGTGTGGTGCGTATTCTGAATGATGTAGAGGAAAAAAGGTTCAATAAATATATTAAAAAGGAAAGGAGAAAGTGGACAACCTTGCCTTGTTCCATTGGTAATCAGAATCGTATTAGATCTTTTTTTATTTATATATAAAGAGGTGTAAGAATTTGTATATAATATTCTGATATCTGAAAAAGTTTTAGGGATATTGAAATGGGACAAGGTGGAGAATAGAAAGTCCCAATTTACTCTGTCAAATGCTTTTGAGGCATCAAGAGTCAGGGCATATAACGGATTTTTATCTCTTTTAGTAAAGTGTATTAGAGAGTCTAAAGTTAGAGTATTGTCCCATGTGTGTCTGTTGCACATAAATCCAGCTTGATCCTGTGATATTATATGTGGCATTATCTGTTTAAGTCTGTTAGCCAGGATAGCAGCAAATATTTTAATATCTACATTAATAAGCGAGATGGGTCTGTAACTGTGAGGATCTGTTTTGTCTTGATCGTTTTTTAAAATTAAAATTGTTTTTGAGATATTCCAATGTAAGTTAGTAATTCCTTCTTTTATAATAAAGTTGAAAACCTTGAGAAGAATAGGGGCAAGTTTTAAACTAAAGGTTTTTAAAAAGTTGGTGGTAAAACCATCTGGGCCAGGAGATTTGCCTGCTTTGAGATTGCTAATGACATTTTGAATCTCTTGAATATTAAACGGGGCAGATAAGAGGGACGATTGATCTAGATTAAGAGAGGGAACTGTAATTGAGTTGAGAAAGGTTTCTATTTGGGTGTTTAAGGGATTATGTTCATTCTTACTATAAATATCAGAGTATAAATCATGAAATAATTGGATTATTTCAGAGTCTGATTTGTAGAGTTTCCCCTTATACTGGAGCATGGAAATTTAGGCAGCACCCTTATTATTCCTAAGTATTCTAGCAAGAGTTCTCGAGGGAATTTGTGCCCATTCAGAATATGTAGCAATGCATCTTTGTTCCTGAAGAGAGTAGTTATGAGAGTGTAAGTCCAGTAATTCTTTGCGTGTTGTTTTAATCAAATCCTCTAACTTTGGGTCAGATTGTGTTCTCTGTTTTTTCTCTAGGGATGCTAGTGTTAGGAGCAGATCTGATTCATTTTTTTTTTATTGAGTTTTTTAAAGAATGAGGCTTTACTGATCAGAAATCCTCTTAACTCTGCCTTACAGGCTGCCCATTGTATATCTGGTGCAATTTGGGAATTTTCAAAATTAGAATATAGGTCAGAAAGTGTACAATTAATTTTTTTTAGGATCTCCTTGCTATTTAATAGATTATTATTAAGGGACCAGTTAGAATAAGAAAATGAAGTGTGTGTGAAAATAATTTTAAAGGATATTCTAGCATGATCTGATAAAAATCTAGGTTCACTGGTGAAGGTATTGTTAAATTTAGAAAAAAAATTGGAGACTAGAAAAAAGTCAAGACGTGACCACGATTTATGGCAGTTGGAGTAGAAAGTGTATAAGTTGTCCTTAGTTAAGATATTACTAAATGCAATAGTGTCCATAAGGTAAAAGTCTGAAATAAGTTATTCTAGAGCTACAGAGGCTTGAAAGTTATATGATAAAGAATTACTGGTGCGGTCTAAATTAGGATTGATTACCGCATTCCAATCTCCACCTATTATATATAGATAATTTTGGAACGAACAAGGATATTATGGATTTCTAATATGAAGGTGTGTTGTTGGGAACAAGGTCCATAAAGATTCAGAAAAAGAACTGGTTTAGTTGTGTCAGGGAGAAAAGAAGTAAAATAGCACCACCTACCATGCTTATCTGATTTGATTTCATTTATAGTGCCCTGAAATTGTTTCTTGATTATAATGGCTACCCCCTTAGAGTTTGTGCTATCCCCATCTGCTATAATAGTTCTAATCCATTTCCTGTTGGCAACTTTCTCCCATCCCTCTTTTGACAAATGTGTTTCCTGTAGGAAGCAAATATTGGCCTGAGATTTGAAAATAAGATGAAGTAATAGATTTTTTTTTTTTGCAGCGTTTTGTAAGCCTTTAACATTCCAACTATCAATGGTCCAGGTCATGGATACAGACAGTCAAATGAGAATAGTGAAGCATTATAGAGTTCCGTGATTGTTAAAGAATCAGAGTGGGACAATGAGTGCTGTGAGTATATTGCCATGAAGTTAAATAGGGTGAGATGAGTATATATCCGCAAAAGTACTGTCTTTACACAGAATTTAAACATAACTGTAAAGGTAGCCAAATACTTCTTCTTACTATCCCCAGTGCCTAACCACCCAAACCCCTTGAAAGAAGAAGAATAAAAACACATATACCAAAACCAGGACGATATTATACATATGTACAAACTACTGTTATTCCAACAAAGCGTCAACCTAAAGAGCCAACAGCACACACATGAGCATCCCAGTAACTATATATTAATGAACATAATAAGCAATAGGAAGTCCTAGATTGATATTAACTCAAACAGATGACTTAAGCAATATATATCATAACCGAGTTGTACTTAGATTCTAGGAAAACAAAAACATAAGATGTAGACCAATACCCTTTATAGAGCACTGAACTGTTATTTAATTGAACAACGAGAATATAACAATCCTGAATGATTCTGCATCTTGATAGAAAAAAAATAGTATCCATGTGTAGAGCAGTTCTCTACTTGTGTTAGCATTATGTGGCAAAAAAAGAGTAATGAAGCTCATTAAAGACCAAGTACATCCAGTTAATAAGTCTGTAATAGAGCACTGAGGGCGACGTCAGAGGATCAGAATATAACTAAAAAAAAAACAGTCTTCAGTCTCATTACAAGTGAAATTCCAAAGCTCAGAGCCAATTATAAATAAGCAACTGGTTAGAATTGGCTTAATATGTAAACTAAAACTGTGTAAGACGAAACGCTCTACTAACATAGTTAAAGAAAGCAAATACGCTTCTGTGTACACTTGCGGGCCACATCACAGAACACTAACAACAGCCCATGAAGTACACAGTATGTGAACCAATAGTGACGCAGCGCAAAGGTCTGTAGTATGTATAAGACAAGCATCATCTTTGTGCATAATTAAAGCATACATTAACCAAAACATTATTATATATATGTACAAAATATTGCTCTTCTATCAGATCCTCAGCCTAGAGCATTAACCTTAGAAACAAAGAGCAACCATAGTTTCATAATATCATGGAAATTGTGACATGTGACTGTAACAAGTAGGAAAAAAAAACAGTAGAGGTAAATTCACACATCTGTTTGTATGAATAAGCTATAAGGAGTCCAAGTTTCTAATATTTGAACACTATTCAGATCTTACTTATAATAATAGACTAAATATATTCTAGATATAAGTTTCACCATTCTCTATAATCCTAATCTAGCTAAGTGCTAAAAACTACCATTGACTATCAACTTTATTCACCTAACATTCAAACAAACAGATTTCTTGCTTTCCAAGAATAAAGGGAGCAGTTGAAAAACACAGATTTGTTAGCAGCTTCCCCCACGAGTGAAGCCTGATACATGTCTAGCTACATGAGAATATACGTTTCCAATATTAATAGTTTACCACCATAAGTAATAATAAAGGTTCAGCAACAGCAACCATATTATCTTTAACTTGATGGTTAAACAGCACAGTTTAAGAGTCTAGCGACTGGGACACGAAAAGCGTAAGTGTCTAGCGACTGGGAAATAAAGAACAACTGCATTGTGTCTTTAGAAGTCATAAGATTAACATTAATAGCAGATTGCCAGTACCATATTCTGTTCTGTACATTCTTCCAAGAAGATCCGACACCAGAAGCACCACGTTCCTTGATCGCTCGAGTTCGCAGAAGACCAAAAGGTAAAGTTGAAGTGTTTGGCTGCAAAGTGTACGAGATCGCTTTGCGTGAACTCCAGGAAGCGTTACGAAGTAATATGTCCCAGTAGCAAACAGCAATCAGCAGGACTGTTCCCAGCATATAAGAAAAAAATCAAACAAACGAGCATTAACTATAATAAGGAGATCTTAGATAAAGAAAATTATGGCACCATAAAGCGAGCAAGTCGCTAAAGCATATCAGGAGATTGGACTAGCACATTAAACAACAGGTAAGCTCAGCAAGACATATCAAACTCCGTAATAAGCAAATACATATACTCGTAATTTTCAAACTGGAGATTTGTTAAAAGCCTTGATAAAGGCTGATTTTGCCTCCGCTTGTGTGGTAGCTGTGTATTTAACTTCTTTGTTATAGAAAATTAATGTATTGGGATAGCGCACTTGAAACCTTATATTTTTTTGAATGAGATCCGAGCAAAACGGAGCCATTTTATGTCTGTTTTCTTTGATGGCCAGAGGAAAATCTTGAGAGAAAGTAATTTTGTGATTTTTTTCCACATGAATGGATTGTGTTTTCTTGCAGAAGATAAAATCTGTTGTGTAATTTGGTAATTAAGCAATTTAGTATATACTTGACGGGGAATTAGTGTGTCTTGGCGCTTATGTAATGCACGGTGAGCTCTTTCGATAATTATTTCAGGTTTGTCACCATCTAATTGTAAAAGAGCTTCAAATATCTGTCTTGTAATGATAAGTAAGCCTTGATTGTCATAGTTCTCAGGGAGACCTCTTATCAGAATATTGTTTCTCCGACTTCTTGCTTCTAGATCAGTTAATTTCAGTTGTAATTCTTTTATGGCATCTGATTTGGTAGATAACTCGTCAGAAAGAGATTGTATTAGAAGTTCATTTGACTGTGTTTTTTGTTCAAGTGCGTCCACTCTTACAACAATTTGACTAATAGACTTTGCTAGAGTTGAAAGTTGTTCCGAGAAGTTTTGTATAGCTGAGTGTATGGGAAGTAAGGCCTGTTTTAGTTCCTCCATGTGGAAGCTAGTATCATCATTAGAACTGATATTGCTTTTGCTAGATTCATTCTGCTGTTTGTTAGTTTTTTGCCTTTTTGAAATATTTTCCTTTTCTGGCGAAAAAATTGCTGAAGATTTGGCTTTTATTGTTTGTGTTTCCATAATAACAGGATCACTTGAAGGTTTCAGTTGCCTGGCCATGTGGTCTTCGGAGTGGTGAAACTGTAGTCCGGCCTTGTCAGTCTCTGTGAGTATTTTGCTTTGAAGAGAAATATAGGTTTTATGTCTTAATTTGAGCTTTTTTATAGATCAGAAGTGCTGAATGGTCCAAAAAATCCAACAATGTAGAATTTGTCCTTGTTTCTAGGAACTTCTCGTAGCTTTAGAAAGAAATAAAACTTATTAAATATAAATTGAAGTAAGGAGCTCTGTGTAGATGCAGTTCACTAGCCGACCACCATTTTGGAATGAAACTAAATTTTTAACCAGAAGAGCAGCAAGCACAAAGTCAGGAGTGAGTCAGGCATTCTTTTAGTTACAGCTTAAATATAGACATCAAGCAGAATTTTGCCAGAAGATCAAAGGTGATGACTTGGCAGGTATTTGCCCCACAAACTCCCTTACTTCAGTATACTATCTGTGTAGTCACACAACAATGGAGAAAAGAAAAAAAAGTCAGTCACTGCTTCCATTCAAACAAAAACCACAACACAGGCACTTTGTAGACCTTATAATTTTCAGTCATGATTCAGTCAAAAGTGTGTGTGTGTGTATGTTTGTGCGTGCGTGCATGTGTGTGTGTGTGTGTGTGTGTGTGTGTGTGTGTGTGTGTGTGTGTGTGTGTGTGTGTGTGTGTGTGTGTCTTTGTGCGTGTGTATGTGTGTCTGTGTTTGTGTGTGCTAGTCAAAGTGTAATGGACAGAAGATTTGTAGCTGTGTACTGACAAGTACTGACAAGGTGATGGGTAGCAGGTGTCATAAGACTACATTTGGAGATGAGTGTAGTGACAGTGAGAAACAGATTTCCCCACATTAACAATGTATCATTGGTGTGAGTGTGTGTTTGTGTGTGTGTGTGTGTGTGTGTGTGTGTGTGTGTGTGTGTGTGTGTGTGTGTGTGTGTGTGTGTGTGTGTGTGTGTGTGTGTGTTGTAAAAGAGCTATGTAGCAAACCTGTTTTGACAGAAAAGCATCAAAGCTGACTGGTATGTTGTGTAAGTAGTGTGAATGTTATGCATTGTCAAATGGAGAGATTAAGAGGAAAATTGTGCTCATTGTGGTCCTAGCAATTTTATCATTACTTGACTGAGACATGTACATTCCACTGTGTCTGTCAGTACATTGTTTGAGCGCCTTGTTTGGAAAATGGAATCAATGCTACAAACTGCTGGTACTGCATCAATACTTGTGTGTCATGAAGTATGTACATACCTGAATGATTTGGGATAGTTGCAATGGAGAACAGATGAGTAGGAGTGTCAGATCACTTAGCGTACCCTACAAGTGTCCCTAATTTTAGTTTATACTTATGCTCTGATGTACTACAATCTATAACGTTTTTGAAAAAGTTGTTGGATTCTTATGAACAAATAATGACATTCATTGCAATTAAAGATGACTTTTTTTTCTTCAGAAAATGAATGCTAATTGATGTGGTCATAGCCAGCTTTAGGCACCAGTAAACCCTGAGGTCGCTGGGGCCCCCTTCTTCCTGGGGGGGTCCCCAAACATAGCAGGTTGCCTTACCCTGATATTTTGCAACATGTCTGTCAAACCAAGAAAAGCTAATACAACAATCTTGTGTACTTATAAACCAGATGGGTAATGCCTCATATTTGTATCTCCTTTAAAATTCAAAGATAACAGTGTTTTATTAAGCAACACGCTTCACAATTTCATTAAATATTTTACCACTGAAATAGTACGCTGGCTGTTAAACTCTGCTAGTGGGCATTCACTCCACTAAAACTAACAATATAGCTAACTTTAGAAACTTGCAATACCCGTGGGTGCAAGGGGGGCCCCTTATTCATCCTTGACTGTGTGTGGGGGCCCCACAAAAGCTGCTGCTGGTTGGGGAAAAATGAGGACAAAAATATAAAACTAGATAAAAACTAGTACTGCTATGGCTTACACGTGTGTGTGTGTGTGTGTGTGTGTGTGTGTGTGTGTGTGTGTGTGTGTGTGTGTGTGTGTGTTTGTGTGTGTATGTAAAATATCCGTGATTTTTATCTGTACACACACATAGTAATGCCAGGACACAGACATTATTCTTCAGGGTATCAGTTAAAAATGTAGCGAACAAGTAATTATATTTCAAAAGTAATGAATAAAATATATCACAGAACATTCAGACACAGATTTTCTAAGAATCTGGGAGCCACCACTCCCCAGACTGTATAAATGGAAACATGGGGCTCCCTTAATCATCCTTGACTGTGTGGGAGCCCCGCAAAAGTTATTGCAGGTTGGGGAAAATGAGGACAAAAAAATGTATTAATTTTCTGATTATGCTCTTTAACCTGAACAGGGGTTTGATATGACCCTGTTAGAATAAATCTGATAATGTTCTCTGCTCTCAACTACACCCATTCTAAAACCAGCTCTGCTCAGATGAGTGTGTGTGTGTGCAGAAAACTGCTGTAGGTTTTGTGTGTGTGTGTGGGGGGGGGGTCAGGGATGGATTGTTTGGTTATTACTTCTTTAATTGTCATCACAGTCAAACCTTAGAGGTGTACACATGAGCTTATTATAGCTTGTGTTAGAGCTGAGAACAGGGTGTTCATTCTTTTCTTTAACTTTTCTGACAGACCTCAGAGTTGTACAAAGAAGGTTATTATAGTTTGTTCAGGGGCAGTTTACTGTCTAGGAGCAACAAAGCTGTTATTTTTTTTTTCACTTTCCTCACAATCACACATCAGGCATGTATGCAGGTAGCTGCTTTTTACGGTTTGGGTTGAGGAATGAGGAGGCATACAATGTTTATGTATGTCAGCAGTTACTTGAAATACAGGACTGTAGAAATTTGAATCTCTGCTTTCATCCCAGTCTAACACCAGAGGGATGCATAGGCAGTCTTTTTTGGGGTGTTAGAGAGGAAGACAGTTCCAAGACAGGACCTGTGTATCCAGACAACAATTGTTTTGTTAATTTATTGTGAGTTACTATTTTGTCATCTTTGAACATTAAGCCTATGGTACAACCTGGATTAAAATGTTGGGAAAATACTCTAAATGCATTTCAGAACATTCCTAACCCAATGGCTTCTGGTGGGTCTGGCTTAACTGAGTTATTTCCTAAATGGTTATTACTGTGAAAACTGAAGCTGAACAGCAACACGATTTCTTTCCTTAATCAAAATTTTTGTTCAAGCCATCATTGGATGAAAAGGTTTCTTAAAAAGAAAAAAAAAATTTAAAATGCACTTCAGAGCATATAGGAAGATATGGCTCCTTAAAAAGCTGAAGAGTAAAGCAAAATTTGAGAAAATAATGTGCATATCATGGGAAGCCCAATATGGGGGGGTGATCGGGTGAAGATTGTAGGTATGGTGTGTGTGTGTGTGTGTGTGTGTGCGTGCGTGCGTGCGTGCGTGTGTGTGTGTGTGTGTGTGTGTGTGTGTGTGTGTGTGTTGGGTGGCTGAAACACTAGCCCTAGGGTGCCATTTCACCTAAGTTCAAACTGTACATAGAGTTACTGCACTGTATCATTGGTGCAACTAAATTCCAGTAACTGTAAATGTCCCTTTGTGAGATGAGCCAACATAGTGTGGTACACAGGCCTGTTGTAATTAACAGCATTGTAGCTATAGTTCTGTCAGTTTGCAGCATGAACTAAAAGGTTGCTTAGGAGGGGTATCAGAGATAGGGTGATACGTAGACTGGAAGTGCCTAGGGCCCCCAAGATTGACATCTGCTGGGGGCCCCCCAAAATACTAACACTGGCCCTAGATGTGGTCTTATTTTGTAAGCTTATGAAATCAGCAGTATTGCTATTTTCCAAAGTATCTGATATGGAAGCTTTCTCCACAAATCTCTTCCTGACAGGATTAGAGATATGCTACAAATATGCAACTAAGACAAACTTTTATTTCTTTCTTTATTTTATTTTACATTTGTTTACCAGGATAGTCTGACTGGATACATGTCCGTTTTCAGTGGAGGCCCAGGGAGAAAAGCTCCAAAAAGCCATTCAACAAACTGTTACATTTTTACAGTGTAAAACACAAAATAAAACACAAATAAAAGGATTTTTACACAGATGTAAACAAACACAAAAACAGATGCACAAACAACTTATTATATTTTTACTCAGATGGAAAATTCTAGACAGTGTTTTTAAAAATGATAGAGTATTGAATGCCTAGTAGGCTAACCTGGTAGTAGATCCAAGGAGATCATAGGATTTATTAGTTAAGAAACAATAAAGTGTAGGCAGAAATCATCCATGTGCACACGAGTGATGGTTAGAGTTAGTCTGGATTAGGACAAGGACATAGCCATCGTTTTTTAAAGTACTGAATTAGACCTTTCTTGAATTGAGGTAGAGAGAGATCAGATGTAAGATAAGCAGGAAGAGAATTACAAGTTTTGCCAACAGAGTTAGCAAATAGAGATTTACAGAGTTTGTTGTTGGTTTGAGAGTTTGAACTAGTATTCTTTCAGATGAACGAAGTGCTCTAAGGTTACTGTAGGGGGTGATGAGGTTTTTAAGTACGGGTGTATTCTCTGGTTGGTACAGGATCTTGTGTGCAACTATTGGTTAACCTGAAGTAGGTTAGGCAGTTCAAGCCATCCTAGTAGATTTAGGTTATGACAGTGATGAGTTCTGTAGGCTGCATCGGTAGCAAATCTAGCAATGTGATTGTAGCTGCTAGAAAGTTTATTAAGGTCAGTTTTGCTGAGGTTTGTAAACAGAGGGGAAGCATAGAGGAGGGTGGAGAGTAGATGTGTACGAGCAATTACAGTTCTAGCTAATGGTGTTAGGAAGGGCTTGATCCTATATAGTGAGCCAAGTTTTTTATTAACTGTTTTAATAGTTTTATTGATATGCAGATCAAACTTAAATTTATTATCTATTATAACTCCTAACAGTTTGGTTGTGGAATCTGGGGAAATAATGGTGCCATTACTGGATTTTAATGTAAAGGTTATAGGGGCAGACCTGTGAGTGGGGGAGAAAAGCAAACTACACAAAGCAATAGTAACAGAAAGTACTGTGTCACATCAGAGACTTCGGAAGTCATTGTTAAGAAGAAACCGAGAACTGTTTCATTGTTATGTAAAGCATGGCAGTAAATAGCATAGATCAGGTTATGCTATAACACAATAACTATACAAAGGCAACCACGTGAGCAGTCCGAATGCAATTCAAATTGAATATTTTACTGTGCACATTTTAAGAAATGGCTACACTGGCCTAAACTCTGGATTGATGTGTGTGCTTTTTTTTTTTTTTTTTTTTTTTTTTTTTTATATTCCTAGGAAATGCTATTCAGCAGTGAAGAGACATATGGTACACCAGGCTGTAATTTATTTGATGTCCATTGTCATGTAAAGCTGACTAATTATTGGAATCTAGCCAAGCTGGAAATGGGAGACTATAGGCCATTGAAGGAGGGGAGATGGGAAGAGTAACTTGGCTAGGAACTGAAACTTGCAAAACTGCTTTTTCTAAAATGATTTTTTTTATCTCAATAATCTGTTGACACTTTTGAAAGCTTCTTTCAGAGAATTTGTAGTACATCAGTAGAAACATTTGTAAAACTTAGTGCAGACCAGTCAATGACGCATGATATGCAGGCACTCAAACTGGGCAGTTTTTTCATGTGTTCCATTCTAAGAAAATGGAAGTGTAGTCTGTGAACAAATATAGTAGAGAGTCGATTATCCAAACTAATTTGAACCTAGGGTAGTTTGGATAGTCAAACTGTTCGGATAATCAAACATACATTGAACTGGATAAAAAACTTCTAAAATCTTCCCTCGGATTTATTAATCTTCCATGCAGGACTAGTCTAGTCCTGCACAGAAGTGGCCGCTTAGGAGCAGGATGGCAGCACACCATGCATATTAATGAAAGTGCACTGCCCGACCTCCTAGGCATACACGGAGCATGTACGAGTGCAGGGGCGTGTAATCAAGCCCCTGCAAAGTAGAACAGCAGAAAGTGGAAATAAATGAGCGAGATTGCACATAGGTGTCAGCATATCCCCACAAACAGTCCCCCATGTGTACAACAGCAACAGTACATAGAAATAAACCGAAGAAAACCCGTTATATTTATCTTAAATCCGAGTACAGCTAACTGTAGGTGCGTGGGTGTGCCCATCGCTTAGCTACGGTTAAAGCAGCTTAAAAGGCCAAAGAGGATAAGGAAGATATAGGCAATTGAAGCAACACACAAATAGTGTAGTGGGCAGGGCATCTGCCTAACAAGCAGGCATTCCCAGTTCGAGTCCCACTGCAGTACATGCAATTTTCCATGTGAAGTATGTATATGAACAGTTTTTTTCTCATATATTTGCTGTATAACCTACTAAATAACATTTAAATGTGAACTGGACTACTGTATAAATAAGGCACTAGTAAGCAGGTTTAAGCACAAATAAGCAGTAGTAAGCACATATAAGCACTAGTAAGCATGTTTAGGTGTGTTTGCGTGGGGGTAAGCATTACCTACACAGAGTAAGCAAAGTAGAAGCTAACTGAGTGTTAGAAACTGTAACCAGAATTTGGTAGTGCTTACCTCTGCGCAAACCCACACAAACCTGCTAACAACTGCTTTAAAGTGCCATAATCACTCAGTATCCAACCTCTGGTGTTCAGCACCACCAACAAAATAAACAGTTCCTGCAAGGCTCAAACCAAGTACCCTGCACAGCATAGACAAAGGGATTTATCACTAAGTCATGACAGATACAAATAAAGTTGATGTTTTCAGAAACATATCATCCTGTCCAGTCATGCAACAGCTCAGAGAATGTATACCTACAGCTAGATGGATGTGTGCGTACAAATATATTACTATCTAAATGGATACAACATATCTATAGATGTAGTTTTGTATATATATATATATATATATATATATATATATATATATATATATATTTACATATAACTATCCAGAGATATATAAATATATATATATACAAATATATGAACAGATATACATGCAAATGCCAACTACACATATATGTCAACATCCATACGTCCACATATACACAGCAAGTTACACATATGTACACAGATAAATGTTCCCATAGGTATATATGGACATAGTTAGAAATATGTAAGCAAATATATACACCCACAGAGGTATATATGGCCACACATCTGTAGATAGTAATGATAGATTAACAGACACATATATGATCACATGCACCGTGAAAGGCCTTGACAGGCTCCAAACAATATACATCACATTCGAACTGGCATACCTCCCCGTCTCCGCCCAGACAAACACATCTGCCGTATAAAACACTACCAAGCTCAATGTAATGTACGTGTGTCCTTGAAATAGGGATTTAAATTAACCCCTGGTCATGTTCCACATGTTGCTATCACATCCCCTTCTTCCCCACCTACTAGGTGGTCCGAGCAGTATAGGCCCATCCAACCAAGGCCATCCCTGGCCCATACACTCATTACCCACAGTTATGCTTCTCCCACCTGATGCACACACGCAGCCACCATCTCAACCCTGGTTACCGGCCCGTAGCTACCACAACACCACGCAATGCCCCACCCTCCACACCACACCCTCTGGACCCATCCCTTATGTTGTCTCGACCCAAGTATCCTAGGTCTGGCACATACCATGGTCCATGCACATAGCCATGGGTACCTATGTAACTCTGGGTGTAGACGAAAGTTGTATACCCAATGTTCGGGCTGTCCCGCATTGGACGAATGATTACCTGGTACTAACAATAAATTTCATAAGTGACTCTGTGTACACTAATGGATTTAGTTGTAGGCATCACAAAGCATACGTGGCACACAAGGTTGGCTGGTATGCACACGAAACAGTACCCAGCAATAACAGGCAACATGATAGAACATGTAGCTACATATCTTGAGGTATGTGCGTATATATATATATATATATATATATATATATATATATATATATATATACCCATAACTACATGGAGATATATCTCTCCCTCTCTGTAGTACAAATGTATACATACATAGACAGACATATATATAAATACCCACATATAGATATACACATATGCAGACACCCATACATCCACATGTTTTATATATATATATATATATATATATATATATATATATATATATATATGGGTCTACTTTGTATAACCGAACTTCCGATTCACCGACACACAATTTACCAACCCCAAACAACTGAAAACACACAACACTGACAAACACCAACAACGCAAAAAACCGAACACCATTACACCGACACAAAAAACGTAAACTACACATTGCACACAACAACATATCCACTAACCTTAACCTAAACCCTAACCCTAACGTCCGACACTACCGCACACTTACCCAACCCGCACCCTAACCCTAACTCACTTAACCCACCCCTAAACCTCAACTCCGTCACTATCGCACACTTACCCTACCTGCACCCTAACCCTAACTCACTTAACCCACCCTAAAACATTAAGCCCGTCACTATCGCACACTCACTCCACCTGCATACTAACCCTAACACACTTAACCCTTCCCTACACTACACTACGTCACTATCACACACTTACCTTACTGGAACCCTAAGTCCGACACTACCGCACACTCACCTTTCCCACACCCTAACCTAAAATCCCTCACTATCGTACACTTACCTGTCCACTCCCCAATCCTAAATCCGTCACTATTGTACACTTACCGGATCGCGCTCACACGTTGCCGTTGTCGGTCTTTCGGCTGTCGGAATATCACCTTTTCGATCACCTACCTGTTCGATCGTTCCGTCTCGATCTTCTGGATGTCGGTGAAGTGGTGGTTCAGTTATTCGAGGTAGACCCATATATATATATATATATATATATATATATATATATATATATATATATATATATAAATATACACATACATATACAGATATATTTATATATGTAGATATATATATATATATATATATATATATATATATATATATATATATATATATATATATACATATATGTGTGTGTGTGTGTGTGTGTGTGTGTGTGTGTAAATATACAAAGATATATAGCTAGGACATAGTACAGCAGTTAAGAATTACATATGTTCACAGAACGTGCCAATGGGGGTGAGGGGCCCAATCAACAAAAGTGTAACACGTAGCATCACCCCCCCCCCAGCTAGACAGGTAAAACATACAAACACACAATAAAAGTAAACAAACCACTGCTTCCCAGACCACGGGCAAGATACTACCAGTGGGAGAGACCCGCCAAGTCTAATCTTGAAACAAAGACAAGAATGTCCCTTGCGGGACAACCCAAAAATTTTATGGATATTCGGGTTTCCAGCCATTACACAGATAACCTATGGCAGGGCACGCATGTCCCCGGTCTACAAGGTTTGGGAAGCCTGATGAGCTATGGGACAAGACAATGTACGTGATGGGTCCTGAAAAGAGGAGAGTGAACAGTGTGTAGTTGTGTGTTTAGACCTGACCTGCACCCGGAGTAAGGAAGACTGCTGAAGAGGAGATGCGGGGGAGGGACTATGGATATGAAATTTTGGGCCTAAGCGTGCAGGTGTTGGCTAGAGCGGGTCTATGTGGACTGCCCCAGGGATGTAAGCAATAGTGTGCATTGGGCAGAGCCGATGCCTAATGAGCAGCCATGCCCAGTACGAGTCCCACTGCAGCAAAGTCTAGTTTACATGGCAAGGGATGGTATAACCAGATGTGTTGTTGCAAACCCACTAAATGACACCAAAGAACACATGGTAGTAACACCCCACTGTAGGCATGTAGGCCGAAGTAATTGGCATGACAAGGTATGATTGCTGTCCCCACCCCCACCCAGGGTTGTGAGTATCCAAACATACCCCCAAATGCAGGGTATATACACAGCTGTTGCAGTAAAAGAAATGGCCATCTGTGGACCTTCCCATCAGCCTTCCTGCACATCACTGGACATGTCTCCTACTACCAGCCCCTCTGTGTGGCCCAATAACACCACTTACTTATTGACCCCTGTTTCATTACTAGTAATGTTCACAGTGACAAGTAGTTGACACCCTCCTCACAACTATATTGGCAGAATCTGGAACCCCCAACCCACGTGTATTACCGCAGCTGTCCCACATGACACATGTAAATAACACATGAAGGAAAACATCAAGCACACTTGGATCACCACCTGCTCACCACCTGGTGAAGTCCACCCCCCAACTAACACTCCATATCCCAACACCAACTAGTGACACTGACACCTCCTGTCCTGCCTCGCATACAAATCCCAACATCCTGCAAACCTGCACCACTGCTCCCCCACCAATCTGTCCAATGGTCTACTATACTGTTAAAATGCCCCCCTCCACCTACCTACCTACACCTTCACTACTCACATCTACTCTACAACACAGGTATGGCATAACTAAACCTAACCCGCATACCTGAGTGTAACATGTCCAGAACTGCTAAACTGGAATCCTACTTCACTGTACACTGACCTTCAACAGTCATAGCTGACATGTACACCTAACTTAAGCATGTATAATACCGACATGTTAATGAAGTAGCACATGGGTATGCGACAGCAAGCGGGATTATGCCTGCTTGGGCAGCGGTAAACAATGCTCACACTGGTAAAGCAATGCAGAGGCCAACCCACTGTAAGACGCCGTAACCGGAGGTCATCAAGTCTGACCCTCGCACACATCAGCGCAGCGCATACCCACCCACTCTTCCCCCCAGTGCCTTAGGAACTCTGTAGCCAACAGCTCTCATCGTGCCCAGTAACAACATAATCAGAACACCCAGGCCCCCCACCACCCTGCACACTATAGTCCAGGTGGGTTACCACGAAGGCATGGCAGATATACAATCAGCTGCTGTTATCACAAACATATCATCCAGCACAGTCAACAGTATAGGAAATGTATGTAAGCATGTAGATTAATACCCGCAAACATGTGCACATAGCTCAATCACAGTATTCTGAGCAGTCTATGAGTGTCAATGAACAGTGCCTGTCCATACATACTGTGAGAACAGTAGTCTTGCATAATACTGAAGAGAGGAATGAAAAACGGGGCAAGCCGTAGGGGAGTGCTTCTTCCGCGGAACCGGGAGATGAGGCTGGTCCGGTGTGTGAGAAAACTACTGCTTCTCAAACCCCTGGCAGGATGCTACCAGTGGAAGAAGCAGTGTAAACCAGCAAAGTCTACTTGTGACACAACAGCAGGTCCGTCCCTGGTGTGACGGACCAAACTTTGTGGGTCACAAAGATGTTTCTACCAGTATCGGTGGAGGATTAAGGGAAGGCTCAAACATATGTGGACTAAATGGATCAAGAGCCTGCAGAAGGTCGCGTAGAGATATTATAATGGAGGAGCACCGAAACGTGCAGAGAGGGAAATGTGTGGAGGTGTGGTATGGCAGGGCTAGCAACTGGAGAATGGATGGATGCTGTGTACGTGAAGCTCAGGGGCCGGGGAAAGGGAGCATGGATATGACATTAAGGTAGAAATATGAAAATGAAGCAGAACAGCAAAAGTGTAGTGGGCAGAGCATCCACCTAATGTGCATGCATTCCCGGTTCGAGTCCCACTACAGCACAGTCTGTTTTCCATGTGAAATCTGTATATCAACATCGTTTTGCTGTATAACCTACTAAATTACTTTATACTTGAACAGGAGTACTACATTAAATGCACATATGAAGTATCAGTGTCATAATGAATAAGGCACTAGTATGCAGGTGTAAGCACAAATAAGCAGTAGTAAGCATAGATAAGCAGTATTTTGATGGAGAAGAAAAGTCTGAAACCCGAATGTGTCGGCACAAGTGACTGACTTCAATCCTAAGGCCATCCATGTCAATTGCCAAGAGAATGAGGTACAAGACAAACATATAAGCCGAACATGCATGGACATATGGACAGATATATATCTGTAAATGTAGACAGATAGACAGCTATATATATATATATATATATATATATATATATATATATATATATATATATATATATATACACACACACACACACACACACACATACACATAGATATATGCATATACCTATCTAGATCTATATCAATGTCCATATCTATCTCTATATATGGAGGTTACACATATATAATTATGCAGATATACATATATATATATATATATATATATATATATATATATATATATATATATATAAATTTATACAGATAGACATGTGTATAGCATTTGCACATGTGAACAAACTCCTGATCCACTCAGTACAACATACCAGACCATAAGCACAGTTAATGGGGGTTGGGGCACGAATGAGGGACACCTGGTAATTACTGCTATGTAAACCCCCGTCCAGCCCTAACGGATATGCTGTGCAATCCACTATCCAGCACATGCAGCACATGATGTCAGGACCCACATATATATATATATATATATATATATATATATATATATATATATATATATATATATATATATATATATACACACACACACACACACACACACACACACACACACATACACATAGATATATGCATATACATATCTAGATCTATATCAATGTCCATATCTATCTCTCTATATATGGAGGTTACACATATATAATTATGCAGATATATATATATATATATATATATATATATATATATATATATACATATATATATATACATATACATTTATACAGATAGACATGTGTATAGCATTTGCACATGTGAACAAACTCCTGATCCATTCAGTACAACATACCAGACCATAAGCACAGTTAATGGGGGTTGGGGCACGAATGAGGGACAGCTGGTAATTACTGCTATGTAAACCCCCGTCCAGCCCTAACGGATATGCTGTGCAATTCACTATCCAGCACATGCAGCACATGATGTCAGGCCCCACAACAACACATCTACAATGCTCCAACAGTAATCCAAGTCACCTGTAAATGTCAGGGCAATATCTGTAACATATCATGCAGAAAAGTCAGTCTACCGTAGGGAATGTACAATGTGGAAGGGGTACACTACAATGGTACAGATATGCACATACATCTACACATTGACAAGTATGTTCAGGTATACATATATATATATATATATATATATATATATATATATATATATATATATATATATATATATATATATATATATATATATATATATATACACACATAGATAAGATATATGTGATATATAGGTACATACACATATACACAGACAAAAGGTATCAGTAGCCATACATATGTAGAAGTAGTGTGGACATACCAGGTGCAAAGTATAACCCTCAGCCACAAGCCCTGTAACTGGTACTTGTGACGTGTATTGTGGCAACCATTCCCACAAAGGGAATATGTACATTACACATAGACCCACTCACAATTCAAAGGACATGAGACAACACACAGGTATGTATACACAGACAACCTTTATTTGTGTAATTTACAATAATGTATGCCATTACTTACAGCACATAGAATTTGACTTATTTAATCAGTGAGGAATGCAAGGCTCACACAAAACAGTAGATGCAGACAGTGCAGATATATAACATACTATGCTGTCCAGGCCAAGTCCTTCAATTCGTACGGCTGTAGACAACGGATTTGCAGTCAAGATAAGTAACAATAAACAATAACAGATGTAGTTCAGCAGCCTCCATTTACACCCTGTACTCAAGGCCTTGGGGGAAATTTATTACCTGTGGTAATGTCTGTGTATCTGTCACATGTATGGACCCTGACCAACAAATGTTGTGGGAGTCCACGATATGACTGGGATGATAGCAGGAATGCTAGCAGTAAATAATGATAAGCCATTATGAGCAACCCCTAACCATATCACAGCAGGATAAAGCCAGCCATATATGTGGAGGACAGAGGCAGAACCACAAGGCTATACTTGCAATATTGCTGTTACACACCCTGCAAATTGCTAGTGTTACAGGATTTGTTGCATCATACCCTTATGCAGGAATAAGACAACAGGAACACAAATGGATGTAGCCATGTACTGATAGCACCCAACAGACAGATTGCCGGGGATATATCTAGGACAAGACCTGTGTGGTGCACAGGCAAAAGCAAACAGACAATCCACTGGCCATCATGTGGATAGGCCCACAGTTAAGAGCTATGCAGACAGACTACATTCCATCCTAAACTACTATGTACATGCAAACACTGCAAGACCAGCAATATACAATGCACATAACACTACTCACTCTGTCTGTAGGTCTAGAACCTCTTACAATTGTGTAATTGGCCTGAGTCTGCAAGTTCTGCTCTAAGAGGTACTGCAACCTGTCATCTGTAACACTGTTGCCCACATACAGGAAGGCTGTCCTCCATACTGGAAAGAAGGGACAACGCCCACATGAGTCAGCAATTTATAGTACTGGGTTGCCATGACAGTGGTCAACTGAATCAATACACAGCAGGCTGCACACAGTTAGCAACTGTTGCACACTGATTGGTGCAGAGCTCATCACCTGATCATGTGCATCACCTACAAAAGCCATGCTGCAATCCATTCAAACAAACTCAATCGCTCTAGTGGAGAGAGAGAGAGAGAAAAAAATAAAAATAAAAATTAACCTAAAACGAAACACACACAGAGGGAAAAAAGAAAACCTACAAGCCACAACCAGGAAGGTGTCACACCGGCCCAAAAAAGAAAAAGGTATGTGAAACATAACTGCATGTAATGTAATGTAGTATGTGGTATAGATTAATAGGAGATATGATGTTGAATGTTTGATATGTGCCATCTGTAGTTGTCCCTGCAATAATGTTCCACTGAACAACTGCTCTGGACAATACTGTCTGTCCCTGTAGGCAGTGGGACATACCCGCCATCTGTGCAGATCAGCAATAAATGACAAAAATGTCAGCCAAAATATCTGTGTGTGTTATGTTAGTGTGGACAATAGCTGGTGGTGGAAGTACTGCCATCATGATAGACACATGGGTGTCAGAGCACACCACTTGCAGGACTGTCATGTTAATGTGTAATGTAGCATGCACAAATGCCATAGGTGTATAATAGGCATACCAGCAATCTCACACCATATATACCACACTAATGTTAGTCTGTGTTCACATGTGACCCCTGTCTGTGTTGCAGCAAGCCAGAACGGTGCAACTGTGAATGAAAGACAGTTACAGAATGTGGACCAGATGTCTGTATGCACTCCACATATAGATAAATATCTGTGTGATACAGAATGTGACATGCATGTGTGCAGATACACAGACACTCATATAGACATATGTATATCAACAATGTACAACATATATCTACAGTTATATGGACATAGATATATATTTATACACATATATACATATATATATATATATATATATATATATATATATATATATATATATAGTGGCACTGACAATGGCATGCAGGTGAAATAGTCTGTAACAGGCCAGCAAAGATAAGTGTCCCCACAGGGAGCATGGCTACAAACACATAGGACAAAGCATGGCACATACACATACCACAAAGCTTGGTACAATACAACATATGTCCCAATGGTAGGTAAGCAGCTGACATAACAATTGCATTCTGTGAATGGTTTGTTGTAGCTGATATGGTGGGGGGAGACAAATATGTGTATTAAGATCTATGGAAACCCTGCTGTATGGGTGGCTCAGACCTGTTTCAACCTTTATGTCTTCCAAGGAACATGTCACATAGTCATCTTCCTGTATACAGCACTGCTGAGACAGACGTCATTATCGACCACCTGGTACAGCACTATGAACAGCTGTTTGGATGGACAGCCCACGACCAGCAGGAGAGGACCGCCCTGTTGAATGAGCTAGTCCACAGGGTCAATGATGTTGGACTGCATAACCACAGCTATGAGCAGGTCTGGCATCATTGCACTGACCTGCTTTGCCATGTACATAGGCATGCAGCTGCCGTAAGGGGGGACCACCTTGCAACAGGGGGTAACCCACCTATCCACCCCTCACCCGTGTGGAGGAACTTCTCAGCAGCCTTGTGGCACCTGCCCACCTGCAGCAACAACACCTGACAGGGCACATAATGGAGGAGGGTGCCAATGATGCACCAGCTGAGGAGCGTGCAGGTAAGGGCCCAGGGCACATCAGTACACCACTCTTGTGCATGCATCTGCATCTGTACAGGTACATCATGCAAATCTGAGATGTCATATACATAGTCTGCTGCTGTGTAGTAGTAATAAACAGTTATGTATAAGCTGTAATATTGTGAATTTCTACTGTTGATGTAACATAATGCTGCACTCACCTTTTATGAATGCCACAGCTGTGGCCACTGACATCAACTTTCGCACACTCCTATGTAGGTCCCTTCAGGATACCACCATGGCAGCAGCCCATAGCCAGTGAGTATGGTTTGTGTTCATGCATGATGATACACTGTGCATGTAATAGCTATGGGATATCCCATGCACACATCTAACACACCTACCCATACTGCATGCTGTAGATGTTCATGTTTTGTTGCTGTGAAATGCTCTGCATCACAGTAGAGACCATGCTGTTGTATCAGAAGGGTACAAGAGACACATGCAAGATAACTAACATCCTGTCAACATGCAATGCGTCCACAAGGATGTGGAGTATGGCAGGACACACAGCTTACAGTAGGGACATGTGTGAATCAACACCACCATGGCTGCAGCTGCACACAATCAAGTTAAGTAAATGTGGCAGACATAACCCTGACCCCACAGCACTCATGACAGCAGTGTGTGCACTCCAAGGGATGTGCACATGAGTAGACCTTGCAACCATGCAGAGGTCTGGGACATGTGTAGGGCAACACCCACAGTCATGGTAAGGTCCACTGGTTGTCAATGTAATAGTCTTGTACTGGTCATACATGCACTGCTGATGTTGCGATCTGTAACACAGACATCAGACATTCACAAATGATAGCTGTATACATATCATCCCAGGTATGAATTGTTATAACGCATAGGGGCTGTGAGCAGTGGAGATGACATAACCGACACAGTACAACATATGCAGCAATGGTATCTACACCTGTGAGGTATGGTGCATAGTACAAGGCAGGGTGTGGAACAGGTCCACAGTAACACTTTGTACATGGGTGCAATGTTAACAAAGGGAAGGGCCATCACCTACCAACACAGCCCATGCCTCACACACATGTATACCGCCGCTAGTATAAAGTCACTATAGTTACACTGCATGCTGTTGAGCACCATATGTAATGCATGTTGACAGAAGGGTAATGGGAGGACTGTGTGTACAAATGTTGTGCAAGTCCACATGTAGGGGTGTGGTGTGTGTGTGTGTGTGTGTGTGTGTGTGTGTGTGTGTGTGTGAATTGTGTTTTTAAGTGTAATCTAGTGGAGTGTGGACGATGCATATCAGCTGTGTGTGCATGTGTGTGTATGCGTGTGTGTGGGGGGGTATCCATGTGTGCACAGGCAATAGTGGGATTGACCACATGGCAGTACTTCCCCTTGGATTGTGCTGTACATGGAGTGAGACATGGGACACCAGGACAACCTGTCTGGTATGTGAACACAAGAGAGCTGATAGCATAACAAGGTCTGTAGCATGGAGCATGCATTGGGAGTTGAAGTACATACCAGGAATACACATCACATTGCCAGCAGCAGATAGTTAACTGGCTACCCACATATGCAGCACTACAAATGCAATGGGAAATTACAACAGCACATCAGTGAATGTATCCAGGTAGTACTGTTGTCCGTATGATGGGTCACTTGTGCAACAGATGTGACATGGACTGAGCAAGACTGTAGTATGAGGCTCTGGTGTGTGACATATGTAGTAAATGTAGCAGCCCCAACCATATAGGGGCCTTGTACACCATTACTGCCCATATACAGGGTAATACGGGATTACAGCAGTGAAACCATGTACAACCTACTCCACCCAAGTCAGGGAGTTGATGGAGTAACAGGTCAGGTGTTCTAACCACACTTGTAGGCATGGAGAGGAATGATATGTTAATGGGCAGTAGTAATGCGTGTATATTAGCAAATGCCATGCAGGATGGGAAACATATGTAACTGAATGTGGGACTGTCTGTAAACCCAGGGAATGTGAGGTAGTAAGGTGGCTGTCAGTGTGAGTGTGTGTGAGTGTGTGTACTGTTATGCAATGCTGTACAGGTCTTATAATGTGTATTTGTTTCCCCCACAGGTGGTGAGGTGGATCAGGGTCCCTCCTGCACACAAACTGAGGTAGGTATCCCTACAGACACTGGTGATGATGATGGTACAGGTGAGGCACAGGTGGGGTTGTCAGAGGCCAACACTGCACCAACACGTGTCATCACCCTCCTAGCCACCCCAAGCCCGCACAAAGTTATGGTGCCCCTACAAACCCTATCACATGTGGCCATAGCAGAGGGACAGTTGGCACTTGGTGGCAATGACCAGGTAAGTGTGGTGTCCATGCCAACTGTGTTGGGTCACAGTCGGCATAGCTGGATATCCGGAAGGCCACCACATCTGCAGATGTACCATAGTGCTCATGGGAGGACCGCAGGTCATCATGCCCCTGGCAGAGGTGCCACAACTGATACCACCAGGAGCATGTGTCAGGCTGCAATTGAAGCACAGGCATGTATGGAAATGCACACTAGACAGGGCCTGAGGCTGTAGAGGTTTACTTTCTCAGCTGTAAGTGGCAACCTCCATGAACTCACAAGTGCCTTCCGTGAATATACAGAGGTCACAGATAGATGGTGGGGTGAGATGGTGGGCCTCCTCGACAGTGGTATGTCTGTGCTAGAATGTGTGGTGGGAGTGGTGCGATGGCTGCGTGGACGTAGGCCAGAAACACCAGCAGCTTGCAGTCAATGTGGACATGCCAGGGTGCCCAGCCACTCCCGTAGTGGCAGTACCATCCCCAGCACACCACTGGGTCTGCTGTCTACACCACACCACAACAGGCCTTGTAGACGTGGCCCTGATCAGCCACAGACAGGACATGGTTCCAGCGGACATATGTCATCATCAGGGGAGAGTAGCACCTCAAGGTCTGTACCTGCACATGCCCATGGAACACCTGGCAGGCACAGTCAGCGTGTCAGTGGCTGGAGGCAGTGAACTGCACACCCTGCCAGGTATGGTCTGCAGCTGTCCAACATCACCCATATAGGGCAGCCACATGGCGGAACTGTGTGCATACATACCCACACACTATGCAACCACACCTAGGGTGACCCCATACCGACACACACCACATTACCACACCCCAATCAATGAACCACACCCCTCACACACAAACATGGTGACACATGTTGGACCACCCTCAGCCTCTGGCACACCAGCAACACACCCTGTGCATATGATAATACCTGTGCCACATCCCTGTCATCAATAACATCGATGCAGGGACAAGCTATTATGATTCTGACACACACGGTGACTGTAATAGAGTGCTGCAATGTACTGCAGTGTAGAATGTAGTCAGGGGTAATGTGTACTGCATACATTTCAGGTAGTGTAGTCATGCAGCTAAGATGACTTTCACACACCCTGTGCATATGATGATACCTGTGCCACATCCCTGTCATCCATGACATTGATGCAGGGACAGGATAATATGGTTCTGATGCACACAGTGACTGTAATAGAGTGCTGAGTGTCCTGCACCATCTGTAGGGTGAGGTGTGTACCAGGTCACATGTTACATGTAGATCATCCACAGACATGTACAATATGGTAATGGAGGATGTAATGTTTGTATATGGAGAATACATATTGTGTCATACCATCATATACACATTGACTGACACATAACAGGTAGACACACATCTTAGAGACCTGGTTGTATTGTTGCTAACTAACTGGTCCATGTGTCCAATGTGTTACAGGTAGGCTGCACACAGCACATGTGTAACTGAGCTGTATCCTGTTATCTGTTACCTGTATGGGTGATGGTGACAGTGGCCACCAGAGAGTGGTACATGGGTCATATACCAGGTGTACCATAGTGTAAAGATGGTGTACACAGCACCCACATCCCCCACTGGATATTGTACACACTGGAACCCATCTTGATACTCTGACATACCCACTATCAACATTGGCGATGACGCCAAAACAACCCATTGCATATCACAACAGTGGTACCACAGGGATATGCATGTGATGCACACACCACAGGCATAGTAGGGTGTTGCATTGCATTGCCACACCTATGGGTGACAACAACAATATCTGTACTACTGTGTGGCAATGTGTATTGTAATAGGAGTATGTGGCCTCAGAATGGTGTACCCTACAGATATACACACATGCACGCATACGCACACGTGGCAGACCTCAGTGGGGTTCCCATGCCTACTGACCCATTGATGCAACACTGCTGTGCTGGTACTGCAAGGCACGTGTAGCTGTTAGGGATAGGAGAGTAACAGGCTACATGTTACGTTAATGGGGTTGAGAGGCACCACACATTATATGAGTTGTACAAATAGGGATCTCCCCAGCCAAACACATCCACTCTGCAATACACTACCAAGTGTTGGAGATCCCATAACCAGGGCTTGTGATAACATGGGCACGCGATGTCGTCTGTACTACATCCCACCTGTATGATGTCAGGCTGGTATTGGTAACATATTATGCAGTACAGTCTGGCTCCCATGGGTAATGCATTATGTGGAAGCCATCAACATTCCCAGGATACAGATACACAGACACAGATATGCAGATACAGGTGTACATATTTATATATATATATATATATATATATATATATATATATATATATATATATACACATATACATGTGACTACACATACACACACAGTTATATGTACCATAAGATACATAAGTGGAATGTGCACACAATATGGAACAGCCACTATGCCTACAGTTGACCCCTGAACGACTGGACACTGTATGTGCCACCCATACAAATGACAATCATTGCCTGTAACATACACCCACAGAGAAGTCATAGGTAAAACACCACCCACAGGTTTGCAGACATGGAAACCTTTAATTGTGTACTATTACAGTTCTACATGCCATGCCATATAGCTGTTCAGACACTGACAACTATATCAATGGAGTGATGCTACAGTTGACCAGTTACAGTCATACATTAGTCAGGAAAGGTTCACAGCTGTTGCTGTCCAGGCCAAGCCATTCACATTGTACAATAGGAAAGACACATTGGACCACAGGATACCTAACAATCAACAGTATGTAATGCAGGTGTGTAGTTCAGCAGCCTCTATCTACACACTGTGCAAACTCAGTAGGTGGTATAGACATCATATGACCACATGGGTTGCAACTGCTACATAACATGGCCCACTCTTGTTTGGCATCTACTTTTCCGAAGTACAAGCAAACACAGGAGGGTTATGGCTGACAAAGTTTGCAGATGACTGCAAACTGGGTGCCGTAGTCGAAAACACATCTGACACAGATATCCTTCAGAAGGGTCTCACAGAAACGGATAACTGGTGCCAGAGCCATGGCCTAAAGTTAAATGCCAAGAAATGCATAGTCATACCCTTCGGGAAAAACAAGGTTACCCCTAGCTACCATATAGGTGGCAATCCACTGAGCACAGAAGAAGTTATCGGGGACCTGGGGACCCAGGTTGACAGTGGCCTGTCATTCGACACCCATATTGCTAAAGTAGTTAGGAAGACCTTCTACATTGCCCACCTTATCATGAAGGGATTCACATCTAGATCAGGGGAGGTCATGGTCTCCCTGTACTCATCACTCATCAGACCAATGATTGAGTACAATGCCCCATTCGGAATGTATCTGGCCCGACACTTGCAGCAGCTGGAGAGGCCACAAAAGTTCCTCACCAAAAGGATAAAGGGTCTCAAAAATCTGACTTATGCTGCCCGACTGAAAGAACTCCAGCTCTATTCAGTCGCTTACCGCTTGCTCAGAGGTGACCTGTGCCTGACATACAAGGCCATGTCAAACCCAGATTTGATGAACATGCTTCACCTCAAAAAATCTAGATCCATCAGAGCCACAAGGGCGGGAGACTTAAACCTCGACATGGCTATTAATAGGACGTGCTTGAGGGATAGATTCATCACCCAAAGACTCCCTATGCTGTGGAACAAAATCCCGGTATATGTGAGGCAGAGCACCTCGCTGGCCTTGTTCAAGAGAAATCTTGACCAATGGATGGGAGATCGCAGATATACCCCAGGGATTACCTCAGTGTCACTGCTCGACAGAGGCACAGCAAAATAATGGGCATAGTTCCCCAAACTAAAGGGGTGGCGTAAGCCACAAAACTATGGGCTAGGCTTGTAAATGCCCTCGGGCAGATAGCCTAGTATGAACCTATGAACCTATGAACCTATAACTGACACCATCACGAGCACACCAACAAACAGGACAGTTTGCATGGCAGGGGGCAGTAGTCCTGCATTACCAAGATCCATATCAGTAATGTTTATATAGGTGAATTATATGGTACTGTACATCTATATACCTTAAGGCAGCTCAGCCCTGATAACCCCACATTTAGTAGCAGCCTAGGTCATTTATGGTGCTTCCCCCTAGACTCAATAATACAGGGCCATATACCACTGTTACATACACTGGGCTCTGCAGTGCATAAGAGCACACATGTGTTGTGTAGGTGATGCCCACACATATATGGCCCCAGCCCCACCATATGTGTGGGGGTAACAATGGCAGTGGACTGATGGCAGCACTGGCAGTGTGTTATACTCCCAGCCCACTATGGATCAACCACCGACATCATGACATATTTGCAAAGCTTGGAATGTAGGTGATGGGCAGAGGCTGGAATACAGGCACATATGTGGACAACTGTTGCCATACACTATGCAAGGTGCTGCTGTTACAGGATAGTCTGCAACATACCCTTAGTTAGGGAATTGATGGTAGCGTGGGTCATGGATATAGCCATGTACTGGTAACATGCAACACACACACTGCCAGTGTAAATCTGACACAAGATCTGTGTGGTGGCCAGACAAGATATGATAGGCATAGCTCTAGCTGGCATGAGGATAGGCCCACAGTTGTGTGCTATGCAGACGGACTGCATTCCACGGCAAACTAGTATGTACACCCACACCCTGTAACACAACTCTACTCGCAGTCTGTCTGTAGTTCATGATCCTCCTACAAATATGTGGCTGCCCTGAGTGTGCCAGTTATCCTGTAAGGGGTATTGCTACATGCTGTCAGTAGCATTGCTGCCCACACACAGGACGGATGTCCATCACACAGGAGATGTAATGGGACCACGCACACATGATGTGGGGATCTATAGTAGGTGATTGCCATGACAGTGTTAATTGGGTGTAGTACACATGTGTAATCATGTATATCTGGCTATCTGGATAAGTATATGTGCATCTATTCCCATCATATGTCCTGGACATGAAGTGTAGGCCAACCCCAGCCTGTATGTTCCCAATGTCATAGTTGCAGGGGATGTCAGGTATATATAGCAGGTATACTAGTAGACTATTTCTACTTTCATTGGGATTGTCTTCACAGACATGGTGTGTGTGGGAGGTCACATCTGCTTATAACATGTGTGCCATTGGTTACTGAAAGACATCCAAAGGACATAATTGTACAGTACCACTGCTAGCATGTAATGCTGCTGTGGACTGCAGCAGAGATATTGGCCAATATATGTGGAGGGTCTGACACAGTCTGTACAGTCCAGTGGTATACACATAAGCCCTTAGTGCTACACATGTGTACCATGCCTGACAATATGGATGTAGATGGCCATGTAGAAGGGTATAACACATAATGACCGGTATATGATGTCCACCATAGGTCATGCATTCACACAGCCCTGCCTGGACTGACACAGTATGACCGCTGGTACAGGGGTGCCATGGCCACATACTACCCAATAGGTATTGACATACATCTGCACTGCATCCCACTGCCCTGTCTGACATACATGACTATTAAGGAAGGGCCGGCAGTGGGACATCTGGCTAGTATCTGCACATGACATCCCACTTGGTAGGTACACTCAGCTAATAGGCATGCCACAATGTGCTGTGCAGGCTGCAGGCAGACTGGCCCAATGCTGGCCTGCATCTCCCAAGGTGGAATGCACATGTACCTGCATATAAAAAAAGGCTCAACAGGCATGTTACAGCACAGGATAAAATACACCTGTGCTACAGTGCATAACCACAACCAATGTGAACACAGCCACAGCCACATATGGTTAGCTAGCATGGTATTACAGTATATAGACTATGTGTTCTACACCATCCTCATATGTGCCACTCACAGACTGACCTTACATATTCCGGCCTGCTACTCAGTTTGGTCTGGTGGCTGTCTGTGGTATGGGACACATGTGTGAATGGCCCTACAAACATGTACACCACTACAGTACCATACAGTGGGGAAGCATGTAACATCTGATAGTAGGGGAACTAGAACAATGTCATCTACCACAGTCTGTACACAGGCTAAGGTACATATCAACACTACTCACACTGTTGACATTTACCATAGGTACACAGACCTCAGTACTGTACCAACATCCACAGAATGTGCAGGTAATGTCATGTAATGTAACCCGTACTGTACATAACATGTGTAGCAGTCGGATATATCAGTGACTAGTTCTCAGATATGATGCCACAAATTATGGTGTACAGTACATATGCACCACTTCATGCATAACATATGTACAAAGGTTGACAGAGGTGTGGCTGGAAGCACATACGCAGGGCCAATATTGACATGTTGCTGTGATAACCACATACATTTGCTGTTGTTACAGGATTGTTGCAACATGTGTCCTTTGAGGGATATGACATCTGTGACTATCACGGCCTTCTCCGTCTACTGACTGCAATCCTCAAACTACCATCTGCAGTCGACAGCTAGATGCTCCGTGGGTGACACATGCAACCATGGACACAACACTGCCCAGGCTGCAGATGACCCTGCAGATGGGGATTCCCCATAATCATGGAACTGACATGGCAGGTATTGAGATATGTACAACAGCCATATCCACACAAACACTGTTAAAGCAACATTACTCCAAATGCAGTATAGCGGCACTTACAGTCAGTAGTCAGGTCAGGCACATCCACCTCCTCTTTGTTGCACTGTTTCCACAGTGTATGTTGTTGAAGGTAAACCACACTCCATCTGAGATGCTGTTTGCCACACGACAGATCTAGTTCCTGCACACAGTGGATGAAAAGGGCCAACACCACCATGATGTTCCTAGGTATTGGAGTGTGTTTCCATAAAAATGGCTATGGGAATGTTACCACAGCTGTTTCACATGCAATCAGCTAGGGGAGGGCTGTGATTTGTGCAGATGCCATCAGCTGATTATGAGCATTACTTATATTAAACATGTTGCTGCCTAAGCAAAGCAGGTGTAGGTCTCCATGTCCACCTGAGAGGGGGTGGGGGATGCAGACAGAGGCAAATACATGTCAGAAAGGGGTGGGAGGGTAAAACTGAAGCATGTTTGTGTCACTCACCTAGCAGCACAGTGTATCAAACCCCTGACAACTATGTACTGTTAGCACAGTTCAATGCAATTATTGGATGTGCCACATGAGTTACCTGTTGTGCAGCACTCAGAACATATATGTGATGGTGAGTGACATCTGCAACAGGGATACAGTAGCTGTATGGTAGGTGACATACATGTGCCTGTCGGCATGAACAGGTGCCAGCATCAACACAGCCACACTCTCACAAGGACACACACACACATTGACATACGTGGCAGGGCCAGGTGTACAACTCATTAGTTGTGGGATTGCCACATCACATCACTGTGCAGGTATCCCATGCACCACACAGGTCATATGAGGGCTGTATGGGTGAAGGGTATGGGAAGGTGTCTGACATCAGACAGCATGCTGCAGTATGCCCATGGGGGTTGTATGGAGTGTGGATGTGAACATCTGCAGCATGCAACACACACACAAACACACAGGGTGCCAGCACTGACATGCATGTGTGCATGTCTGCACAGGTGCGTGGTGTTCAACTGTGCCAAACGGCTGTCCAAGGCTAGGAGATGGGTGTACCTTGGCATCAGGCCACATGACAATGGTCTGTATTGTGGTTCGGGGATGTAGTGTCTGCATTTGCCCACACAGGTGGGTATTGTATCCCCCATCCAGTCACCTGGGTGACTATTGTGTGTGGCCAATGCTGTGCATCGCTTGCCATGTCTGTGTTCCTTCATTCATGACATGGACGGCATCTGGGATGTGGTGAACACCTCCCACATGCATGTACAGAGACATGTGGAACTGTACCTGGGGTGTCCGGCCCATGTTGTGAACACCTGTGGTGGGAGCTGGTAATGGCCAGCAGCTTTACCCTGCACCTACATTGAGTGCATGCTGTAAGCATTCCCTGGTGTCAGTGGCATCTCTCCATATGGGCATGTTGTCAGGCATGGTATGTCCATTGTGGGTCACATGTGATGGCACCACCGGTGGTGCAGGTGTCCATTGCAGAGCATGGGGGAGGTGCACTGTCTGCATGTATGTGCATATTAGACAGATGGACAGGGTGACATGCCCTCTGTGGCTCACTACTATCACTCCATAGTTACTATCAGTGGCCAATATGCAGTGTACTACCCACATATTGGCTGTTACCTAGGCATGTGTGTGTGTGTGTGTGTGTGTGTGTGTGTGTGTGTGTGTGTGTGTGTGTGTGTGTGTGTGTGTGTGTGTGTGTGTGTGTGTGTGTGTGTGTGTGTGTGTGTCTGTGTGACACATGGGATGAGAGTGTGCGCTGGGTAATACTGGGGTTGCTAACTGTGATTGCCTGGCCTTGATGTCACATGTCTGGGTATGGCTTTGCACCCCAGCCTTTCAACCATATCCCATGTGTTATCCCTGTACGGTGGACATTGTGATATATATAGTATGGTCACCATATAAGAAATATGCAAAACCCACTCCACATTGGCCACACCCACCTCTGCACAGGATACAGGTTACAAACACACACACACACACACACACACACACACACACACACACACACACACACACACACACCTGTGATGTTTGGAAGTAGAACCCCTACCTAACAAATGTATTACACTACAGCACTATGCAGTTATAGTACACGCCATGGATATTACTGGAGTAGTCCTTCCCAAAAGTGTATTTCACAATAACTGACATCAGCAGGATTGCCAAAGTAGGGCATTTGAAATGATTGTGAGAGACAAGCCTAAAATGCATTGCTCCCTACACAGACAGTGACACACACAATACATCCAGAACTGCCATGTGTGGGGATGGAACACTACCATGGTTCTAATTCACAACACAGCAGTATGCAGTTACAGGACGTGCTACGGTGATTACTGGTCTACATCCTTCCCAGAGGTGTATTTCTAGGTGTGTGACATTGGCAGCCTTGCCAAAGGTGGGTATGTGAAATGTAAGGGGTGTGAGTACCCTAAAAGCTTTGCTATCTACACAGTCAGACATGCACGCATACACACACACAGTTGGCAGGTCTGGGGTTAGAACTCCCAACTAACTCCTTAATCACACTATGGCCATGCGATGTTACAGGACATGCTACCGAGATTACTGGGCTATGATTGTCCCAGAGGTATATTTCAAAGTGCGTGACATCAGCAGCTTTGCCAAAGGTTGATATTTAAATTGTAAGGGGTGTGAGTAGCCTAAAAAGCATCGCTCTCTACACAGTCAGACATGCACACAAACACAGACTCACAGTTGCCAGGTTTGGGGTTGGAACTCCTATCTAACTAGTTTATCAAACAACAGCAGTACGCAGTTACGGGATGCACTACAGATTTTACTGGGCTATAGCCTTCCCAGGGGTGTATTTATAGGTGGGTGGCATTAGCAGCCTTGCCAAAGTTGGGTATGTGGATGTAAGTACCCTAAAAGCATTGTTCTCAACGCAGTCAGTGACAGAAAGAAGCACACATACACAGACTCACACAGGCACAGTTGCCACGTCTGGGGTTTGAACTCCTACCTAACTATATTATCACACTACAGCAGTACACAGTTACAGCATGCACTGCAGACTTCCCAGAAGAGTATTTCTAGGTGGTTGACATCAGCAGCCTTGCCAAAGGTGGGTATGTAAATAGTAAGGGGTGTGAGTAGCCTAAAAGGTATTGTTCTCTACACAGTCAGTGAGAGACAGACAAACACACAAACACTGACACACACAGTTGCCATGTCTGGGGTTAGAACACCTACCTAACTAGTCTATCACACTACAGCAGTATGCAGTTATGGGACGTGCCGTGGGGATTACTGGACTACAACTCTCCCAAAGGTGTATTTCACATTGGATAACCTCAGCAGGCTTGTCAGGGTAGTGCAATGGGGTGGCCAGTGTGTGTATGTCCCATAAACCATTCTTGTTGGGGTGACACACCACAAGTGGCCACACATGGGGTCATATGTCACAGGTACGTGTATAGGGCTACTAGATGACTACATCCTTGTACAGCCATGTTGCACAGCTGGCATATGCACCACATAGCCTATGGTGCTGACAGGTACTGGTCACTAGTAACTGCAGTGTGTGACATCTGCACCTGATGTGTTTGGGGCCCTTTGACTGTGTGCTGGGTGGGACAGGTGTGGATGGCTCCTTGTCATAGTCACCCTCTTCCACACATCTATATCCATCTACCTTTGGCTTATTATGGTGTGTTGTCCTTACATATATGTCTGTATTCCTATCCACTGTGTGTGCAAGGCATGAGTGGTGCATACTGACATGTGTCTGCACTAACAATTGCAACTGCCGGATGTGTCTGGTCCACCGGTGTTTACAGACATGGCCTTCATGTGTTTAAGTGTGTGAGCATGCCCAGTATGACCTTTCAATTTGTTGATGACTGACATTGCCTTCATTTCTCTAAGTGTGTGAGCATGCCCAGTAAGGCCATCTGTTTTGCATGTGTGGATCATGTCTGGTGGTTTGTACTGCATAGCTTACTTTTGTGTTGTACACTGACAGGTAGCATGCTGTGTCTGCAGGGTATCCACCGATCATTTGGCATTGACTGTTGCAACATGTCTGCATAGCGGAGGGAACACCTGACTATTTCTATGTTTTTACATGTTTTTACACAGGATTGGGGGGGGTGCACCTGACTATTACTATATTTCTATGTAGGGTGGGGGGGCACACCTGAAAGTTGTACACATTTGCTAGGACTGTACTGGTATGTCCTGTCGTCCATTTCAGTCAGTATTCTTACCTATCATGCTGGCTAAGCCGTACTACTGTTCTTATCTTTTGATTGCATACACATCGGTTTCTGACTTCCTAGCAGTCACAACTGGCATCCCACTACCTGGCCTGCTGTAGTCTGTCCTTGTAGGCTTGGGGGTGGTTACCCATACCCCTCATTCAGAGGCCATAGTACAGCATTTGTTTGTGTTTGTCTACACCTGTCCTGCTGGCTGTGACTGTTGTTGGGTATGTGACCCCCTCCTGACTGGCATATGTGAATCCCTTATCTTGTGGGTGTCCCAGTATTGAGGGTGGTGCTGCAGGGCTGCCTTTGTCAGATGCACATAGTACACTGCCTACGCATGGTTAGGCACAGGTAGTGTAATGTTTGGCATCCCTTTTACTGTATGTGAGAGTCAGAGAGAGGTGCTATTCCCTGGGTCCCTCCCATGTCAGAGTATGTGCTATGCGTTGCCCCTTTGCCAGGGCCAGGGCATACTGGGCATGCCTCCTTCTGCCTACTGGGGCAGGCTCAGGTTGTTCCTCCTCCGAGTCACTCTCTGCCTGTACAGGCCTTGGCATTGGTGGGGGGCTATGTGGCCCTGCCCCTTGCTGCTCCTGCTGCAGCTGTTTCTGCAGGATCATATTGTGTAGCATGGCACATACAAGGATGATTTGGGTACATGTAGTTGGTGAGTACTGCAAGGCTCCACCGGATGTGTCCAGGCACCAGAACCATGACTTGAGCATCCCAAACACATGCTCTATTATGATTCTTGTTTGTGCATGTGCATCATTATGGAGTTCTTGTTCGGGTGTGTGTGCATTTCTGATGGGTGTCATCAGCCACGGCTCCAGTGTGTATCCAGCATCCCCCACTAGGTGACCATGTGGGATGTCCCCATTGGCAAATTTCTGGTACAGCTGCGTCAGATGCCAGATGTAGGAATTGTGATAACTTCCAGGGCAGTCAGTACACATGTTCAGTATTAAGCCCTGTGCATCGCACACAATCTGGCAGTTGATGGAGGGGAAGCCCTTGCAGTTGATGTATACCCCACCCTGCTCACCAGGTGGTGCTTTGATGCATATGTGCATGCAGTCTATTGCACCCACTACCTCAGGGTATTCTGCTATTTGGTGGAAGAGACGCATATTGCTAGCCAATGCCTCACGGGTGAGGGGGAAATATACATGCTCACTGACATGTGCTGCCATGGCATCCAGGAACTGGTGGAGTACCCTGGATGCTGATGCCTGTGAGATCCCCATCATATCCCCAGCTGGCCTTTGGAAGGTACCTGTAGCTAGTATTCTTAGGCCTACACATACCTTCATTTCCACTGGGATGGGTTCCCCTCTGTTAGTTCTGTGTGTCAGATGTGGCCCGCACAGCTCAACAATTTGCTTTAGGAGGTCCCTGTCCACCCTATAGTGCTCCACTATCCCCAGCTCATATAGCCCTTGGTAGGTTACCCTGGGTCTGTACACTCTTCTCCGTCTCCTCACTGTGGGTTGGTTGGCAGCATTCACATCCTCACCACCCTCAGCCTCTTCGACAAGTTGCATGATAGCTATTAAAGCCCCTAACATTTTGCTATTGTGAGTGTTAAAAGTTCCCTGCTTGTTTACTCCGGTGGTGTAGGGTGTGGGAAAAGACAGAGGGGTAGGTGTTTGCATAGTTTATAGTGGTGTTCTGGGCTGGGCTGGTCTGCTGCCTGTGTAATTGTCTGGCTCCAATATGTTTCGCCTCGCAGCAAACCTAGTACCCCTTGATTAACTTCCTACTGCTGCTTTCCCTTCCCATTGCCCTTCTGCTTCAGCCCGGAGATGTGCCACACAATTGGTGTACTCCAATGTGCACACTGCTGCTATTTCCTGGGTTCACTTCCTTTATCTTCCTGTAGATCCAGTTGCACTGCGCACACAACCGCTTACGCTTTGTCATACCTGCTGGGCAGGTTAGACAAACTCCCTGGCTTCGCTGTGCTAAGCTGGATGCAACCCTGAGCCACAGGGCTCCAATCCGCTGACAGTATGCCTGACACACCCACCCATGATGTCACCTACCTCCTAGTCTTGCACTCAACTATTCATACTCTTACACTGTTGGGACCTGCCTCCCACCCCTCATTTGCATATGATTGCCTGCTAATGCATAGTTACATGTGTCACACTGTGCCTCCCCCCCTTAGCAACTACTATTTACTGGCCAGGTTGTCTTTTGCCTACCATTGACTTGCATGGCGGAATACTGATTTTAATTAGATTGCTTTTTTTAGGTTTATTTTCTTATTTCCCCACCGATCTAGTTTTCGCGCCACTGCCCTATGCTTCAATGGCCGTGATCGGCGGACATATAATAAAAGTTGTAATTTGTACATTTTGCATTGTTTGCATTGCTAATGGCCTTCTACATGACCATTGGCATGCTTTGTCAATGATATGCAGCCTTTATTTGGGGCTGTCATGTCCCTGTTTTGGATTTTGCAGTACCGTACTCAGTTACTAACCGAGTACATTTCTGCATTTTGCACTAGTCCTGCACGCGCTGATTCCTGCTTCCTGAATAGCAGATTTACCTCATTTGCATGGTTTTCACCTGCAAATGGGGTAATTTGCATATGGGGGCTGGGACCATGCAGCTCAAGAGATAGAGCGCTCGCGCACGTCAAACGAGCCCATACGTAGATCGCTCGGCCACCATATTGGCAAGCTTTCCTCTTACACTAATCATGCACACCGTGCAAGCTTTTCAGAATCTGGGGGCTTGTTTTTTCTGCACACAGGGAATACACTTTTCAAACATTCAGTGATTCCAGTGGACAATAAAGAATATTTTTCACACACGAGTGGGCTACAAGTTCAAAAAACATTCTTAAGTGAATACAATTAGCGTTTACATATTCAGACTTTATGATTTTTCCTACCCAATAAATTTAAAGGCTGCATTCGGATAATTGATATTTCTGATAAGCAGCATTCAGATAATTGACTCTCTACTGTAGTAGGGCTAATTTTTCTCACAATTGGAGTACTCATAGTGGATTATGGGACAGATTTAGCTTTGCAAAAGAATCAGAATGTCTACCCCCATGAGGACAGACAAAGATAAAAATAAAATAAAATTAGGAATGAGTACTTATTTTGCTGTAGGCAGCTTTGAGAGGTGAAGTAATTTGTGACAAGATTAAAAATAAATGCTTCTTCATTTTTTGCCCATAGTGGTCTTTTAAGTCTGCTGGATGGGGTTGAAGAAGCAGGACAAATAGATCAGTGGATGGTATTGTTTTCAATACATGTTGGAAGTAATTTTACCTCAAAACATTGCAATTGCTTAATAGGCAAAAATCAAATACGTGGTTTATGGAGGTATTACTGAAAAAGTATTACTACTTTCACAAAAAGATGACTTTTTAATGCTCTGCTAAGAAAAAAAATGTCTTATTGCCTAACTGAGTGTTAAGTGTTATTTTGTAAATTACTGGACTTGAAAGTACACTTTTAACAATGACAGGATTCCACAACATAACTTTGCAAACCACATCATCTGTATTACAAGTCAACTACTTTTATTGCATTTAGTAACAGCACATCCATGCTGTATTCTCAGATAGCATTTATAAAGTCTGAGATCCTATGGCTCTGATTGCCTGTGTGCACTAATATTTAAATATTTTATATTCTGGGCAGAGTGCTCGTAGCTACTAAAGGCTCATCAGAAACCTGAAGATTCTTTAATCTGTTTAGGTCAGTTCTAATAAGTTCAAGATTTTCTGTGTCACTGGTTCACTTTTCTCCACCTCTGTTATCAGTAGGGATTATTTGATCTGTACACTAAGGAGAGGCCTGACTGACAAAATTGGCCAAACTCATTTGTACCACAACTACACTGTCATGTTATTGCAGTGATGATCCATAACTCCTGCAAAGTTTCACTGTGGTCTTCCTCCTTAACTGAACAACTTCAATTTAGAAATGATTATAAACCACAGGACATACAGAAGTAACATTTTCCCATGTCAGACATTTCTCTTATGACTTATGGCATGCGTCACAGTGTGGCTGACAGTTCCTCTTGTAATTATTTATACTGTTGCAGTGGTTATTTCCAGAAGCATGTGAACTTCATTCATAAAATATATTGCGTTCATGTCTTGTTATATTTTTGGATTCTATTGTTGTACTGTAATGCATTTCTTCATTTAAATGTACATGGCAGTACAATTGTTATCTATGTATACCATCAGCACACCTTCTAAAAGGGTAAGCCCATCTTTTCAGTATGCTCATAGTCAAATTCATATAGGTGCTTACTACATTACTGATATCAGTAGAGCCAAATAAGTGAAATTGTATTTGCTACTTCTGTCTTAGGCTGTTGAGTTTCATGTGCTTTTTGACTGAGACAAATGGGTACATTTTAGAGGAAGTTCTACCATTTGAAGAACTACTACTGCAGGGGAGACATTTTACAAAAGATAAAGTAACAATTTCAATGTCAAGCTGAGAAGTGTTACAAATTGTACACTAATTACATTATTATCACCTGAATGATACAATATCATTCTATACTTTAATATATCAGCTCCTTATGATGCTTGTCTTCCAAACATCACTTATCTAAAATTATTGCTTTATGAAGCAACTGGAACATGACCTAAAGTGAAGTAACATGATGGAATTTGTAAATAATTCTTAGCGGCACAGCATCACATTGTGTTGTTGTTGTGGTTTAGTCATTAGCTGACTATGACTCTTTGAAACATCAAGGACTTTAGTACAGAAGACATATCTGTTAGGAACATTCTTGCAGGTTCATATTCACTACTTCAGTAATGCTGTCTATCTTAGCATTTGCTGTCTCCTTATTGTTTTGCTCTTGAACTTTGTCACCATTTTCTTCTGTAATTAATTCTGCTTTCACATTACATGCTCAAAGTATCTGACTATTAGTTTCATTATCAGACGTACCAAAGGACGACCCTGGCTTATTTCCTTAAACATAGATAAATATCATCTTCTTGCATCCATGGAAATTTCAATAATGTTTTCAATACCACAGTTCAAATACATTGATTCCCTGGCCCATGGTCTTCACTCTTTAAATTTTATCCAGATTTGCCATGACTTTTCTTTCAAGAAGAAAGTGTCTTTTCATGTCATGGCTGCAATCACTATCTGCAGAGATCTATGAGCCCAGGAAAATAAAATCCTTGACTAACCCAACATCTTCCCCAAATATTGTAAATGATAGAGCTAGACAATATGATTTTAGCTTCTTTAATGCTGAGCAACAAGCCAATTTTATGTTTTGTACTTATCTTCATTAACAAGTTCTTCAATTCTCCCTTGTATTTAGCTATTTGAATGGTATTTTCCTGCATATCTGAGGTTGTTAATACTTCTCCTAGCAATTTTGATTATAGCATTTGATTTATTGAACGTATTTCTGCTGAACAGTAGTTACCTGAATTTACACCCCGCTTAGTCTCCAAGAATGGCACCACCTCAACAGTGCCACACAAAAAGTCCACCAATGTAAAATAAAGTCCACCAAAGTTGAGCACAAAAAAAAGTTAAAACGCTAATTCCTATGGTCACATGATTACAGAGCCATTGAGCCAATAACATGCATTTTCATTCATTCATTTAAGCACTTGCAGTAATGTCCTACTACTGCCATTTAATTAAATGCCAGTAATCTAATTCCCTTGGCTGGCATTGCACCAGTGGAAACCACCTCCTTTGCCCATCATAGATATGGTCTTGCATCTGGCATGATATATTCATATACATCCTTTTTACACTCCTTTCACAAAACAGTCACGTATTCCATATTTGATTCTAAGTATTTCTTCTTATTCTACATAGAGATTTCTCAGGTGGAAAATAAGCTGACTCAGTGTGCCCCCATTTCTCTAAGCATTTACCACATTTGGTTATTATTCATATAGTCAAAGGCTTCCGAGTAGTCAATGAAATGGAAGTAAATATGTTTCTGCAACGGTCCTGCTTTCTTATTCAAGAACCTTGTTTCTGCACATATCCTTTCTTCAGTTAAATTGCAGTCTGTCAAACCAGTCAAAAACGTTAAATGCTTATGAAGTATGTCACTGAACATAATCCTCAGAAAAAAATCCAAATGAAAACTAAGATGGCTTTCCTTGAATACAGGTCGTTTTCAGGCTTATCATATTATTCCTGCTATGATTATTGTTAATGTCTGTGGCATTCTTATTATATAACATGGTGAAAAATGCAGCAGTAGCAACTTCTCTGAACTTCTGAACTTAGTGGTTAATAGTCATTTAGGTGTATGTGCAGCAATATGTTGGGTCTGTAATGTATAGTGTAGTGTTTCTTTAAAAAACCCAGAAGGCTAAAATGTATGTGGGATATCATGTGATTCAGTTTTGCTCAGGCAGGTGCTACAATTATAGTAAGGAGAGTGTTGGCCTACCTGTTAGCACCAGGATTTCTGAGACTGTCAGACTGAAAAGCACCTGTGAAGAGGTACTGAATTCACACCAAAGAAAACAGTCCAGAGTCAGAAGAAGATATTTTTGTCAGAGGAGATGTAGTTGATATGCATAGTCTCATGTTAACAATTTCTAGTGTCTGGCCATCCAGATCATGCTTCAAATACAGTTACAGTCCAACAAGTGCCATTAAACATATAACAATTAGATCCTTGCCTAAAACCCCAACTTCACATTACACGCTCTATCCTGACTGACCCCTCTTCCTGCCCTTCCATCTCCAACATGGTCTCTTACTACAACCCCTATCATCATCACTTTCATATTTCCAGCAAACACCTTCTTGACATATATAAACCCCATAAAAATATAGGAAAGTCCCTCTACAAATACTCTATTTTACATGCTTGGAACTGACTCCCTCAAAACATAAGAAGCATTCATCAAAAACACCTGTTCAAGAAAGAACTTACAATTTTTCTTCAGAGTACATGGTCCTGCCCTTGTCTAACCCCCACTTGATCTAGCCTCTTCTCAGCTTTAACTCCTTTTCCCTATTCTACACTTTACGTCCTTGTACTTGCCTCATATACCTTTATACCTTTCATTCCCTCACTTCCATACCATATACATTCATATATATCTTTATTAAAAAAAATGATTGAATGGTTTATCTAACTGTATGTACTTCATGTATGATATTCCCTAGACTTGTCAATTGTTATTTACCTACATTATGTACAGATATTCTCTAATTGTTGATTTTCTCATTATGTTTCATGGTGGTTTTATTTTTTTATTCTTATTTTTATTTTTGATTTGATTTTTACTGTAAAAATATATAATACTTCTGGAGCTTTTCTCCTTGGGTCTCCACTAAAAATAGGCCCCTGTCTCAGTTGGAATAACCCAGTTAATAAATGTCAATAAATAAATAAGTAAGCTAACCTATCACATCCTTTGCCACCTTTAGTATTTAGGTAAGTTACTTGCAAAACATATTTGCAAGTGAATTCTTGACTGTATTAACAAATATGGCTTAATCTCTCAGTTCCAACACAACTTTAAACAAGGTTTCACATATGCTTATGTTGCCTTTAGTTTTACTGGCATGATTTTGTCTAACAGAGAAAATGTTCAGTGATGGGGATGTACCATAATCATGGTACAGATGACCAGTAAAACTACAGTGTCTGACAGGGAGGCAGGGCCAGCTGATGCTATGCCTGGTGATGTGCATGGTGTCCCTATCTCCACTCCATTAGGGCATAACAAAAAAATTCTCCTTAGTGTGCAGGTCCAGTGTATGTGATGCTGCAAGGGTGCTCAACTAGACTTCCCCTGCCCAACCTGCCATTGGTGCAGTCCCAGCTCTAGGGGATACTAACAGGGACACTAAGGAAAACTGGTGCTGCTAGGCAACTGATGGACAATTGAGGGGATGCACATGGGAATGGGGAATGCCTTCTCATTAAGTGTAATTTTTATTCAAGGTAGGATGGACGTTTGAGATACTAGAACACCACCTCCTATTAGACAAACAGCTTGAGACTAAATGTGTTAGTTTATTATTGCCCTGGCTGGGTGTGGAGACCATCACTTTTTAAGTCTAAATAAATAAATAGCCAACTGATTGTTAGTCATGGCTAGTGCCATCTTATTGCTTGCATCTTTTAGATTTAGATATATCTTCGAAGAGTATTATTCTCCCATGTCCTTAAAAACTTAAAGCTAAATTCACCTACTACCCGCTAAGGTCAAGGAATTAAGCAACACTCATTTTTAAGAATTCTAGGCTTGGTTTAGCTATAGGGCAAAACAACATCTGCCAAAGTCACTACTGGACTGGAAGCTGCTTCTAAAATATGTAAGGACTGAACATAACAAATTCAGATCTAAAGTCAAGAGGTACATTGTGGCTTCAAATAAATATAATAACTTTTAAAAAGGCGAGTTTTAAGTAACTGCTGTTTATTCAGACATCTGACCATAATATATCAAATGCTTTTCGCTATATGTTGCTAATGTGTTACCTTTTACATATGTGTACTTTTCTGTGTGTACAAGTATTAAATGCTATATAATATAAGGCATGTTATACTATATAAATATAATCTATTTTATGGCATTTGCATTATATATGCTTGTGCTATGCATGGCAACTGTTTTTTTTATTTAACATTTTGTAAATGTTATGTCACTGGTCATTTGGGGTAAAGTTAGACTTTTGTTCTTCTATACTACAGAAACAGGGGATTCAAATGCTTATGTGCCTTTCTTTTAGGATTTTCCCAAAGTCTGAGCAGCAAACTAGTATACATTTAATAAAATTTATTGTGGCTTAACTGACAGGTCAGATGCCACTATGCCTTTCCACGTGTTGTTTAAAATCACAGTTCATGTGTTATGATTTCAAACTGAGAGCTTTAAACAGTAATTGAAGATGCTGTTCTAAGATCTCTCATTACCAAAAGTAGCATTTAATTCAAGTTATTACCTGCATTATCCACAAATGTTCTCAAAATGGTTTTGAATGATCTGTTAGCTTCTTTAACTTGAAAGATTAACGTGATTGTTGCAAATGTTCACTGTATCTAATGCTAGCAATTTAATTCATTAACATAATTCATTTTCAGAATTAGATTTGAAAAGCTAAACCCCATTATAGGATTACTTGTTTGGTCATAATTTTTCCAACAGTTCTGTCAGCGTTTGATTTACAAGGAAAGGCTTCCACGTACTTATATATTAGGGCTGCAGGTGCACAAAACACAGATTTTTCCTGACAAATCAACTGGCAGGCCATTAATGTCAGTTTATATCTAGTCTAAGGGGCATCTTGTCTGTTTAGCACGCATAATTCATGTTGAACTTAGTAGTACCACATTCTCAACACAAATCTGACAATTGTTTCATTTGACTCTCATCATGTTTTTTAATAACCCACCACATCATATTAAATTGTCCGATGGAAACCTTGTAAGTGCCAAGTTGTCCACACATCATGCACCTTGATCTTTATAGATTAAATCTGATCAAAAGTTAATTGATCAAGAGTTGGCATTATTGCATGTTTCTAATTTTTCAAAAAAGAACAAGTCTAGACAGAGAGAGATGTATATTTAGGAATTACTAAGTCACAATAATCTCTGGTAAATACAATTCTCATGCCTTAGCAGGTTTAGGAACAGACTCACTCATTTGTCATGTTTGATACACTTTCTTTGAAAACTATGCCATATGCTTAAGATCAGTGTATATTTCAGGCAACTGTTAACCCCTCCATACATTGTGTTAAATAATGTAGGAGTTAAATATGTATGATTCCATATTTTTAATCATGCAGATTTTAGGCACTGGGGTTGCTCTAAAGGATGGCTGTGAAATATCCAGGAAATTATTTGCATAATTTATGCCTATAGTAAACAAATAACATTTTTATCAGTGTTTGATTGAAGCATTAAGTGACAAATAACTCTGTAAGGACCATGTAAATGAAATCCCAGACAAGTTTCTTTTTTATGTACTCCTCAATACAATCTGCCATGTAATTTAAGCATTGGCACAAGTGTGCTTCATTACAAGGAACAGTCCTCACTATTAGTCTTAAAAAGTCTATGTTCCTTCCAATTCCACATTGAAAGGGTCTGTCGCACATCCAGTGTTAGGAATTTTTAAACTTATGTCCATGATAAATTACACCAAATCATATTAATTCATTCAAATACATTTTTGTAAGTATACAATGACTCATTTTAACCATAATGTGAGCTTCTTAGTTGAAGCTGTTAGCAAGTGTGCCGTATTTAATCCATTTGGTTCACATTATAAGAGGCAGTGTTCCACACTTTGGATATGGAAGACTGACAGCTGTGACTGTTGTTTAATATAAAACGAATCTGAACTTCCCTACTCCTGCTATATAAATAGTAAGACTGCCAGGTAGTCATACCATTTACCTTACCATCTGCCCATGAATCTAGTGTGTGTGTGTGTGTGTGTGTGTGTGTGTGTGTGTGTGTGTGTGTGTGTGTGTGTGTGTGTGTGTGAGTGTGTGTGTGTGTGTGTGTTTGTGTGTGTATGTGTCAAAGCCTAAAAACAATCACAGAAATATGACAAAAGCATGATATAAATCTAATTTCTGGAGTGCTTTACACTCCCATCTAACTGATGTGGTTAAATGTAGAGAATAGTTTCAGTGCTGATATTGTGTGAAGTTAAATCATTTTTTTTTCAGTTTTAGAACAGATAAAAACCTATGAATTCTTATCTGTATGTTTAACCATAATATGAAAAGCAGGCACATTATGACACCAATGAAAGAGGAAGTAACATAGATGACTACAAGCAATTTTAGGTGAACTATTTCTCAGAAGCTAAAAATACTGCATTAATGTGTCGTGACAATATCCTGGGATGCATTTTAAATGGCTTGAAGTATGAGTTTGACAAACCCCTAACAAAACAATTCAGTCTCAGCATCCATACAGGTTTTGTACCAAGCAAATGGAGAATAGCTACAGTCATTCCCCTGCATAAAGGAGGCCCTCCCACAGAACTACGGAATTACAAACCCATAAGTTTGGCTAGTATCATATGCAAAGCCATGAAAAGATCTTTCATGGAGCTAATCAATCAGGGCATAGGGAATATCCAAACATTGGGCCCAACTTAGTTTGGATTCATCAAGTGTAGGTCATGCTTACTCAGCTTGGTGAACTTTTTTGAAAAGGTCACCAAAACAATGGGCGAAGGCAAAATGGTACACAATGCATACCTTGACCTGGACAAAACATTTAACACAATTCCCCACTCAGGCAAAGTAGAAAAGCTTAAAAACAGGGAATAAACTCCTATGTCACCCACTAGTTTTAAAATGGCTCACAAGAGTGCCAAGCATAACACTCAACTTCTTAGCACAGGAAATCTGGCATAGCCTAAAATAATGGGGTGCAAAGGCCTCAAAATAGGGTCAAATTTTAAATATTGCTCTTATAAACTTAGAAGTTGCTAGAATAGCAACATTTGTGTTAGCATGCATTTTCTGAAGAAGTCTGAAACTCAATATGTGTCATTATTTAATGACTTTAATCCTCAGTGATTTGCCACAAAACCACAAATTTTATGAGGAACAGACCAAAAATATGAAGCAAAAATCAAGACATTCTGCAAAAATCTAGATATTTGAGAGGTATGGTGCCAAGTACTTAACTATGAACCTATAAAAGGAAAGGTTTCTTATTAAGAAGGATAGGATGGACAGTTGAGAGGTATGGTGCCAAGTACTTACCTATGAAGCTATGAAAGGAAAGGTTTCTTATTAGGAAGGATAGGAAGGACAGTTGAGAGGTATGGTGCCAAGTACTTACCTATGAAGCTATAAAAGGAAAGGTTTCTTATTAAGAAGGATAGGAAGGACAGTTGAGAGGTATGGTGTCAAGTACTTACCTATGACCCTATAAAAGGAAAGGTTTCTTATTAAGAAGGATAGGATGTACAGCTGAGAGGTATGGTGCCAAGTACTTACCTATGACCCTATAAAAGGAAAGGTTTCTTATTAAGAAGGATAGGAAGGACAGTTGAGAGGTATGGTGCCAAATACTTACCTATGACCCTATAAAAGGAAAGGTTTCTTATTAAGAAGGAAAGGAAGGACAGTTGAGAGGTATGGTGCCAAGTACTTACCTATGAAGCTATAAAAGCAAAGGTTTCTTATTAAGAAGGATAGGATGGACAGTTGAGAGGTATGGTGTCAAGTACTTACCTATGACCCTATAAAAGGAAAGGTTTCTTATTAAGAAGGATAGGATTGACAGCTGAGAGGTATGGTGCCAAGTACTTACCTATGACCCTATAAAAGGAAATGTTTCTTATTAAGAAGGATAGGAAGGACAGTTGAGAGGTATGGTACCAAGTACTTACCTATGAAGCTATAAAAGGAAAGGTTTCTTATTAAGAAGGATAGGATGGACAGTTGAGAGGTATGGTGTCAGGTACTTACCTATGACCCTATAAAAGGAAAGGTTTCTTATTAAGAAGGATAGGATGGACAGCTGAGAGGTATGGTGCCAAGTACTTACCTATGACCCTATAAAAGGAAATGTTTCTTATTAAGAAGGATAGGAAGGACAGTTGAGAGGTATGTTGCCAAGTACTTACCTATGGACCTCTAAAAGGAAAGGTTTCTTATTAAGAAGGATAGGATGGACAGTTGAGAGGTATGGTGTCAAGTACTAACCTATGACCCTATAAAAGGAAAGGTTTCTTATTAAGAAGGATAGGATGAACAGCTGAGAGGTATGGTGCCAAGTACTTACCTATGACCCTATAAAAGGAAAGGTTTCCTATTAAGAAGGATAGGAAGAACAGTTGAGAGGTATGTTGCCAAGTACTTACCTATGACCCTATAAAAGGAAAGGTTTCTTATTAAGAAGGATAGGATGAACAGCTGAGAGGTATGGTGCCAAGTACTTACCTATGACCCTATAAAAGGAAAGGTTTCCTATTAAGAAGGATAGGAAGAACAGTTGAGAGGTATGTTGCCAAGTACTTACCTATGACCCTATAAAAGGAAAGGTTTCCTATTAAGAAGGATAGGAAGAACAGTTGAGAGGTATGTTGCCAAGTACTTACCTATGGACCTATAAAAGGAAAGGTTTCTTATTAAGAAGGATAGGAAGGACAGGTAAAGGTAAAGTAGATGAGGCATAAGACTAAGCTTGACACTTTAAGCCAGGTATGGAGAAAAGGATGTCAGGCAAAAGAGACTCATCCAGTTCTTGGATGTGAGATGCTTTTTAAACATAGTTGGGAATGCAAAGGGAGATCAAAGATTTGTGGACATTTGTTTTGAAACTAGAGTACTTATTATGTCAGTAGACTCTTAATGGCATGTTAAGAGAAGAGAGTGAGTAGAATATTTGTCTAAGACCAAAACTTTTATAGACATGCTACCTATAGAAATTGACAGAACTCCGTTACTGTTTCTCATTTTTCTTGTTTAGGTTTGCAGAACTAAGTTTTACAAAAAGGATACAAATGCTTATTCAATGAATTAAGAGAAAAAAAATTGAAAAGACCACTTGTGTGTACTTTGAAGACTTTTAGTAAAATGGGTTGAAAAGCGTATAACATAAAGATTGTTAAAGGGGGAAAGAAATGTCTCCACTCTTAAGCTTTTCAACTTCAGTGGATACTAGTATGCTAGGGCCATTAATGATCTTTGCTCCCCAAAAAATGTAGAAAGCAGTGGAAACGTGTCCCACTGGATTGTAGCCATTAACAAAAGCTACCAACTTAATACTCAGTTGTTTCCTCCAAATAGTTTCTAAATGGAAGCTGGAGTTTTGGTGAAAATCTTGAGTTCTGTGTTTAACTAAAGAAATGGGCCTTTATAATAAATGAAGTGATGGATTTTAACACACTTTAGCATTACTGCCATAAGAGCCACTGTAAGTGAAGATTGTCAAGAATTATCAAAAGAAGAGTGTTGCAGAGGAAACTTGAAAGGGAGTTGGATATCGATATCCAAGATTTTATGTAGATCAGAAATCTAGCAGTTTGACTCTGTTGCTATGTGAAGGGGTACAGATGTTCCATATTTATATAAATCAACATTCATGTAGTCTATTTCCAGCACTTTAGGAAGGGGACAGTTATTCAGCTTTTATATAAATCAACTGTGAGCCCTGTTCAATCACAGCCTTACCTCAGGCTATGTCCCCAATGAACGGTGCATTGCTACAGTCATCCTGCTCCATAAAGGGGGACCAACTACAGTCCCTGGGAACTTTCGGTCCATTAACCTGACAAGTCTGGTATGCAAAGCTATGGAGCACATCATCATGGACCTGCTTAACAAATATAGGCAATCTCCAAACTCTTGACCCCACACAGTTTGGCTTTGTCAAGGAGAGATCCTGCCTGTTGTACCTGGTTGACTTCTTTGAGGCAGTCACCATGGGTGTGGATGAGGGTAAGGAAGTGCATACAGTCTACCTTGACCTGACCAAGGCCTTTGATACCTTTACCACTCAGGTATCATTGATAAACTCACCAAACTAGGCATCAATCCTTACCTCACTAGGTGGGTTGCAAATTGGCTCACAGACAGGACCCACAGAGTGAATGTTGCAGATTCCAAGTCAGACTGTTGACCAGTCATGAGTGGAGTCATACAGGGCTGGGTCCTGGGCCCTCTCCTGTGTGGCATCTACTTCTCAGAAGTCCAGGCCAATACAGAAGGACTCTGGCTGACCAAGTTCGCTGATGACTGCAAGTTAGAAGTCATTATCAACTCCGCAAGTGATGCAGACAAAAGGGCCTCTCTGAGACTAATGACTGGTGCCAGAGTGGAGTCTTAGCATTAGAGATAGAGAGAGTCTGAGAGAGAGAGAGAGAGAAAGAGAGAGAGAGAGAGAAAGAGGGAGAGAGAGAGCAAGAAAATCAGGTTTAGGAAGTGGGAAAGAAGTCTTAGGATTAAGGAGTCATTGGAGAATTTAAGTTGGAGCAGGAAGAAAGCTTTAGGCCTTCAGGTCAATCAAGAAATGTTGGTTTACAGAGTACTGGCAGAGTTAAGATATATATATATATATATATATATATATATATATATATATATATATATATATATATATATGTATATATATATATATATATATATATATATATATATATATATATATATATATGTATATATATATATAGAGCAAGAGAGATAGACAGACACATTGATCAGTAAAGGTGGTTTCAAATATTATGTAGGGATATGATTTTGGTTCTACAGCCTGTATTAGTATGATCACCAGAAAATTCTACTACAGTTTGGGTTTATTATTTAAACTCAGTAATTATGACTTATGAGACCACCGAGCATATGTTGCCCACCATAACTATGAGGACTGTAAGTATGAATCTTAGAAATGTGGAATTTTAAGTACAATTAGGAAAAATATAGTTAGAAATTGTTGTATCTCAGGAATTCCCATTTCATTGAGGTAGAGTGATCACATCACTGATATATGTAATTAATAAAGATGTGGGTGGTTTAACTTCCCATACAGGCAGTGCAGGGGTTCTTGTCCCCAGGAAAAATGTTTTTAATGGGTTACAGTGACTTTTGGAGTTTATTTTCATTCCTACTGCATCATGCATATTTTTTCACAATTGCATGACTCTGGTTGCTGAGTTTCAAACTTCCCCTAGGGCATCAAGATATGTTACTAGAACTATCTTTATCCTTAGACATTGACTACTGTTTGGTAGAGTAATGCTGTCTAAGCAATCATAGAGACTGCCTGATAAATTAGTACTAGCTAACATAAGCTTTCTTTGTGCATCCGAGTGACGCCTCCAGGTGCATATGCAGTTACCTCCTACAGCTCCTCTAGGAGTTAAATATTACTTGTTCACATTGCATTAATAATTCCAAAACCATGCTACATACAAGGTATCAGAATATTTTATCTTGAAGCATACATGATGGCAGACACAATTGTACTGATATCTGACTTCTGTCAATGAGTATTTGTTAGAATTGTAAGATGCTAACTTAATTTTTAAAGGCTCAGACCACACCCACTAGGAGTTAAAGGTACATATTTTGCTTGGACAGGAATAACACAATCTAAGGCTAGCTGTGCAGCTGTTACACCAAAGACAGTGTGCCATATGCTTATGTTCAAGTAGCAACAATAGTAAACTCAAATGGTATATAATGTTTGCTTTAATTATCTGCTTACTAACAAGCTTTGAGATGACCTGTCTTTTGCAACAACTAATATTAGCTGTTTTGTATTGATGCGCTTGCAGAAATACAGAAGGGGTCAGAGGTTCATCAAGGGTTAGAATTGACCTATTTTCATTTCTGTGTAGCATTTCTGAATAGTATCAGGCATTACATTTGTGTCTACTTTGGTTAAGGCACTGTGCGTACTAATTTATACCGCAGTTGTACAATATGTCTTGGTTCCTGCACATAACTAGATCTTCATTAGCCCTCACTTACTATTAAAGAACAGTCAATAATCGTTATCAGTGTTTACTCTGATAGAAATAATAACATATTATATGACTGCTCTGTGCTCTCTATTGTAAGAAAAAGACATGCAAAAGACCAGTGATTCTTAAAAACAACATAGACCCACTCATAAAAAAGCTATATGTCAAGAATACCATTCAACTGTCCAATTCACAATAAAAAAATAAAACAGTATTTGTAGGTGAATTATGAGCATGTGTCTGTGTGTGGTATCAATAAATATATAACATCCACGTGAACTACTAAACTTAAAACATAAAATTCAAAGAGATCAAATCAGTAAGCTTATCAAAATAGACTGTAAATTAAGTAATCAGTCTGTTTTAAACTATGATACTGTATAATGAAAACTAATAACATTATATGTGTTTACTATATATTTTAATAAAATTAGAAATTAAATGAACGTTCATTTTCAAAATTTATTTCCATCCTTAAAAATATTGCTGGGCAATAAAACTGTGGCACAAGGATTGTTTTATAAGAAATTTTCTTTATGCTTCTGCCATATGTTACAATGCAGTCAGAAATCTAGAAAAAAACATTTATTATGATATTTATCTAGTATTTAATGCAATCTGTATACCAACTATAAATAACATCTTTTTCTAAGCATCTCAAAGTGTAAACATATTAGGAACTTTGACACATTGTAAATTACTTAAAGGATGGGTATGAAAGAGGTGATGAGTCGCCATATCACATTCACACCTGACAGCACTAACAGACTCTTTATTACATGCTGATTCTTAATAAGCACCTTTGAATTCTCATCACTTTAGAATTCAGTACTTGTAAGAAAAATGAAACACATGAATAGAATGTCATCAATTCTAGTCATCTATTGGGAAACATCAACCCCATCAAACCTTGAACATAGCATTTTTACCTTTCAGTATATCCAAGTCAAGAACTGAAACTGCCACACAGAATAGCAAGTATGCATAAATTGAGCAATGCAGCTATGAACAACACAGACCACATCTTGCAGTGGTTAAAGGTATTAATATTTTTCTTCCCCTTCTAATTTCTCTCATCAGTTTTTCCTTTTGGGCTATATAAATAACATTTAGAACACTGTTCAATAAACAAGCATATAGACCATTACTTTCTGCTGTAACTTGCCATCACAGCTTTGTTAATTGTTTAATAGAGCACAGCCTTCTGTGCTTGATGTGAGGCTTCTCTTGCAAACATTACTTCGAAAAGGGTAAATTTAATGACTAAGTGAAGAGATAGTTTTACAAGCTTATCAGATAACTAGAGCTTTAATTTTAAGCTTTTATTCAAATAAAATAATGTGATTACTTAAAAACGACATCAGTAATAATCATGAACCTATTCTCTGCTCATACGAGTTCATAGAATATTTCTTATTTAACAATTTTTAAAGGAAGAAAAGACAAATTATGTTAACTGTCTGCCAATAATGATAATAAACATAATTATTGTTTGAAATAGAGAATGATAGACTATGTTACCTTGAATACATTTAACAAAAATTTAACTTTTAGATATTTTTCCTTCACTTCTAACAAATAAATATCAAGCTCTTGATAAAAGAAAAAATCAGTGCTAATTGTATTATGTTGTTACATCAAAACAACCTATTTTTAAATCTATTTTCACAAACTGAAACAAGAGAACAGAATAATTTATATTTTAAAATAAAGAATAATAAAAACATATTGTTCCTTAGTTGTTTACACTGCTAAGAATACATTGCTATTAATAATTGTTTTCTTGTTTTGAGTTCATAAAAGACACTGCATTTTTCTAGCTTTCCTTATCACATTGTCTCCTGAATAAAGTACAATTCCAAGCCATCTCTTTATTGTGTTTATTTTTTTTGGACAAAAAAACTGTTTCATCTAAGATTTTGAAAGCCTTTGTACCATTAGATAAAAGCATTTATATTTTACATGATAGAGTAATTGTTAGTATTGTTTTTTTAAGCATTGCTCACTGGCTAAAACGTTTAACACTTTTTCACATTTTTGAAACATAGGCATAATCAAATCTAAGGTATAACCTATTTTATTAGGTAAATTGGACCATCTAGATTTAACAATCAGTTCTTTGTCCTTAGAAGAAGGAAACTTTGGTATTATAGATCATGGTGAGGAGTTTGTTTTGGTAGCTGGATTTGTCAAGGATCTGTACAACCTTTCAATCCCATAAGTTAAACATTATGCTAATTTTAAAGTTATTCGATACCCTCAGGTATACAATATATTTGATAGATTTGATAGTTACTTCTTCAAGATGCATTTTACAAATAATTAATATTGTCAATTATCCAGGTATTTTGATTTATCTAAAATTCTGTATTATTCTTTTCTTTCTTCAGTCTACAAGTTATATCACTTAGAAATGACTCAATGCCTTGTATTTTAGTACCATGTCTTTGAATTAAGGTTTAACGAATCTGTTTGTTTTGTACATTTTTATAACTCTTACTCTTTTGTTGAAAATTGTCAATGAAGAGTGTAATTTTTCAGAGAAAAATATAATATAGTGGCATCACTTGATGCATATCCCTCAGACATCTTTATCTGAATAGATTTTTAAGACAGTAATTTTACGTAATAGAATTTAATTTCAAGTTGCTAGAAAACATTTTGTTTCTTATAAAGTGCAATTAATGATATGGAGGTACTTCTGACTACTTAACTGACAATACGGCACACACACACACACACACACACACACACACACACACACACACACACACACACACACACACACACACACACACACACATATATAGCTGGGGAACCACCCCACATCCATACTAGAGTTGTTTCATATAAGCCATCTTGGATGGAACCCCAAAATGCAGACTTTTGTAAATTAGTTCTGTTCTCTTGAGGTTAGGTCTTCAGGTTTATAAATCTGGCATTCAGCTTCTGCCACTGTAATTTCTCAGTGATATAAGGGAAAAGCCCTTCTTGTCATGTCACTGATATTCCAATATTCCTACCTGTCTTTATTATCTCAAAGCTATGACACCAAACGGTATACCAAAGCTCCATTTCATACCTGTTTATTTAGTTTGCTTGTTTGTTTTCTGTTTTTTTTTTTTGTTTGTTAAACAGTTCATGTAACATAGCCGCAAAAGGCAGGATTCAGAGTAGCCATGAAGAGTATGCAAGACCTCACATCTCTTTTCACATCATTTATAAGGCTAAAGCAACTCAGAAGGACCTAGTAGTCATATATTTGTATGTGTTGCTCCAGGATTACTCAAGCAGGATTGTTGTAAAATGTGCTGAATGAAAAAAGATGCTACATAATGATAAATGTGAACAAAGGGATAAAGAAAGAGCTCTGGCCATGAAAATGATCTGGGAGTAAACAGCACAAGCATTCAGGAGCATGCAATTTATTTCTGTTTGTACTGTGTTGCTCTATGGATAAATTCCATAAATTGGTGGGAAGGCATCAGCAATGGGTCTTTACATAACTGCACTTTGATATTTGGTATCAATAATGTTAAGTATTAGGGGTGGTTTATATAAACCTACACAAGGGGATCAAGATGCATGGTTGCCATGCCAACAAATGTGTTAGCTATGCACATCTCTGACTCTTACTAAACTGCAACCAGAAAACTTGAGCCTTCAGAAGTCTCACCAAATCCAGCTCAAAGTGAGCATTTAAAGATGATGCTTGGGATAATAAAAGTTTATTTCAAGAAGCTCAAAGATCACAAAAAATGAAACTACCCAGTAAAAAATATTTAATGGAACAATCACAGTGCAAATTAATAACTCACGTTCTGTCATTTCAGTTGCATAGTGATGTAGACATATTAGCATACAAAAAAAGAGTAAGACAAGAAGAAACTGACTTATACTAAGTAATACCACCCTGCCTGTGTCGATAAAGTGCTACATTTTCTGAAGGAAGTGGAATTTTAACAAATTATTAGAGTAATTGCAGTCCTTGTTGCATAGCTTTTAGATATATTTTTGATTTAATGTATGTACTTATTGTACACATTGGGTCCACATGGGACACTATAATTACTGGATACTGTAAATGTTCATCTTATAATAATACAAAAAAAATAAATAAAATGTTATCTAACCTAATCATTCAAAGAGCCAAAAAGAAGTTCCATGTTAATAAGAATCTTTAACTTAAATCTTTCCTTTGCTACACACTATTCATGTTAAACTGGCAAATTTTGTTAACATTTTATTTTGTTTGAATAGTTTGGTGGCAGATTGAATTTTAAAAGTAGTACTGATTACTTGGATGTTTATTATACTTGTGTGATGAAAAAACTCTAAGTGATCACAAGAATATGGATCTTTTTAGTGGAAGGAGAAACAGGCAAGTTGTAAGAGGCACAGTACAATGGATGAAACATAATGTTGTCATACTATTTCTATAGTACACATTATTACTGGGCAGTGTTCCAATGCAAACTGTGATGTTTCATGTACACCAAATCAAGTAATTTATCTTTGAAATGTCAGTATAACGAATCTTACCAAGGGAGGTCTGAATGAACAGTATAAATGCAGACCAATAACTGGAGTCTTAGTCACGGTATCAAACCGAATGCAAAGAAATGCATCATCATTCCCTTTGGTAAAAACAATGTCCCTTCACACCATCAAATTAACAATACCCTATGTAACTACAAAGTGGCAAGAGGTCTGGGATCACAAGTAGACTTCGACCTTAACTTTGACCACTGTAGTAAGGAAGGCTTTCTACATAGTACACTTGATAAGCAAAGGCATCACATACAGAGCAAACAGGTTATAACTCTTCTATACTCATCACTAATAAGACCCATAATTGAGTATAATGCCCCTTTCAGCATGTACTGTACAAAGCACCTGCAGAAATTGGAGAGACCTCAGAGGTTTCTAACTAAAAAGATCAAGGGACTCCAGCATGTGCCATACACAAACCAACTAAAGTTCCTCTGTCACTATTGTCAGTATCATATAGAATTCTAAGGGAAGACTTATGCCTGGTTTACAGAGCAATCTTCAACCCAAACCTAATGGATTTGCTGCATATCTGTAAATCAAATGGGACTAGAGCTACCCATTCCAGGGACCTAAATATGGCCTGCAACTTGAATAGGATGTGCTGAAGGGATGTCTCCCAGCAACTGCCACATCTTTGGAATAGGCTGTCAATTTGTATGAAGCAGAGCACCTATATGACACTGTTCAAAAGGAACCTGGATGAGCAGATGGGGCACCATAAATTCTTACCAGGGATAGTGCCCACAACCCTCCAGGACATGAGCAGTCATTACTAAATACAATCCTGGGTATTGACTAGAGTATTTATGGTATTACATTGGGATGAAACGACTAGGCTTGAAATGACCTCAAGGCTGATAGCCTAGTAACCTCCCATGATCCTATGATCATATCAGGAATATTATGACTGATGTCCTTGCTATTCTGGTAAAAAAATATTTTATGGTAGAACACACACCCCCGGATTTACTAAACTTCCGTGCAGAACTAAATTAGTCCTGCACGAAAGTGGCAGTTTAAGAGGAGGACGGCAGTGTGCCATGCATATTAATGAAGGCACACAGCCAGAACTCTTAATGCTACATGGAGCATGGAAGAGTGCAAGGGGCATGTCTGAGAGCAGAGCTCTCAGAATAAACATGCCCCTGCAAAGTAGAACAGAAGAAAGTGTAAATAAATGAGCTAGACCACTCATAGGTGTCCTCATATCCCCACCAACGGTCACCATGTGTTCAACAGCAATAGTACATTTAAATAAAATGAAGAGACCCTTTTATTTATTTTTTTTAAAAACCCTGAGTACAGCTAACCGTAGCGCGGGTGTGCCCATCGCCTAGCCATGTTTAAAGCAGCTAAAAAGGCTGAAGAGAATAACAAGGAATATATATGCAAATGAAACAGCACAGCAATAGTGTAGTGGTTAGAGCATCTGCCTAATGAGCAGGCATTCCTGGTTTGAGTCACACTACAGCATATATCATTTTCCATGTGAAATCTGTATATGAACATAATTTTATATCTTTTTGCCATATAACCTACATAAGAACATTTAAATGTGAACTGGAGTACTGCATGAAATGCACATGTGAAATGTCAGTGTCATAATGAATAAGGCACTAGTAAGCAGGTTTAAGCACAAATAAGCAGTAGTAAGCATATATAAGCACTAGTAAGCATATTTAAGTGTGTTTGTGCAAGGGGTAAGCATTGCCTGCACAGATTAAGCAAGGTAGAATGTAACCGAGTGTAAGAAATTGTAACTGGAGAGTAGCAGTGCTTACCATCGGGCAAACTCATGCAAACCCTCTTACAACTGCTTTAAAGTGCCTTAATCACTCTGGATCCAACGGCCCATGTTCTGCCCAGCAACAAAATAAACTGCCTTTGCAAGGATCAAACTCATGAGCCTGTATACTATCGTCACCACTAATACATCATAGCAATAGACATGCATGAGTTATCAGCAAACTAATCCTCAACACAGGAAAATCAAACCAAACATGTGAACTCTATCTATGTACAGTGTGATGTTGGATAACCTGCCACAGAACATAAATATGTGAACTGGAGTACTGCAGCAAGCAAACATTTGCGGTGTTATTGTAATAAAGTTTTGAAGTTTCCAGGACCCCATACAGTGTATGTACACATGAATCACGGATACCAGACACATATATAATCTGTAATGAAGAATAAATCATTGCCAAATGGCAAATATAGTGATAATCAACTATGAAGCAATGCTAACCACAACACAGCTCATGTTATTAAGTGTATGCAATGTGTAGGGGAGCCAATTCAATCTGCTTAGTGGTATATCTCTTTAAACAGTGCCAACTTTATATAAGCAGGTGTGCCCATAGCTTAGCCTTTTCAAAACTGGCCAATCATGACAAAGTGTAGGAAAATGGCCGTATTTAAATCCCACAGGCGGGAATGCGCCTCATAACTGATTGTAGCTTCCCACTGCAGGCAGAATGACTGGTGTGGGTGAAGGCACTCAATTCAGAGTGCAGCACTGGGGCATCCAGGAGTCAAAATTCATGGTATGGCTCCTGGTAAAATACCATGATCAGAGACTACTGAAGAGCCAGTACCAGGGCTCGCAGTACAAAACAGAGGCCTGGGACAGTCTCGCCCATGACCTCACCAGTGCCACAGGTATCCCCTGGACTGGTGAGTAGGTCAGGCACCGCCATGCTGACCTGAAACGGTGGAGGGGGGATACCCTGTAACAGTGGATCCAGGAGTGTCGGCAGATGGCCAATGCCCCAGTACTGAGTAAGTACATATTCTACTAAGTAGTAAAAAATTGCCTAGCTTGTGTATACTATGGATAGGTATGGCTAAATATCAATGCATTTCTTTGACAGCTGCAGATGATAGGGTTGCGAACCAGCAAGCCCATGATGCTAGGCTGTAAAGGCTGTGTCGCGAGGCAGGTTAGTAAACAGTCTGCATGTACTGTCATAACAAAGATTATAAGAGTCTTAGAAAGTGTTGTACCAGTAGAAATAAATGTGTTAATAGTCTGTGAATAAAGGTATAACCCCTGGAGTGTTTCTGTTCTCTCATCTCTCATATGTTTGCAATCTGTTCCATACTATAAATAGTACTGTTGTATCTTAAGCAGTGTCACCCACACTGTGGTATGCAGATAAAATGGGTATGAAGGTCTGCATAACAATGTTGGAAGTGCCAAGAGGTCAGACATATCGTACAAGTTAGGGAGACTTAGATAGAAAACAGTCGAAAACAGTATGAAAAATTCCCTGATAGCACAGTGTACTGTGATGTTAGCAATAATTTTTATCACACACAGCAGGGTTTGACTCTTGAGAGTGCTACTAAGTTAAATGCATAATCATACCCCACAAATGTACAGACTGGGATACAATGTTCAGATAGATAGCTATATGCATAATTACACCCAACAACTGTACAGAAATTGCTTGAATGTTCAAACTGTAAGTTGTATGCATATTAATACCCCACAACTGTTCCAATCTGTCCAGCATGTCCAGATAAATGGCCCATATCACCAGCTTGGTACCCTGTTCCCCTGAAAGTTCAGTGTGATGATTCAATAAATGTAGGCAGCTGTCAATGACATATAACTGACAGTCGAACGTGTATATAGTCAGATAATGTATATGAAAACAAACCTGTCATTCTAGCACCTCACCCAATGTATATGACAGCAATTCTCAACATATGTTGCATTAACACCTGCAGCCTGCTATGCCTGTATTTAAGACACAGGTCACATATATAATAATCTATAAACATACCAGTGTACAATATAAGGCCATTGTGTAGTGTAATAATACATGTAAGGGAAAGATCACTGCAGTGACTAAGAATTTTGTGAAAACTACAAGGATATATTAGTTGTTAATTGAATCCTCTCTCTCACCCCTACCATATATGCATAATAACCCAATGACACTCCTCAACTGGTATGTGTACACTCCAAACATTTTTGGGACATATGTCCTAATGGTTAATAAATAATCACATTTGTTTCTATGCATGTGCCATGTTAAAACACACCCATATTGGTGGCCTGTTGCCATCAATGAAACTCGCATGCTCCTGTAATGGCCACTGTTGTTCCATATATGCATGTGTTCTGCTTGCTCTGCAACTGTGTTAAACCTGGTGTGTCGGGTTAATGGGAATACCTATGCATGCTGTTATAACTAATCCTGAATGCTGTTGACTGTTACTAACCCATATCTGCCATAAACCTGCAACAACACAGCTCGCATGGGAAGGCCAGTCCCAACAGACCCACCTGTCCCACCTCAGCTGGCCATGACACCAGGCACCAGCACATCTGGGGCCCAGTCTGGGACCTCTTCCTCCGTGGGCCCTGCACCACCTTTGGGAGGAACTGCTGCAGAGGATGGAGCTTGTGCCCCCCTCGGAACCAGCGCAGAGGCAAACCTGTCACCCGACAACAGGTCCGGGCCGTGGTGCATAGGGAGCATGATCTGGAGTTTTAAGAGCAGCTACACCAGCTTGAGGGCCGAGTGGCACTATTAAAGGATGAGCCTGCCCCTCCTACACAGCCCCCAGCACAGCCACCTTTGGGGCCGTGAAGGTGCAGTGGTGACTGCCCATGGGTGGGGACCTCGGTCCCACTGTTTCCAGTTGGGGGCTCATGGGCTTGCGACTTCTGAACACCCCTCCTGGTCCAAGGTGTTTACCCCCCACATGTGTCATATACCAGCCCTGTATGCGTCTTGTGTGTCTTTTCTGTTAACCTACCGAACCTCCCTCCCCAAATATACCTACTACCCCTCCCAACATCCCACTTTCTTCTAAAAAAAAAAAAGGGCAATCGGTTCCCACAAAAAAAATCTTGCCCCATACATAGTTGTCCATTTCGCATACGTGTCCACTGGACAGATGTAATCTGGTCTAATTGGCATCACAATTAATATAAGTTGTCCTCACCCCTCTCTCATAGGTTTGAGGGTCCAAAAGTACCTGCAAATATAGTGTATATGCACAGCTGTTGCTGCAGAAGAAATGGGTAGCTATGTACTTTTCCTATACCCATCCTGCACATGCATAGCTATTTTCCCTACTGTCTTTCCCTCTTTGTGCCCCATTTTCACCACTTTCCTATCAACCCCTTTTTCTTTTCTTTTAAAGGAATTAGCATGGGGGTAAGCGGCAGTAAGCACTTTTAAGCAGCGGTAAGCGGGTTTGCATGAGGGTAAGCTATGCCTACACAGGTTGAGAAATCTGAAGCTAACTGCTGTAAGAAAACATAAGCGGAGGTTGGCAGTGCTTACCGTCATGCAAACCCACTCAATCCCCGCTTACAACTGCTCAAAAGTGCCTTAATCACACTGTATCTAACAGCCCTTGTTCTGCCTAGCAACAAAATAAGCAGCCTCTGCTAAGATCAAACCAAGGACCCTGCACACCATAATCAAAGTGCTTTACCACTAAGCCATCTCAGATTTACATATCCTTGATGTATTCACAAATATATCATCCATCCCAGTCATTCAACAGTACTAAGAATGTATTCCAACATGGAGCTGTATGTGTGTGATTAAATATATTAATGTCTAAACAGTTACAACATATTGATATATGTGTGTGTATATGTATATATATATATATATATATATATATATATATATATATATATATATATATACATATAAATATTTATGAACATATAAACATGCAAATGCCTACATCTATAGATATATATGTCCACTTCTACATGTCTAAATATGTACAGCAGAGATATATATAAATATATATATATATATATATATATATATATATATATATATATATATATATATATATATACACATACATAGGTATATACGGACATACATCTGTAGTTAATGGGGAAATAACAAAACATATATGTCCTCATGCAACGTTAATGGGGTTGAGAGGCCCCACACAATATACGTCTGTTACGTATAGGTATACCCCCCTGCCAAGCACGACCCCCCTGTAATACAATACCAAGTGTTGCAGATCCCATAACCAGGACCAGACATGACATGGCCATCCCTAGGATACATATACACAGACACATATATGCAGATACAGGGATATATATATATATATATATATATATATATATATATATATATATATATATATATATATATATATATATATAACTACACACACAAAAATTTGTACAGTAATATACATATGTAGTACGTGCACACAATATGGAGCGGCCAGTATTCCTACAGCCACCACCTTACCAAATGGAAACTGTATGAGCCACCCATACGAATGACATTCATAGCCTGCAACGTATACCCACAGAGATATCAAAGGGTATAACACCACACACAAGAGTGCATAAATTAATGTGAAAGCTTTATATATGCCATGTCATATAGCTGTTTAGACACTGACATCCATATAAGCAGTGTAATGCAACTGTGAAATAGTTATACTAAGACAGTAGTCTGGAAAGGTTGACATATGTTGCTGTCCAGGCCAAGGCCTCCAAGTAGCACATTGGTAATGACAGACTGGGCCACAGCATACCAATCACCAGTATGCAATGCAGATGTATAGGTCAACAGCCTCTATCTACACTCTGTACACAATCCCTAGGGGGGGACAGACCCCATTTGACACAATGGGATGTATCTGTTACATAACAAGGCATACCTGACACCATCACACTGACAAGCAGAACATCCTATATGGCAGGAGGCAGTAGGCCTGCATTTAACCAAGGTGGATTGTATAGTAAAGTACATCCAGATACCTTAATTCAGCCTATCCCAGATACCCACACATGTTGTGATAGCCTAGGTTAGTCATGGTGCACCCCCCTACACTCACTAATACTGGGCCATATAACACTGTAAACTGGCCTCTGGAGTGCATTAGGGCACACATGTATTGTGTAGATGAAACCCACACATATATGACCCCAACCCCCCAGTATGTGTGGGGGACACAACAGCAGTGGAATGATGGCAGGAATAACAGCATGACATACACACAGCCCACTACATAACAACCCCTGACAGCACGTCATATGTGCAAAGCCTGGTATGTAGGTGGAGGACAGAGGCTGGAACACAGGCAATATGTGTAAAACTGTTATCATACAGTAAGCAATATATGTATATTTGTACATATCTATATGGATATATGGATACTTATTTATACATATATGTTCACCATATGTCCTGCACATGGAGTGGAGCCCTACCTCAGCCCCAAAAGTCCCAACCTCTCAGTATATTTGTAGACTATTGCTACTGTAATAGGGATTGTCTTCACAGAAATGGTGTGTGTGGGAGGCCACATCTGCTGTTAACATGTGCACCATTGGCTACTTACAGACATCCTACAGTCATCATAGTACAGTACCACTCATAGCACAGTAATGGCCCTGTGAACTACAGCTGTGATATGGCCAATATATGTGGACAGTCTGACATACTCGGGTCAATTCAGGGGTATACACAGAACCCCTTCATGCAAGACATGTGAACCAGGCCTGTCAATGTGGATGTTACCAGCCATGTAACATGTACATACTGGTATACATTTGCCCCCATAGGTTATGCATTCATACACCCCTGTCTGTCCTGACACATAATAACCACTGGTACAGAGGTGCCATGGCCACATACTATTCACTAGTTACTGACATACATCTGAACAGCATCCCACTGCTTTATCTGACATACATGACTGTCATGGTGGCCAGGCAGCAGTACATCTGGCAAGTATCTGGACATGTCATCTCACTGGATAAGTACAGTAAGCTGCTAGGCATGTAACAAAGCACAGTGCAGGCTACAGGCAGACTGACTTAACACTGGGCTACATCTCATATGTGGGAATACACATGTACCTGCATAGATAGCAGGCTCTACAGGCATGTCACATCACAGAGTAACAGACACCTGTGTGAAAGTGCATAACCACAACCAATGTGAACACAGCCACAGCCACATATGGTAAGCTAGCATGCTATCACAGTATATGGACTATCTGATGTACACCATCCTCATATGAGCCACTCACACAACAACCCTACATATACTGGGCCACTACACAGTGTGGTCTGATGGCTGTCTGTGGTGTGGGACATGTGTGTGTTCGCCCCTACAAATATGTAAGCTGATAGGGTGACATACAGTGGAGCAGCATGTAACATCAGATAGAACAGGACCAAGAACAATGACATCTACCACAGTCTCTACACAGGCCAAGGTACATATGCACTATACACACACTGTCAACAATTACCAGACTTACACATACCTCAGTACTGTGCACACAACCACAGAATGCCCAGGCTATGTCCTCAAATATAACCCCTACTATATATAACATGAGTAGCAGTCTGATATCTCACTGGCTTATCAAATATGCTGTGACTGAATATGGTGACCAGAACATATGCACCCCCTACTGCATGACATATGTACAAAGGTTGACAGGGTTGTGGCTGGAGGCACAAACACAGGCCCAATATTGACATGTCACTATGATGACCTCATACATTTCCTGTCGTAACAGAGTTTGATGCAACATATGTCCTATGAGGGATATGACTTCAGTAACTCTCCCATCCGTCACCATCTACTGACTGCAGTCCTCACACTACCTTCTGCAGTTGAGAGATAGGTGCTCTGTGGGTAACACAAGGAACAGAAGGCACCACACACTGCCCAGTCTGCAGATGACCCTACAGATGGGGATTCCTCATAAACATAGCACTAGCATGACAAGTATTAAAAAATGTAGGACAGCCATATCCAAACACACCCTGTTAAACTAATAGTACCCAACTGCAGTATTAGCAGCACTTACAGTCTGTAGTCAGGCCAGGCACATCCCCCTCCTGTGTGTAGGCCTGTTTCCACCGTGTATGTTTTCAGAGGTAAGTCCCCAATCCATCTGTGATGCTGTTTGCCCAAACAACAGATCTAGTTCCTGCTCACAGTGAATGAAAAGGCCCAACACCAACAAGATGTTCCCAGACATTGGAGTGTGTTTCCATGCAACTGGCTATGGGACTATTACCACAAGAGTTCCACATGCAATCATCTAGAGGAGGGCTGTAATCTGTGCAGAGGCCATCAGCTGATTATGAGCATCACTGACAATACACATGCCACTGCCTAAGCAAAGCACGTGTAAGTCTCTACATCCACCAGAGAGGGAGTGAGAGAGGCAGACAGAGGTAAAGATAAGTCAGGGTGGGTTGGGAGAGTAAATGGTGAGCATGTTTGTATCACACACCTACTAGTCTCAGGTTTTGAACCTGTGACTGACTATGTACTGATATCACATCTGTTATCCCTGCACGGTTGATATTGTGATTTATGCCAGGAGCACCATATAAGAACATTTGCAAACACACTCAACACTGGGTCCAGTTGTTACATACTCACAACGACCTCCACACAGGACATGAATGACATACATCAGCACATTAAGACACACACACACACCTGGGATTAGAACCCCTACCTAACTAGTGATTACACTACAGCACTAGACCATTACAGACTGTGCCACGGAGATTACTGGAGTACTCTTTCCCCAAAGGTTTATTTCACAGTGAGTGACATCAGCAGGCCTGCCATAGTAGATCGAATGGATTGTAGTGAGTGTGACTAGCCAAGCATGCATTGCTCTCCACACAGGCATAGGAACAGACACAACAGCATCCACAACTCCCATGTGTGTGAGAATAGAACCCCTACCAGAGTTCCATATCACACTACAGTAGTACACTGTTATAGCATGCACCACAGAGATTGCTTGAGTACTCTTTTCCCAAAGGTGTACTTCACAGTGATTGACATCAGCAGGATTGGCAAAGTAGGGAATTTGAATTGTATTGAGTGTGACTAACCTAAATTACCTTAATTAGTCTGTATGCATTAACCACTATTCTGGCCAGAACAAAAATAACCTGCCTTTGCAGGTTATGATCCCAGGACCCTGTACACCATAGTCACAGTAATTAACCACTCAGCCATCACAACAGTACATGGAACTGCGGTTCCATCAAAGTGATCTCACCATAGGCTAATCAAACTGAACATGTGAAAGGAATGTATATACAGTTGTCCATAAAATGTAAAAGACCACTCCAAGGCCAACTCCATGAAGACAGGAGTTGACAGTTCACTGTATGAGCACAGCCACTTGTGGATGATTCCTGACATCCCACATGGAACCACGACACTCACCTCCCAAATAATCAAGCCAGTCTGGTGGTCTCCTTCCATTAACAGAGTATACAACAGATGGTAGACACTGCTGAAGGAAAAAGGATAATCCAAGGATGCACACAACTCCCTTACCAGCTCCAGTAAGACATTGAGATCCCTCATGGAATCCTCCAAAGCTGATTACACAACTAAAATCACCACAGATTCCACAGACAACCACACAGCATTCTATAGTTATGTCCAAATTCAAACTGGCAATGCTCAGAAGTGCTCTGAACTGCAACAGAATGGCATTACATAGACTGCTCCCACGGAATATGCCAATATTCCAGCAGATTGATTTAGTGCCACATTCATCCCCTCTCACCCCCAAAAGGGCCCAATGTCATTACGTAAAGGGTTCCATTGCCCAGTAATCATGGCCACACAGGCAGAAAATGCACTACCCACGACTAAGAATACAGCATCCATGGGACCAGATGACATCCTGGGCTGTGTACTACATGAACTACAAAATGGAATGGCAACTCACCTAACTGTCATGTGTAATCATAGCCTCACATCAGGCCTGGTGCCCACTGAGTGGCACACAGCTGCAGTTATCACACTCCACAAGGGGGGGATCCACCTGTGATCCCTGGAACTACCGTCACATCACTCTGATGAGCCTGATCTGCATGGCCATGGAATGCATTATCAGGGATGTATTGAACGCAGACACTGGCAACCCTCAAACACTGGACCCCACACAGATTGGGCTCATGGAGGGCCAGTCTTGTCTCCTGAAATGATTGACTGTTTTGACTTAGTCTGCATAGCTGTTGAGGAGGGTAGGGCAGTCCACAAAGTCTATGTGGACCTCGCCAAGCCCTTCAACACCATCCCCCAGTCTGGAAACACAGATTAACATACTAATCTGGCCATACATCCCTACGCCACTCACTGGTTTGCCACATGGCTTACTGACAGAACCCAAACTGTAGGTGTAACTGATTCAAAATCCATTTCCAGACAAGTGACAAGTGGAGTACCTCAGGGTTCAGTGCTGGGACCACTGTTGTTTGGCATCTACATCTCTGAAGTACAGGCCAACAGTATGGGACTCTGGCTAACAAAGGTAACAGATGCCTGCAAAACGGGAGTCATTATGAGCCTGAGTGTACTGCATGAAATGTTACTGATACCAGCCTGACATCATACAGGTGGGATGGAGTACTGTTAACATCTTGTGCCCTTGCCATGTAAGGTCCAGGTTATGGGATCTGCAACAGTTGGTAGTGTATTGCAGGGCAGATGTGTTTGGCTGTGGGGGGATACCTATTTGTGCATGGTGTATGTTATTTGTGCCTGTCAACCCCATTAATGGAGCATGTGGACATATATGTTTCTGCTATGTTCCCACTTTATCTACAGATGTATGTCCATATATACCTATATAGATATATATATTTTCTTACATATATGTGTGTGTGTGTGTGTGTGTGTGTGTGTGTGTGTGTGTGTGTGTGTGTGTGTGTGTGTGTGTATATATATATATATATATATATATATATATATTTACATATTTCAATATGTTGTATCGGTTTAGACATTAATATATTTTCACACACACATACATCTACATGTTGGAATACATTCTCTGTACTGTTGTATGACTGGGCTGGATGATATGTTTGTGAATACAGCAGGCTTATCTATATCTGTGATGGCTTAGAGGTAAATCACTTGGGCTATAATGTGCATGGTCCTGGGTTTGAGCCTAGCAGAGGTTGTTTATTTTGTTGCTATTCAGAACAAGCACCGATGGATACAGAGTAATTAAGGCACTTTAAAGCAATTGTACGTGGGTTTGTGCAGAGGTAAGCACTGCTAACGTCTGGTTACAGTTTCTTATACTCAGCTGCTGAATTGCTTAACCTGTGTAGGCATTGCTTAGCTCTGTGCAAACCCGCGCAAACATACTTACAACTGCTTTAAAGTGCCTTAATCACTGTGTATCCAATGGGCCGTGTTTTGCCCAGCAACAAAATAAACAGCTCTTGCAATGCTCAAACCAAGGACCCTGCACACCATAGACAAAGTTATTGACCACTAAGCCATGACAAGTAGAAACAGATTTGATGTTTGTAGAAACATATCATCCACTCCAGTCATGCAACAGTACAGAGAATGTATACCAACATTTAGATGTATGTGTGTATACCTATATTAATATCTAAACAGATACAACATATCTAGATAAGCATATATATATATATATATATATATATATATATATATATATATATATAGATATATATATATATATATATATACTAATTTCTGAAACTGTATACATATATATCAATATATATGCACATATATACATGTATATGCCTAAATCGACACATATATGTGTCTACACCGATATGTCTACATATACACAGCACGTTACATATGTGTACGCAGATATATATCTATGTAGGTGTATACAGACATAGTTAATATATATATATTAGCAGATGTATAACTCTATATTAGGTATATATGGCCATACATTTGTAGATAGCAATGGCAGATTAACAAATACACATATGTCCACGTGCACCGTTAATGGCCACATGCACCATTAATGGGGTTGAGAGGCCCCACACACTATACGTCTTGTACGAATAGGCATCCCCCCACAGCCAAACAAGTGGCTGGCCTTGATGTCACATGTATGGGTATGGCTTTGCACCCCAGCCTCTAAGATAATTTACATCTGTTATCCCTGTATGGTTGACATTGTGATATATAGTAGGGCCACCATAAAAGAAATAAGCAAAACCCCCCTCCACATTACTCACAGGTGTCACACACTCACAACCACCTCTACAAAGTATACGAGTTACAAACACACACACACACACACACACACACACACACACACACACACACACACACACACACACACACACACACACACACACACACCTGTTATGTCTGGGAGTTGAACCCCTACCTAACTAGTTTATTACACTGCAGCACTATGCAGTTATAGTATGTACCACGGAAATTACTAAAGTACTTCTTCCCCAAAGGTGTATTTCACATTGAATGTCATCAGCAGGATTGCCAAAGCAGGGCATTCGATATATACTAGGAGTGTATAGCCTATAATGCATTCCTCCATACACATACATTGGAACACACACAAAACATCCAGAACTGCCATGGGTGGAGATGGAATCCTATCATGGTTCTAAATCACACTACAGCTGTACGCAGTTACAGGATGCGCTACAGAGATTACTGACCTACAACCTTCCCAGAGGTGTATTTCTAGGTGGGTGACATCAGCAGCCTTGCCAAAGTTGAGTATAAGAATTCCAAGGAGTGTGAGTACCTTAAAAAGCATTGTTCTCTAATCAGTCTAAGACAGGCAGAGGCACACGCACACACAGATTCATACACCCCCCCCCCCCCACACACACACACACACACACACACAGTTGCCAAGTCTGGAGTTAGAACATCTACCTAACCACTTTATCACACTACAGCAGTACGCAGTTACAGGACGCACTATGGAGATTACTGGGTTATGACATTCCCAGAGGTGTATTTCTAGGTGAGTGGCATCAGCAGCCTTGCCAGAGTTGACTATATGAATTGTACGGAGTGTAAGTGGCTTAAAAAGCATTGCTCTCTACTCAGTCAGACACACACACAGATTCACTCACCCACACACACACACACACACACACACACACACACACACACACACACACACACACACACACACACACACACACACAGTTGCCAAGTCTGGGGTTAGAACACCTACCTAACTACTTTATCACACAGCAGCTGTACGCAGTTACAGGATGCACTATGGAGATTACTGGGCTATGAATTGCTAGGTGAGTGACATCAGCAGCCTTGCCAAAGGTGAGTATATGAATTATACGGAGTGTGAGTAGCCTAAAAAGCATTTCTCTCTATACAGTCAGAGAGACACGCACACAAACACACTTGCCAAGTCTGGGGTTAGAACTACTACTTAACTAGTTTATCACTACAGCCGTACACAGTTATGGGATGCACCATGGGGATTATTGAGCTACAGCTCTCCCAGAGGTGTATTTCACATTGGATGACCTCAGCAGGCTTGTCATGATACTGCTATGGGGAGGGCGGTGTGTGCATGGGCCATAACCCATTCATGTAAGGGTTGTCATGCCACATGCAGGCACACACGTGGTCATATGCCACAGGTACGTATATAAAGCTACTAGGTGACTACTTCCTTGTACAGTCATGTTGCACAGCTGGCACGTGCACCATATAGTCTGTCATGCTGACAGATACTGGTGGCTAGTATCTGCAGCGAGTGAGTGACACCTGCACATCATGTGTTTGAGGCCCTTTGGCTGTGTGCTGGGTGGGACAGGCCCAGATGGCTCCTTGTCATGGTTGCCCTCTTCCACACATCTATGTCCATCTACCTTTGGCTTAATATAGCATGTTGTCCTGACATATATGTCTGTATTCCCATCCACTGTGTGTGCAAGGCAGCAGTGGCGCATAATGACATGTGTCTGCAATAAGAACTGCAACTGCCAGATATGTCTGGTCCGCTGGTGTTTGCAGACATGGCCTTCATGTGTTTAAATGTGTGAGCATGCCCAGTATGACCTGTCAGTATGTTGTTGACTGACATTGCCTTCATTTGTCTAAGTGTGTGAGCATGCCCAGTATGGCCATCTATACTGCATGTGTGGATCAAGTCCAGGTAGTTTGTACTGCGGTGCTGATCTTTGTGTTGTGCACTGACAGGGAGCATGCTGTGTCTGCAGGGCATACATCGGTCATTTGGCATTGACTGTTGCTACATTTCTGCATAGCGGGGGGGCACCTGACTGTTTCTACATTTCTACACAGGGGTGGGGGGGCACACCTGACTGTTGCTATAAGTGTAAGTAGGATGGTGGGGCACACCTGACATGTTTACTCATTTGCTAGGACTGTAATGGTATGTCGGGTACACCATTTCAGTCTGTGGACTTACCTATCATGCTGGCTAGAGGCATACCAGTGTACTACAGATCTTAGCTTTCACTACCTACATATTAGTTTTTGACTTCCTAGACTTCACAACTTACATCAAACTGCCTGGCCTGCTGTAGTCTGTCTGTGTAGGCCTGGGGGAGGGGTTACCCATAGGGCTCATTCAGAGGCCATAGTACAGCATTTGTTTGTGTTTGTCTACAACTATCCTGCTGGCTGTAACTGTTGTTGGGTATCTGCCCTCCCGCCTGGCATGTGTGAGTCACATACATTGTGGGTGTCCCAGTATTGAGGGCGGTGCTGCAGGGCTGCCTATGTCGGATGCACATAGTACACTCCCTATACATGGTTGAGCACAGGTAGTGTCATGTTTGGCATCCCTTTTCCTGTATGTGAGAGTTAGAGGGAGGTGCCATTCCCTGGGTCCCTACTGTGTCAGTGCATGTGCTATGCATTGCCTCTTTGCCAAGGCCAGGGCATACTGGGCACTCCTCCTTCTGCCTACTGGGGAAGGTTCAGGTTGTACCTCCTCTGAGTCACTCTGTGACTGTGCAGGCCTTGGCACTGGTGGGGGGCTGTGTGGCCCTGACCCATGATGTTCCTGCTGCAGCTGTTTCCACAGGATTATATTGTGTAGCATGGCACATACAAGGACAATTTGGGTAAATGTAGTTGGTGAGTACTGCGAGGCTCCACTGGATGTGTCCAGGCACCAGAACCATGACTTGAGCATCCCAAACACACGCTCTGTTATGATTCGTGTTTGTGTGTGCCTCATTATGGAGTTTGTGTTTGGGTGTGTGTGCATTTCTGATGAGTGCCATCAGCCATGGCTCCAGTGCATATCCAACATCCCCCACTAGGTGACCATGTGGGATGTCCCCATTGGCAAATGTCTGGTACAGTGGTGTCAGATGCCAGATGTGGGAATTGTGGTAGCTCCCAGGGCAGCCAGCACACACATTCATTATTATGCCCTGGGCATCGCACATGACCTGGCAGTTGATGGAGGGGAAGCCCTTGTGGTTGATGTAGACCCTACCCCGCTCACCTGGTGATGCTTTAATGTGTATGTGCATGCAGTCGATTGCACCCACTACCTCAGGGTATTCTGCTATTTGGTGGAAGAGATGCAAATTGCTGGTCAATGCCTCACGGGTGATGGGGAAATATACATGCTCACTGACATGTGCTGACATGGTATCCAGGAACTGGTGGAATGCCATGGATGTTGATGCCTGTGAAATCCCCATCATATCTCCAGTTGGCCTTTTGAAGGTACCTGCGGCTAGTATTCTTAGGCCTACACATACCTTGGTATCCACTGGGATGGGTTCCCCTCTGTTAGTTCTGTGTGTGAGGCGTGGCCGGCACAGCTCAACAATTTGCTGTAGGAGGTCCCTGTCCAACCTATAGCACTCCACTACCTCCATCTCATGTAGCCCTTGGTAGGTTACTCTGGGTCTGTACACTCTTCTCCGTCTCCTCACTGTGGGTTGGTCAGCAGCATTCACATCCCCACCACCCTCAGCCTCTTGCACATGCTGGTTTATGATAGCAAAAGCAGCCCTTAACATTTTTTCTCTTGCTTTCGTTTTGTAAAATTTCCCCATCTGTATACACCGGTGGTGCAGAGGTTTTGGGAAAAACAAGGGAGAAGGGTATTTGCATAGTTTATAGTGGGGAGCTGGGCTGGGCTGGTCTGCTGCCTGTGTAATTGGCTGATTCTGATACATTTCACCTGTCAGCTAAGCTAGTTCTCCTTGATTACCTTCCTACTGCTGTTTTCCCTTCCCATTGTCTCCCAGTTTAAGCCTGTGTACGCGCCATGCAAAGGGAGTGCTCAAATGTGCACAGGGCTGCTGTTTTCTGGTTTAACGTCCTTTTTCTTCCTGTAAGACCCACACCCGCTTACACTTTGCAAAGAGTGCTAGGCAGTTTGGACAAACCTCTAGCTTAGCTGTGCTAAGCTAGGAGAAGTCCAGAGTCACAAGGCTCCTATCCACTTACAGTATGCCTGACACACACCCCCATGATGTCACCGATATCCTAGTCTTGCACCCAGCTATTTATACTCTTACACTCTTGGGACCTGCCTCACACCCTGGGAAAATTTGGGATTCACTAACCTTTCCCTCACTTGCATAGGATTGCCTACTAATGCATAGTTACATGTCCCACACTGAGCCTCCACCCTTAGCAACCACTACTCACTGGCCAAGTTGTCTTTTGCCTGCCATTGACTTGCATGGCAGAATACTGATTTTTGTTAGAATGCTCATTTTCAGTTTATTTTCTTATTTTCCCTCGATCCCATTTACGCGTCGCTGCCCTATGCTTAAACAGCCGAGATCGGTGAAAAAAAAAATAAAAGTTGTTTTATTTATTTTTTAAACAGTTTGCAATGCCAATGACCTTCTACTTGGCCATTGGCATGCTTCCTCAATAATATGCAGCCTTTATTTGGAGCTGTCATGGCTCTGTTTTGGAATTTGCAGAAATGTACTCGGTTACTAACCGAGTACATTTCTGAAGATTACACTTGTCTTGCACGGACTATTGCAAGCTTCCTAGAATGTAATATCACCTCATTTGCATGGATTTCTCCGGCAAATGAGGTGATTTGCATACCAGGGCTTAGCCCGTGCAAGATTAGTGCTGGAGCTCTCGTGCACGCCCCTGCTGGCTGTTCCTGGATCGTACGGCAGACATATTGCCTGCGTGAGCTACTGCACTCATCTTGCACTCCGTGCAGGCTTTTGAGAATCCAGGGGATTAAGTCAGTACAGGTGCACAATATTGGTATGATACAAGCTTATTTATAGACACTGATTTCTTTATCAGTGCATGTCAACTATTTTTCTGTTTGCCATTCTAATAGGACATATTCACAATACCTCCATATGGAAAATCTTAAAGTGTGCACATTCTCATCCAAAGTGAGTGTGACCCTAATGGGATTATGAGTTTTCATGATTGTCCATTGTATCACTGAGAGTCAACCAAATGTCTTATCAGTGATCTGTACCATCAATGATATGCTTTGCTGACATGCATTTTTTGATGTAGTTTAACTCATTCATATCTGAAGGTAAGAACTGTCATAGTTACATATATATGTGTGTGTATATATATCTATATTTATCTATATCTATATATATAATATATATATATATATATATATATATATATAAACAAATAGATATATATAGATATAGATATAGAGATATACAGAAAAACATATCTATTTATATAGATAGATATATAGATACATATATGTATATATTTGTTTTTCCTGAATATTCCAATTTCCTCAATTGCTAACTCCATGTATGTCTGTAGGTATAAAGGAGTGTGTGTTTCTGTAAGTGTGTATTTATGTGTAATCACACCTCTCAACCTCCTAGAGCAAGAAATCTGGACAAAGCCATAAATAAACGTGACACAGGCCCAAATATAGGGACAATTTTTAAAGATTGCTTTTGCAATCTTAGAAAGTTGCTAGAGGTTTTTCATTAGCATGAATTTTCTGAATGGTATAAAGTATGAAACTCAAATGTCTGTCATTATTTTCTTATTTCAGTCTTGAATGATTTGCTACAAATTTGCCAGAAAACCACAATTTTAGGAAACAGACCAAAAATATGAGAAAAAAAACTGGACATACTGCGAAAATCTGTACAGTTGAGAAGTACGATGTGCATGTGTGCATGAGAGTGTGTGCACGCACACGTGTGTGTGTGTGTGTGTGTGTGTGTGTGTGTGTGTGTGTGTGTGTGTGTGTGTGTGTGTGTGTGTGTGTGTGTGCGCGTGTGTGTGTGCGTGCGTGTGTGTGTGTGTGTGTGTGTGTGTGTGTGTGTGTGTGTGTGTGTGTGTGATGTGGTCGAAAGGTCTGACAGTCTTCTTGCCTATTAATCTCTGGGAATGGTGTTGGCTGTTCACGCGGTTGCTATAAAAGGCAATGTAGCAAACTTTTTCTCATCAATTACATTTGTACATTATGGAAAACTTTGCTTATTTTTCCAGCACACACAAATGGCTCTCCATGAGACACTAAATATCTCTATCTTGTTATTTTGTAAGGCACCTCTATGACAATATTCAAGAATGGAACCTAGCAATGATTAATTTGGACCATCTAATGCAAAATGTATTAAGAAATTTTGTTCCAGCATAAAACACTGGCATCCCTTATCTTAATACTAGGTGAAATTTCTTATATGTGCCCTGCTGGGCACAGGCTGTCCCTGTACACTCTGCCACTCATGTTTTAAAGGTTCACGTCATAGTGATTTATGCATCATGAGTGTGGTGGTCGTAGCACATATCTCAGTGACTGGTTTTGCCTCGCCTCACTAGCATGATAAATCCTGGCTAAATAATGATGTATAACCATGAGTTTGATACCAGATTAGTGCACATTCGTTAGAAAGAAGCTGGTAGCTAGCCATGCCAGTGCGATGGATGCTGACTTGACACTGACTTGACACTGATTCGTACACGTAACACAAGGCACACTCTTCTTTACACAGAATAAAATATTTTGTACACATGAACAACAGACATACTAATAAAGTCACAGAAGGAGATGCCTTGGAGTAATAAACCACCATTATTTTTATGCATTCTGATTCATGCTTTGAGCCTGTCAGTATTGCACTCTGCCTGTCTGGGCATACTTACTAGGGGTTGCTGTGCAGTCAGCTAGTTCTAGTGTTGCATTACAAAGAGATATCAGAATGTTTGTCTGATACCCAGTACTTGTTGAAATATACAAGTCACTGCAAGACACAGCATCACTTTAATACAGTACATTAAATCATCAAAAGTCTAATGGTTGTCAATCCTGCATCCTTTCCCTTGAGTGAAAAACACACTTATGTAACTCAGTGGCTCATTAGTTAAGATCATTGTGTGCTAGTACTGAGGTTTGATCCTGATGTCTGATCACTGTCTTTGTGGGCGCTACATGTTCTTCTTCTGGCTGTGTAGATTTTTTTCTAGGTTTTCTGGTTTCCTTCCAAAAACATGCTTGTTGAAAATATCTACTTCATGCATTTACTCTTGCATTTTGGTCATGACTCTGAGTGAAAAGCACCTCTGATAACCACTTCACTTATCTGGTTAACAAAATGAGCAAACTGATAAATGAAATTCAGCTATAAACATAGTTCAGCAATAAAAACTCTTCCTCTTTAAAAAAAAAAAAAAACACACTCTTTTTAAAATCCCAGAGCAACTCTTACAGTCTGGCTTTAAAATAAGGTGTTCATATATCTGAACATGGCCTAACCAAATTATCTCATGTTTTCTTCAGGACTCTGTCTTAGCATGTTACACTGTCAGTTCTGTGAGTGATGTTATAAAAAAAAAAAAAAAAAAAAAAAAAAAAAAACAGGAATTACATTGCATATTTTATAAAATTTGAGAGAGGTCTACTTCTCATTATTGTGTTCATCTATCTCAATGAACAGTTTTTCGACATTTTTGAAAAAAAATCATGCTCTGAAATGAACTCCATCTATGGCCATTGTGTCTTTCCTTTACCAAGGTTACCAGGCTTAAATACAGCTGATCAAGTGTGATGTTCCAAGATGCTATAATGTGGTAGGATGATGGTCTCCATTCTCTTTAATCCACATAGTAGATTAGGTAACCAATTGTCCTATATGTGCTAGTCTGCATTAACTACATTGGGCTGTGAGATTCATCTTGTGTATTATGAATGACTGTAGGCCTTTTCCTTCCTAGACTGAAGCAGGACCACCAGAGCTTGACAAATGGTATAGCTTTTGCAGTGCTTTTATTTCCACAGTATATTTCTGTCATAGAAATGTTTTGTCTTATATTTGCAGGAATCTGTAGAAATACTTCTATGCCACAGCATAACTTCCTATCGTCACCACCATAGTATCATCAGTGTACGGGTTTACTCTATAGGAAATTTGATGTGCGATGCAAGTGAGAAAATCTAAAGGCTAGCTGTGCCCGAATGTGTCTATTGTACTGCAGGATTAGTCATCATCTTAAATGAAATGACTGGCCTTTTCTTTCTCCTTCAGGGGTACTTCTCAAAGTACTTTCCCTAAAATGAACTTTATAACTACCCCCCCTCCCTCCAGCTTATTATGATTAAGACAGACTTTGCAAGCCTGCCTACTGTCCTTTGAGCTGATCTTTTCTGTATGTGATGTTTACTGTCATAATGCCATTTAATTACCGGTCATCTCTGATCTCATGACTGTAACTGTTGCTGTACGTTACTGATGAGACACTATTCAGCTGTAGAACTGCTTAGACTCAACATGTCTAAATCATCATCATTATAACTAACTAAAGAAAGTATTTATAAACTTAACAATAATGAGCATAACAGCTTTTTGAATGTACTTGTCCTTTACATGTGGTATTGCTCCATTGTATTGCAATAACATATGTGATGATGGAGTAGAAGGTGTGCTTTGGATTTTGAATAATTTGAGTCAATTACTAAATGCACAGAATGATATGTTTACAATTTTTAATAAATTTGCCATGCAGTGTAATGTTTCATTTTAATGGTTAATGTATTTCACAAAGGTAGGGCAGTGTTAGCCCCTTTGACATAAAGTAGTGGTTCATGCATCAGTTTGAAGTGACAAGGCAGATGAGAAGACACAATCAATATAGCAAAATCCCAGGTGGAGACAAGGGATCACACCAATGTGCTGTCAACTGAGGAGTGGGGTGTTAGGACCGGTTCCCCTTTACAATCCCAAAATACTAAAAGCTTGAATTTCAGTATCTCCAGACCGTAAAGGCAAAAATGAAAAATCTCGATAGTACATAAGCGCAAATTTGAATATCTCGAATCTGCGCTTATGCAGTGCAGCAACGGGATGGGAAGTGTTTAGCTGGGATGTTTTACGGAAGTGAAGGTAAGTGAGTGTATGTGAGTGTTATTGTAAGTTGTGTGTGTGGGTTAGGGTAGGGAGGTGAAAGTATGAGTGTGAGTGTTGGATGTGTGTGTTTGTGTATGTGTGATATGTGTGTGTGTGTGTGTGTGTGTGTGTGTGTGTGTGTGTGTGTGTGTGTGTGTGTGTGTGTGTGTGTGTGTGTGTGTGTGTGAGACAGAGTGTGGAATGTCTGCGTGTGAGTAATGCATTTCTTTACTGTTAGTGCGATATAGTTGGTATATATAAGTAGGGGGTGTGGGGGGTGCAGCCCCCCACATGGGGGTTGCAGGGGGGCTTGTCCCCCTGCATAGATGTAGTGTAGGATTGTGTAGTTTGTGTGTTGTGGGTTGAATGGTATGCGTGTTGTGTGGTATATGGTTTGTGAATGTTCGGGATTGTATTTTTCATGTTTGTGTGTTTCGGGATTGTGGACGGTTCAACTTTATAGTTTCAAGATACTGAAATTCGAGCTTTCAGTATTTCGAGATTATAAAGGGGAACTGTTAGGACCATATAATTATGTTTACATGCAGCTGTGTTCATACATCACAGTAGACCACTACATGTCAGACTGTTAGATGGCTTCAGTAGGCACATAAGATGAAAATGCTTACTTACAAAACCCCAGTCCCTAACACCAGAGTGACAGCCTGGACTCCTGGCATGGCTGAACTCTCATCCCAGTGAATGAACAGGCTGTAGAGCTCTAACTACTCAGGAACAATCAGGTCTATAGAGGAGCCAAGAGGGTATGGCTTGATAGTTACTGAGTGGCCATCCAAAACAGTGGGGTGCTGTTAGATGATCCCCTATTTTTATTTATTTCTTTGTTGACCAGGAAAGTACACCTGAGCTAGAAATTAGCACCTTTTCACCTGAGGCGCTGAAAGAAAATCTCCAAATAAACTAGTGGTCTCATATGTCTGTATTTTTTGTGTGTGTGTGTGTGTGTGTGTGTGTGTGTGTGTGTGTGTGTGTGTGTGTGTGTGTGTGCGTGTGTGTGCCCGCATGCATGTGTGTGTGTGTGTGTGTGTGTGTGTGTGTGTGTGTGTGTGTGTGTGTGTGTGTGTGTGTGTGTGTGTGTGTGTTGTTGGAATAATTCAGGAAACAAGAAGTAGTTTTCACTGCTACATAGATGATTATTTTTTTTTTCTTGTGAGGGATGGCATGAATATCTGTAGGCAAGTTCTGACTACTGCTCAGATGACCCATTTCAGATAGAAACTTAAGGGCATCACAGCGAAGAAGGGAGAAGATGAGCATACTTATCATGGAGGTGGGAATGTCCTGGTAGGATTCCTTACTGAATCATGGTGAAGTCAAGGGCTCAGACAGATCATTGGGCTGTGCATGCAGGCTTTGTAAACTTCAGCACTCAAAAATACAGAATGTTTTGAACTGCATTTGCAAATATTTACAGTATAAAGGTATACAAAGAATCCTTGTGTGAAAGGAATACACCTCTAAAAATAGCTTTTTATGGATATAAATGGTAACACTTGAAAGCAATGTGTCATCTTCCTCTATACTGGGGGGATTAATACTGAAATGCAATAAAGTATTTCCATGTACCTCTGCTTTAGTAAGTCTAGAAAACAAAGTACCTCATCCTTAAAATGGTAGTATCTAGAAGTATAATCTAGTAAAACTGATTTTCACACTGAATTTAGTATTTTTGACCAGGAAAGTACACCTGAGTTAGAAATTAGCACCGTTTCAGATGAGGCTCTGAAAGAAAATCTCCAAATAAACTAGTGGTCTCATATGCCTGTGAGGTAAACAACATTAAGTTTGAGTAGAGACTGTAAATTTCTGGCTACACCCCTGCATGCAGGTGAGCTGAGGAGCTATGACTTCTCTGGCTCTGGGGTGGGAACATTCTCAGCCACTTCTCGCAGACTAATAACATGTGTGACATCAGCATACTGGAGGGGTGGGGGGGTGGCTTATCATGTAAAAGTTCTAGCTGTACATTACAAGATGATGCTACCAATGACTGCCCTGTCTCACCCCCCCCCCCTCCTATAGATCACAAATCCTCTTCTTGATCCACCGGCAACATCATCCATGGGGGACAGTGCCAGATGATAAGGTCCACCCAGCCAACTTCCCTGTGGATTCCTAATCCCCTTTCGTCACTGCTGGTGCCCCCATCTGTTGATACATACACACACACACACACACACACACACACACACACACACACACACACACACACACACACACACACTATACAATGAGATAGAAATATGTACATGATCATCAGGCAAACAAATAGTCATCTGTTGTCAGACATCCAAAATACTAAATTCAGTATGAAAATCAGTTTTACTAGATTACACTTCCTAGATACTACCATTTTAAGGATGGGGTACTTTAGTTTCTAGACTTACTAAAGCAGAGGTACATGGAAATACTTTATTCAATTTCAGTATTAATCACCTATGATTTATTAAAACATTCCGAAGGGATAATTTATTTAAGTAATTAGAAATATTAGTAAGAAGGAAATTACAGACAAAGACATTTTGACTACTAAGCAATATTTACTGGATAAGATCATGACGTTACTTCACATGATAGACACTGGGCTCATACAATTGCAAAATGTAAATCAAGATTGGTCTCTCTCATGTAGTAAACAAACAAGGTTCAGACAGCTCAAATAATTTTTATTTTACAGGAAAGTCCAACTTGGAATGAAGACAATTTTCAGAGGAAGCCCGGGGAGAAACACTCCAGACACATGTCTTTGAAACATGGGAAGAAACTAGAGCACCCAGGGAAACCCACATGAATGCAAGGAGGACATGCAGACTCCCCACAGAAGGCACTGCAGCCAACAACTGAACTGGAGAACCTTTTGCTGTGAGGCAACAATGCTACAGCTGCACCACTGCACTTGAATTAAAGTGGCAAATTAAACTTATTGCCAGTAAAAAACCTGGGTTTATTGACAGGGTCAGTATAATGGCTCTACTGAAACTGCAGTCTTTGTATTTTTTATGAGTGATTACCAACTAACAATGAGTGGTTTTGTGTTGTGGTTCCTTTAAAATGTGTTTTACCTTGTTATGTCATTCATTGTTAATTTACTGGGGAAATTATGTAACTAATTTGTAGGGTGGGGTGGGTTATTTAAGCAGTGTTTTGCACTTTGTATTTGTATTCTGATGAAGTCAGTGGAGTCTGATGAAAATGCTTAATTGAATAAAGAAGAGTTTTTCTTTTATCCGGATCTGTAGTATTGTTGGCTGTCTACTTCGTTATCTGTTTTTCTACAACACAGTATCAGCAATGCATCTACATGCTGTGGAAGTAGAACCCACAGCCTTCTGCATCAAATGCAAGTATGCTATCTGTTGTGCTACTAACTACTTTTAAATTCTTTAGCACAATAGTGATACCATCTGTTAAACAAAACAGTTGTACATTTTAAACAGACTTAACATGAACAACAGTAAACTTATTTTCTCTTGAAGCTCACAATTCCTTGAAAACGCACCTGAAACTCTATTCCTTGTAAATGCACTTGACACTCAACTCTCTGAAAATGCTCCTGAATCTCAACTTCTTGAAACTAATTTTTTTTACAGCTTGGTGGTTGTGTAGTGGAGTTAGGCTCTTACTTATTAACTAGCCACCTACTATCCCTAAGTGGGGCGCACACACACACACACACACACACACACACACACACACACACACACACACACACACATACACACACACATGCACCTCTACTATCTTACGTACAAGAATCTGTCCAGGAAGCAGCACAAAGTAACGTAGAAGAAGAATCTGGAATCCGTCCAGGAGTGAGTTTACATTCATTCTGCGGAAGTAGCGTAAGAACAGAACATCTTCTTGTATTTAAATTCCACGCATACAGAAAGGAAGTACTGGAGGTCTGTGCGATGGTGCTTGTACAGAGGCAACAGGTGTGTACGACCAAATGTAGAAGGCATTCCTAAAGAAGAATATCCTTAAGAACAAAAGCACATATTTTTTTAATGAAAAAGTAAATGTGACAATCCCTCGGCAAGTGAGCCCCCTCCTAGCCAGTGGGCCCTAGTTGATTACCTTGGTTGTGTAGTGCTGAATCTTGATCTGGCTCTGGGTAGTACCTAACTAAAAGCTGGAGGCAGTTTTGGGAAGGCCTTGGTCCTTATGTATAACCACAACTGTTTTGATATCAAATCAATAATATTTAGAAACTGGAGTATATTTTTAATGGCTGTTGAACAGTTTCAGGTTTTGGACCTCTCACCCTATTTTGCTTATAAAAAGGATGTTTCTTTCAATTTTTTTGTGGAAAGAGTGAGACATACCATGGCCAGCTGCTATATGAGAAAATGTGGGCATTGTAACCAAAGTAATTTCATTTTGGAAGGTTCCACGTTTCATATTTTTGGTTACAGGGTGGTTTTCCTGAAACAAATTTTATTATTTTAGTACAGGAGTTGCTTATATGGCACAGTGTCTGAAGTTCAAAACTGCCCTGCTTTTTATGTTGAGAAAACTGAGAAATCCTTGAAGACATGAATTTACCAACATATTTATGATATCAACAAAAAAGATGAGCATAATGCATTCTTTAAACATATTAAGTCTGTCATGTATTTAAATTTTATGTTACTGATAGCACAGGATGTGATGGTGGGGAGGGGCTGGAAGGATCTTTTGGAATTCAATGAGTTAAGGTGGCAACTTAAACTTCATTTGACAAATGGTTGTAATTTAAATGATATGACACCCATAAGTAGCATATTGCGGCTATAAGCTTCCTTATACATTTGAGTTAACAAACTATTAATAGTTACCACTGAAATTAATTTTCAATTTTAGTCTTTATTTTTATTCCTACTCATTATATACTAAACCTTATTATTTTTAGCATTCAATGTATGTTGTATTAGGGATCCTTTGTTCAATATATTACTTCATGCCAGCCATGTTTCTCGGCCATGTGCCTTTTGCGCTTGTTTTTGTTTCATATTTTTGCCTTCATAATTTTTTCAGTGTCTTACATATACACTCCATATTTTTATTATGTTCTTATTTGTGGTTATTGTTTGTGGGTTTGGTAAGTTTTTATGTATTGATATATATGTATATATATATATATATATATATATATATATATATATATATACACACACACACACACACACACACACACACACACACACACACACACACACACACACACACACACACACATTCTTTAGTATGTAGAATGCATTCCCTACATTTCTATAGTTCTCCTTTTGTTTTGTGATTATTTAACCAATTCTTTATCTATTTAATATTTGTTTGATTTAATTAATTTGATTAATTGTATGTTAAAGAGTTTTGCGGGAGGGGTTTCATGTATATAAGGCTGTCATGGATTTTAATAATCTAATCCTGATGAAGTCCTTCTACAGGGTGAAAGTGTTTAATGTACTTTAAATAAACGAGCAGTTTGTCGTGCAGTTCCCATGTTTCTGTTGTGAATTCTTGGATCTTCTTCTGGCTTGATTACATCCTTTAAGATTGTTACTGATGTTTGTGTGCATCTGCAGACCATCAGGGGTTATTGTTTTAAGGAAGGAGGTAATTGCCAGTCAAGGGGCTTTATTTACTTGACCTAGAATTTTATGATGGAAGATACAGATGCCCATTTGTGAATGCACTAACATACATCTGAGAAATTTAAAGAAGAGTAACTGCTTAAATGCACCTAAACATAACACAGTAAATAGCATGTACATAATTTTTGATTTCAGGTTTTGAAACTGATCCCAGGAAGCATACTGAATGATGATTTCCCAAATTACTATACAGGAAATCGCTGTTGCAGTACAAAATGAATGTCTCAAAGGTGCAATGATCAATAGTAGTCTTTTCAATTAAACTGTCTCTGTGGAAGAGAACAGTTGTTGAACCCGTGTTCCACCTGCTTCAAGGTCATTATTTCATTGATTTTAATGAATTAAACTTTTAAAAAGCATAGAATTCCAGAAGTGCTCTAAATATGGCTTGTTAAGGAAAAGTGAAATACAAAAGCTGTTACACCTGTCATTTTTATGTGTGCTGAGCTGGAGGTGATGATTTTTTTGTTTTGTTGTCTTATAAATGGCTCAGTTTACTAGGCTTCCTTTATAATCATTAGCCATTGCTGTGTTTCATCCTGCTTAGCTAACTGTCATGGATTACATTCATTAGAAGCTCATCCCAGATGTTTTCAAGAACATTGTGCTTTATAACTGGCGAGGGGTACAAGAGCATCAGTTATGATCCTTCTGCAGCATAACTTTTACCTTTGTATTCAGCTATCAGGTCAAAATTAAGCTAGTGTGTTATAATATTCTTTAATACATTTTATTAATTGTATTCAAATAAATTCTATTTTTATGAACCAGGTTAGTGACTTAATCTTTAGTCCTGTGTCTCAGCCAGCAGCTTTCCATCCCAGAATTCCACAGTCCTTTGAAAATGTTGTCTGCATCATACAGCCTCGTAAGTCTAGGTAACCCTAGGCAACAGAATGGGGTCTTGTTGCACAATCTAGAAGGTTTTCAAAGCATTTGGTCTTCTGCTCTATCTTATAATAAAGTGATCCATTAACTTGATGACAATACAGGGCTGTGGATTCTGATTTGTCTTTGCTGCTTTGTTGTTATATCAGTTTTCATAATACAAATATAAAATTGTCTTTAATTGACAGCGTTTCTCTGCACAAGATCTGAATAACCAAAGGGATTTAAGAGACTGATTTAAATGTAATTTTCTCAGTGTTCTGCTATTACACAGATGACTGCACTTTTTAACTTTACTTTTGTATGTGAACATGCATGAGTGGCTTTATACCCTGGTTATTATCTGTGGCTATAAGATGTATGCGTGGGCTTTCGAGATACCAGGCCATACTATTTCAAGTTAATTACATGTTCTTACAAAAAATCGAGCATTCTGCAATATCCTCCACATGGAACCCAGATGAATGCTTTCCAGGCTTGATATGTCCGTGAAGCATGGCACTTTGTTCTTTAGCAACACAATACCACCACCTGCTGGTCATTAAAAAATAAATGAGAGAGATTACAGCAGCCAAGGGAAAGTTCCACTTCTAAAGTATGTAATAGCAATAATATTACTAATGAAGCAGCTACTAACAGACAGAAATATGAGAATATGTAAACTATCATTATATTAAATACAGCAGGAAAAGCATACCGTGAATATGGTATGCTGCATGGTGTAAGAACTTGTATATCTAGCACTTTATGCAGGAGATTAAAACTGTAGGCTGTCAAGGAATGGCTTCCTGTAGGTCAGAGTTTCACTCTCTCAACCTCCATTTACCTGTTCTGTGATTCTGAGCAGGTCATTGACCTAACTGTAATCTTTGGTCATCCCTGAAATGGAAACTTGTGCTCAGATGACAAAGTCTTTTTTTTTTTTTTAGATGCTTTTCAGTTGAAGAGCTGATGGGAGCTAGGATCCGGCTTGAATCACCTGTCGAAAGGAACTGACATCTTTTTTTTTTTCCAGCTTGAGACCAACACTAGGTATCACATAAGTAAGCTATGGCCCTTGTCTTAATGGTGGGGAAGCCAATAGGTGATTTTCTTGACTCCTATTTTAAGATGACATAGCAAAGACTTGTGAATGGAGGCCATATTATAACTCTTTGTAATATATGAAGAGTTTTAGATGCCTCTCAATGTTAGCAGCACTCTGTGGCTAACAGTTTCTAATGCTGGCAATTGCTAAGCTGTGTATTTCACTTATGAATGACATTTACATGGCAAAACAAGGCATGTGACTTGTTTTCTGTTGTACTATTGAAGTGGCTGCTATCTGTGTGGCAGTATGTGTTTTGCCTAATACAATGAGCGCCATCCGCATGAACCTAGTTCCTCTAACTAGCCTGAAAACTTCTTATAGCTTGCATTTTATTAGGGACTTATATATGAACTTGATTATTACAGAGAGGATTATGATAAGGTCCCTGATACTAACCAATTTATTATGGGTTCAAGAAATAGATGCCAAGAAATTCACCTCAAGAGTGAAGTTCAAGAGGTGATTCTTCGTGTCCATGTTGAGAACACATAATTAACACATAATTAAGGATTATGATCAGTGAGACCCTTGTATAATTCTTTGTAGTGCTCCATGAACTATCAGTTACAGAAAAAGAAGTGTAGGAGCATATAGGAGCATGAAGTGATTTACCTCCTTCCAAGCCTTCTGAAAGCTGGTAAAACACTTAAACACCATCAAGTAGGCAGAAGGCAGAAAGAAAGTGACCCTCAGAAGAAGAAAGAGCTTTAAAAGTTGTAAGGCACTTTGTTCTGCCACAGCTTTACTTTGTAAGTGTGGTGGAGTGAAATTCTAACATCTATTAAAATATGTTTCACTTTTTCCACTGCTCTTTGCCAGCTGACACTGCCCTTTGTTCATAACTAGGATAAGACATGATCTTAGCAGTCAAAACGAAGAAAACACAAACCAAACTGCGAAAAAGATCAGTGGTGAACCAGTAGACCAAAAATCCAGAAGTGTTGTCGAAAAGTATGTTTATTGTGAGCGCTGTCGAAAAGTATGTTCTTATCTTAGCAGTGCTTAAGGGGTGCTTCACAAAAGCTTTTCATTTTTTCAAATTTAAAGTGTTTTATGTAATATACAGAAAGACACACACACACACACACACACACACACACACACACACATACACACACACACACACACACACACACACACACACACACACACACACACACACACACAAACACAGACACATATTTATATAGGTCTACTTTTAGTCACCAAATTTACACTTCTTTGAATCGTACATTGCCCACTCCAATTCAGTAAAACTCCACTCAACCAAAAGCACAGTCTACTGAACTTTTTTCCCTGGGAAATGAACTACTTAGCCACCAGGGTAAACGTTGCCCTTTTCCCCAATGTAGTGTGATCTCGGAGTTGGTATATTTAGTTAGGAGGATGTGGGGGAAAAGACCCCACTTGGGTAGGTTAAATTTCTTTCTGTTGACTTTTTCCCCTGGTGGCCAATTGGTTTGTTTCTCAATGAAAGAAGTTTGGTAGTCCGTGCTTTCGGTTGAATGGAGTTTCACTGAAGTGGAGTCAGCAATGTACAATCTGAAGAAGTGTAAATTTGGTGAGTAAAAGTATATCCAATTTGGTAAGTAAAAGTAGATCCATAAATACATATATATATATATATATATATATATATATATATATATATATATATATATATATATATATATATATATATATATATATATATATATATATCTACCTGACAAGATCGAAAGCTCACAACACCAACAACCACATGGCCGACACCACATCACCGACAACCAGAATCTCAACAGTGGAAGAAAACCATAAAAAAGGAACATAAAAATTCCCTTTTAACTGCTAGCAAGGGGGGCTTTGCCCCCCACACTCCCCATAACTTTAATATACCAACTCTGAGATCACACTACAGTGCAGGAATGGGAATCTTTCCATTCCGCACTATAGTGAGATGCCGGTTCTGCATTGTCGGCATTCCAAATGTCAATCATATGGTGTCGACCATAAGGTTGTCGGCAATGTCAATAGACCCATATATATATATATATATATATATATATATATATATATATATATATATATATATATATATATATATATATATATATATATATATATATATATATATATATATATATATATATATATATATATATATATATATATATATATATATATATATATATATATATATATATATATATATATATATATATATACATATATATATATATATATATATATATATATATATGTGTGTGTGTGTGTGTATGTGTGTGTGTAATCATGACATGACAAGCTCAAACATGAAATGCTCAATCCCAAAAAGACTGAAAAACTGCACTGTGAAAATCCAAAAATCATAAAAAACATTTTCACAAGGATGTAATCCCCAATTCACCCATACACAGCACCCACACCTCCTACTACTTATATATATATATATATATATATATATATATATATATATATATATATACCAACTAAATAGATTTCACCACAGTGGGGAAAGGGCAACTTCTCTGATCCCTGCTCTTCTGCAATCTCACACACAGAAAAGCCAGAGATATAAAATCAATTCACTTTTGATGAACTGAACTAAAATAGCTTTTTTGAAGTTCAACGAAATGAACTTTGATGACATGCATTCATGTTTATTGAATATTAAAATACAGTTAAGGTACCAGTTTAAGAAAAACAATGCAATTTATTTTACAAAAATATAAAGATGCAAGTTTTTACTAAAACAAGAGTCCTATGGCTTAAAACAGTATGCATCATGCACATTTAATATAGTCCCGTACAACAGGGATACAACCTCTTTCAGCAGTTCTCTTACTCTTTTTTGGATTCATGAAACAGGAACAAGCTCAGGGTTTATCCTGATGTTTTCTTACAGGTCTTCATTCACTCTGCTCTTGCCAAGAGGCGGGACTGCAGTATAAAAATATATAGTAAATGTGTGGGTAATTAAGAATTGCATTGTGAAATTAAATGTTCCTGACTAAGCAAAGCACATATATTGTAAGAGAGCATCTGCAAACATTGAAAGTGGTCACTGTAGACTGACTATGTAGCACACGGTGAAAAAGTCTGGTCAATGACGCATGCACCTCACAATTAACTGGAGGTTACAGCACTGGAGGAATCAACCAGGGAAGAGAGACAGTAACAAAATGGATGAGCCTAGGAAGTTGGAGGAGGTGCCCAGGAATATGTACTCTGTTGAGTTTGTCAGTGGAGACATAAGGATTGATGGTGGCATTTTTTTCAATGGGTAGCTGGGCTTCTGCAGGCTTTTGTCACTTCCAAAAAGATGCAACAGTACCTCACAACACTACATACATGACAAATCCCAGAAATGCCCAATGGACATGTATGTGGCGATAGTACAGCCAAAAAAAAGAGGTTATGTACTCACCATAAAGTTCCATCTGTGTTGTCCGTTTTAATTCTTCCTCAAATATTGGTTTCAGATCCAATCTTTGGATCTGACTCAGCCATTTTTCACAGCTCGTGGCCACTAGAAAATTCTGAAGCGCCTCCATTACCCATAATGCTCTGCTGTATCCCCTAACATACCTCAGATCTTGTTTGTTGACTTACAGTATCAAAAGAAATATTAGCAACCTGGTAATCAAAATCACTATCTGGAGCTCAACATAAGGAACAGTGGTTCCCTTATAAGCTCTCACTCTTCCAGAAGTCATTAGTTAAAAGTAGAGGGTTGGTGGGAGGGGAGTTGAGGAAGAAGGAAAATGGACAACACAGATGGAACGTTATTGTGAGTACATAATGTCTCTATGTGATGTTATCAATTTTCATTCATTCCTCAACATCTGGGACAGAGTCCTCAGCTACTTGAAATCCCAGGAGTACAATAAGGAAGGATATTCCTGAGCACAGTTGAGCTGAAGGATGCTCTTCCCCTCAAGACTAGATCCAATTCATAATGAGTGATAAAGGTATGATAATTAGCCCATGTAGCAGCTGCACAGATATAATCCATGGAATCTCTGGATAAAAATACTGATAATGAAGCCATGGACCTGGTTGAATAGGCTCTCAAAGGTTTTAGTAAGGAAATGCCCAATTTGTCATAGGCAAAGGATATATAGTCAGTCAGCCATCTGGCTAAAGTTACTTTCGTAACTGGATTGCCTAATTTGGGATCCACAAAGGACACAAATAATTGATCCTATTTTCTGAAGTCCTTTGTTCTATGTAACTAAAAACATAATTGCCTATGAATGCCCAGTAAGTGTAATATGTATTCACCTTTGTTTGTAAAATTTGGAAAGAAAACTGGCAGATTAATGGATTGGTTGATGTTGAATTCTGACACCACCTTAGGAAGGTACCCCATCCCTATGAAATATTAAGTAAGGAAGTTTAGAGTGCAATGCTTGAAGTTTGAACAGTCTTCTAGCAGAAGTGATGGCTACCAGATATATAGCTTTCCAGATGAAAAAGTTCACATTTGGCTGGTAGTTCAAAGACAGAATGAATTAAGGCCTGTAAAGTTAAGTCCCATGGTGGAGTTGGATCCTTATAAGGAGGTCAGCGAAGAAAGGTACCTTTCAAAAAGGCCTTACAACGTTTTGATGAAGCCAAGGAGGAGTTTTCAAACCCTATGTGAAAATCAGAGATGGCAGCTAGTTGTACTCTAATAGTTGAGGAGTGGTCTCCTTAATTGAAAATTGTTACTAAAAATTCAAGGACAATATGCACTGTTGCTGAAAAGGGTCAATATGTTTCTGCTGCACCAAAAGTTAAATCTTTTCCATTTACTTCTGTAAAGTTTTCTTGTGGAAGCTTTGTGGGAAGACAAAAGTATAAACTGTAAAGGAGGAGAGTGTGTGTGCTGTCTGGCTATCAGTGGAAGTGCAGAAACCATGCAGTCAGTTTTAGGTTTGAGATATCTAGGTGAATCATGTCTGTTGGGTGAGACAGAAGGTCTGGAATTGGATCCACAATCCAAGAAGGGTAGACTCGATGAGGCCAAAGAAAGGTGAACCACATTTTAAAAGGCCAGTAAGAGGGCAACGAGGATCACTTTGGTCTTCAACTGGAAGGCTTTCTGTAGAAATTTGGGGATTAAGGGGTTGGTGGATATGCATAGAAAAGACTGGGGGGGGGGCAATCCTGTAATCGAGCATCTCTTGGTGATTCCTCCAGTAGGGGGATCAGGGCAAAAAACCTGCTGCACTTGCTGTTTATGGGAGATGAAAAGAGGTTGCAGTATGGATGGCCCCAATGGCAAAAAATAATTTCCATCACTTTCTTGTTCAAAGACCACTCATGAGATTGCAGAAAGGACCTGCTCAACTTGTCTGCTATCATGATGGATTCCGCTGGAATGTGTGTTGCTGTCAGGAAATGACTGGATGATCTTACTCATTGCCACACTCTCAGAGCCTCTCAACACAAGGGGTAAGATCTTGTCACTCCTTGTTTGTTGATGTACCAAACTGTGGACATATTGTCTGTCTGAATTGCAATTGTCCCAAAATAGAGAGAATCTTAGAAAGCCTATAATGCTAATAACACTGGTCTCATTTTCAGGACATTGATATATGTGTTGGCCTCTTCGGGGGACCACATACCTTGGACTCTCTTTCCCAAGAAGTGTCCCGCACCCAATTTGGGAATTGTCCATGGTCACTGTGGTCTTGGGCTAAGGAAGAATGAAGGGATGGCCTTGTAGAACATGGTCTGAGGAGATCCACCACCAGAGGTATTTTTTGTATGCCTGAGTAATTTTGATCTGGGTAGATAGACATAGTCTGGTGTAGAATGGACCACTGAGTCACTAATGTCTATTGAAGAATTTTAATATGGTATCTTGCTAGGGGGACTAGAACTATCACTGTAGACATTGATCCTAAGGATTGTAGAATTAATCTGGCTAAAATTTGAATTTTCTTTCTGACATGCAATCAGATAGCCTGTACTCCTGGGAGAGGAAGGGAGGCTGTCACAGATACAGTGTTGAAAAATGCTCATATGAACTCCAATGTCTGAGATGGTTCTAAGTGAGGTTTGTTGAAATTTATGGTAATCCCCAGTAGGGAGCAAGTCTGGAGTACCTGGTCTTGAGGTCTTATCTGTAGATGCCTGGTCAGAGTAGTTATGAGCCAGTCATCTAAGTATGGAAACACACTGAATCCCTGTAATCCCAAGTGAGCTGCTACCACTGCCATGCATTTGGTGAACACCCTAGGGGTTGTGGTGAGGCCAAAGGGTAGTACTCTGAAATAGTAATGACTGGCATGTAGCCGGAAGTGTAAGAACCTTCTGGATTTTCTGTTAATTTTTATGTGATAGTATGCATCCTGAAGATCTATTAAGTGCATCTAGTTGTCTTTACACAGAAAAGCCAGAATGGACTGAACTGTGATCATCCAGAACTTGGTGTGCTGAACTAATTTGTTCAGATTTCTGAGATCCAAAATCAGTCTCCAGTCACTCTTTTTTTCTAGCAGTATTTATATATATATATATATATATATATATATATATACATACACATATATATTGCATACAGGTAGAGATGGTAGGGAAAGGGGAATTATATAACCTATGGAAATAATCCTCTGCACCCACATATCTTTTGTAAAGTCTTGCCAGGTTCTCTCATGCAAAGATAAATGACCCTTGACTGTCTCCAGAGGTGGACAATTGGGCCTCCTTTCAAGAATGCTGGTAGGGCCTTCTGGAGAAGAACTCTTTAGACCCTTGGTTTTGCATCTTTGCTGCATTCCATTCGAGTTCCATCTCTGGCCCTGGAGGAACTATCTCCACGGGGATCACGGAAATTACCCTGGGACTTCTTGAACCACATTTTAGACTTCCTCATTGATTCTAGTAAAAAGTCTTTTGAGGGGTGGCAAAATGTACTCACACTGCAGAGAGGGTCTTTCCATCTTGCTCACACCTGGAGAGTGTTTCTTTTACCTTAGGGCCAAACAAAGAGCTTCCATCAAAAGGTGCATTGATGAAAGAGGACTTGAAGGGCTCTGCAAAGTCACACAAATGCATCCAGACATGCCTCCTAACAGAAATGCCTGAACATGCCACCCTTGAGGTATCTTCAGCTGCATCTGAAATGAGCCTCATGGACAAATTAGTAATCAACTTTAGGGTAGCCAACTGTGAGGCCACAGAAGTCTGAGGCTCAGCAGTATTGGTACCAGCAAGGGATTTGGAGAGTTTCTTAATCAGATCCTTCTGCAATCTAGTTAAGTGTGCTCAATAATTCAGCAGTCTGAGTGCAAATGTCACTGAAGCATAAACATGCTTCCCAAATATGTCCAACACCCTTGACTCCCTGTTAGAGAGATGGACAATAGAACTTTGTTCTGTGAGTTCTTTCTTGGCATCTACCGGTACTCCCTTGCTCCAAAACTCCCTTCCTTTAGGTGGTGCCAAAATCCAGTCTGGTCTCTTGGGAATTGGGTCAACTGTATCTAGGTCCTTCCATGCCAATGCAGAGATCAAGTCAATGAGCTTATTGGTGGGTGAAGTCACCCAGGAGGTAAATAGGCCAGACCCAAATGCTTCCAGGCATACCAATTCCTCTTGGGAAGGGTTATCAGTAGACCAATCACCCCTCTGCTTAAGGATCTCTAGGACATCTCCAAAGCAGATGTCATCAGATGGTGATCTTGGAGACCCTTCCCCTCATCATTATCAATATCTTCAGTGATCGACTCCTGAGGGGAGTCCAAGTGCTTCCTTTTGCACTTTTTCTTTCTAGGGACTTCTTTGGTGGGGTGTTTCAGAGAAGTATCAGAAGAAATGATAATACCCTGCTGGATAGCCTGCAGACTTTGGGCTGACTGCCTCTGCAGAATAGAGTGATGAGGTTCAAGGCATAGAGACATACTGTATTCAGAAGGGAGATCCAAGGGGAAGCTACTGTCTATCCTGCAGAAACAGAAAACACTCTGTCCATTACCTCTAAGGTAGAACACTTATTGGAGAAGGAAGTTGATGGAGCTGGGAAGCCACACTTCTGCCCCATTGACTCCCCTTCCCAAAAGGCATTTCATTTGAGGCAGAGGTTGGAGCTGAGCTATCCATTGCCAAGGCTCAGATGGGCAGAAATGGCTCTGACAACTTTGGTGTCATCTCCAACACCTCAGACCCAACAAGGATGCTTTGGCTCCAAGAGTTCTCTGGGCCTGACCCAGTCAGAGCTGATGCACTCAAAGAAGGCCTTGGAGCTGAAGCTACTATGGTTTTTGAATCTGACCCACACGGTCCCATAAATTTCAGATTCAAGTGCTTCAAAACCACTGGTCAGATCAGAGAAGGAGGTGAGATAGGTGGTGTAGTGCTAGTGAGGGCTTCCTGACCTGAAGGGGTAGGAGATAGAAGAACTCCCATCTTAATCTGTGTCAAGAGAAACTTACTCATTATTCTATCCATATCGGCTTTGATCAGGCTTCTGAAAGAGTGAGATGATTGAGGCCACAGAGGGGGACCTGGAATGCCAATGAGATTCAAGGAATGGTGATGGGAGCTGAGACGGTGCAGGTTCTATGGAAGATGGGCATCTAGTTCAAGGTAATGGTTTCAGATCTGAGACCACAGGATCTTAAGAATCCAATCTATTGTCTAATGCCAGCTTTGGAGAAGGAGCAGGTTTTGGATATGACTTTTTATGTTTCTTGTGTAAAGGCTCCACCATCAGACCAAGGAAGGGGTGGAAGAGCTTGATGGATCCAAAGGCCTTTTTAAATGTTCCTTCAACATCAGTTTGGGGGTTGAGCCCCATATAGAGCCTCTGAGAAAGTAGAAAGAAGAAAACTCTCAAAAATGAGTTTGTTTTTTTGTGGTCCACTATGGCCCAAGGATTGAATGACTTACAAATTTTGCAGTCCTTTTGAAGGTGTTCAATAAATGCACAGGGCATGTGCATCAGAAAGAGAAAACTTATAACCACACTTCTGGCATATTTTTTCTGACATTTTTTTTTTTTGAAAAACAGAAAAGGGGAAGGGAGATACCATCAATGGTATCAAAGAAATGCAGTAACAGGTTAAAAGGGGATAGAAGAGAAGATTTACCAAGAATGGCAACAAAGAATTACACTAGCTTGTAGGTAGGGATGTAAATAAAGTCAGCTATATAGAAAAAAAGAAAAGTATTAAGATAATAACCCCCAAAAATAACTTATTGTTGAGCAAACTACACTCAAGAGCTTATAGTGACCACATCCGTATGTGAAAGCAGCAAACAAGATCTGAGGTATGTTAGGGATAGAACATTATGTGTATTACCCATTGGGTAAGGGAGGAGCTCGATAGTTTTCTAGTGGCCACGAGCTGTAGAAAAATTGGCTGAGTCAGATCTGAGGGTTGGATCAGAACCCAGTTGTTGGGGAATGAATGAAACTTGACAACATCAGATAAGACCATTTTCTGACCTCACCATGGATGACAGTGCCACTCCCCATGTTCGACTCTCAACCCATGCAAAACAGATGGGCAAATAGAGCTCTTACCCCAAGAAGAATGAAGGAGCTGTATGGTTTTTGCCCCAGGGAGAACTAGTGGGTCAGTGGAGTGAATAGGGGGAAACTTGATGGCCAAGATTTGGGCAGCAACAGAGGCTTCTTTAATGTGAGACAGGTGTTAGTTTTGTCATGGTGCAAACATTAGTTTGTATTCTCCCACTGATTTCACATGAACTTTCATTGCAAACAAAAGTTTGGGTAATTCTTACACAGAGTTTAATGATAAATACACTCTTATATCTGAATGCCACTGTCATACTATCCAAAAAGTTGAGCCTCCTATTGAAACAGAGAATGGATTACCTGTTAGACCCACTCCTCTTAAAGCTTATATATTTTGACACCATCACACCTTTTCCTGATGAAATGATTGCAGCCATACCCTCAAAGAACTTCAGAGCACAAACAGGTCACTTTCTTCAAACCTTAATACGTAAACCATGGTGCTCTAACCTGAGCTTGTCTTTCTACCACCCAATTTTGGCAATGATTATACAACACTTAAAACACTTTTATACACTAACATCATATTTGAACTTAAATCTTACCTTCCCAAATAAACCTGCTGTAAATGTTTCACCACAGGCAATATCACCTAACAAACTCTACATCCTAGCATGGTGACAATGTAATCTGTTTGACAGATCACTACACTACTGCCTCCATTCTTATGCAAAACCTCGTACATACAATAAACAGTGCTGTCCCATTCCCTGCCCCTTTTTTCTTCTTTTCTCCTGTGACACAGGACTTGCTCATTATGTAAATAACATTTTCTTTACTTTGTGTGACCAATGATTATTGAAGACAAACTTTTTTCAGATGTTTTCTTTTCTCTGTAATGCATTTTGTACTCACTTAATTTTTGCTGCATTTTCTTTGTGTTGTACCATTGTGGGGTTCTCATCTTTTACACATCTAGGCTGGGTCTGAAATCGATAATTTGTGATAAGTGCCATACCCCAGTAAAACATAAATAAATAAAGGATGAGATGGTAAGCAGGCTTTTTGATCAATAGATAATGCAGCTATAATTTGCAAATGAAGATGGCAGGCAATGGATATGAAAAAGGGCATTGTCAAACCATATTCTGCTTAAATAGTTTTAGAACAACCTAATCTTCAAATATGAAAATATGATAAAAATAGGGCTTTAAGTGGCATGAGATGGTCCATTGATGTACAGGCCATCTTGAGTGTTTTTTATGTATATTTGAAATATTATCAGTACCAGCAGTTTAGAAAGAAGTTGGTGATAGGCCCTATTTTACTTTGGGCAGGAAATAAATACATTAAAACAAAATTTCAAAGAATGAAAGAAAAAAAGTGTGAGATGCATATAAGGACAAAATGAAGTGAGCGCTGTAAAGAATGCTAACTTATGACATTTGCAAATAGTTTTATGCTCCCTGTAAAATAAAAAGTTACTAAAATGTAAAGTCTTAGTGATTTTTACACACTCAGTAGTTTTTTTGTAGAAAAATTTGCAGATCTTCAGCTTTTCGCATAGTTAAGAAATCAAGGAAGTTCCAGAAAAGATCATTTGAGAGTATGGTTAATGTAAGATGGAGAAGTGAAAACAATTTATTTATGTGATGATGTGCAGACATCTGGTGTTAACAGTTCAAAAATGAAAAGCATTAATTAAATGTAACAGGAGTGGGTGTATATGGAATGAATTTGATTACAGGGAATTGTATTAGTAAACAGTGTTACAGGCCTAGAGTACTCCACTGGGTCTTAATGATCTGTATTACACGTTTTAAGGAAAAAGAAACTGAAACATTCTGATTACTGTGAGGGCTGTGTGGCAATACCTAAGTGCCTTTGTTTAGCTAATATAAAACTTCACTTTTTTAGAGTTTCCTATGGGATGGCCAAATTTAGGCATTGTGTACTCTACCTGTGTGCTGGAAATGGTCCTGCAAGGCATTACATGGTATTATGCTAAATGCTTGCAGTCCCAGTCCTTAAATATAGGACAAGTGGTGGGGGACATCTAATATCAGGTGATCTTGGTAATTATATGGCAGACTCGATGGTTGTGGGATTACTACAGGACTCGGTTATGAGTTTCATTAATGCTACATGTTCCAGAATCTCATCACCTACTTTTACAACCAAAGGAAATACCGTATTCCTGTGGCATTTGCGTACATCGGGTAGACTTAGGCATAGTGTACCCTCACAGATATGACAAAATACAAATGGTGGACCTGAGTCTTACATTTTGGGTGGCACTGCCAGATGGAGAAAGCCCTCTGCAATGCTTCTCAGAATCCAGCCCCTGATAAACAAGCATTATTATCTCCTCTAAGTACTGCTCTATAGACTTTTAGTTGCAATTTCTTTCAGAAAAATACCTGATTGAAGAGCATAATTCAGCTTTGTAGTAAATCATCTGTGGATGAGGTAAATGTTTGCTTTACCTATGGTTGGCTTGGTTCAGTTATGAGAGCACATGAACGCATGCCTAGGATGTATAACTATATAAATATATAAATGCTTACATAATACATTACATTTACTGCACTTATTGTTACTTTTTACAGAAGTCAGAGGTGTGTGTGCACTTTAAACTTTATGTAAAATACTACTTGCAGATTCCTGACATTCTGCTAGTGAGTTAAAGTGACTTTTCTAAACTTCATACTGATTTTTCTTTTTGTGCAGTTTATGTTTTTGTGGGAAGGTATGGATCTACATGAATTTTTTCCCTACTAGGGGTATAAGAATATGATGGCTGTGGTTTTTATTTTTAGTAGCTGGACCTATGGGGATTTCTGTTCTATTACAGCCACAGATTGATACTAGTCATGTGGTCCAGGAGACCACTGATGAGCCTAATCCATTTTCCCAATTGCCCAAGAGTACTGTCTGGTCAAGTGACTTTTTTAGAATCACACAGTCACAAATAGAGGCTGGGGGAATCAAATTCTGGACTACAGGAAGCAGATCATTAACAGCTCAGAACCTTAGTCTACTGTACTTTTAGACTTAGTATTTTTGCTTTTGTTGTGAAGGCAGGCCTTTTCCTGTAGGTAATACTTGGTTTACAATGACCACATGAAGATCAACAACCATTTTCATTCACGTTTTAATATGTTAATGATCTTTCATTATATACTGCTTGACAGACCACCTTGTTTTACATATAATAACAGAAATATAATAATATTGCACAGTGTCACATTTTGGACATTTATTATATACAAGGGATTGCAGTGATGTTGAATATCTCTAAATGAGGACAGAATATGTACCTTAGTGGTATGAACTGCAGTCTGTTACAGAAATATTACATGGAGAGTATGAGGTAATACTGCATAAATTCAATTGTCATACACATGGTCATTTATATGCTCATCACCATGTCTGTATCATTTTTATTGTCACTGCCCATCCCATGCACGAGCACAACCCTATACAAGATATGCTGCACTATTAACATAAATGTGGTTCTGCTACATGTAATCCAATGCATGACAGGCCAGTTACTCCTGGTATACAAACACACTGTGCAGAAGACATCAAGTAAAGTATGATAATTTGGAATATATTCATATTTATGAGAACAATCACATATTCTAGCCTCATCATTTTGTATAGTTCATTTATTTCATATATTTTTCTTTTTATTTAATTACTTAAGTAATTAATTTATCTATGTGTGTATTTGCTTGGTTGTTTATTTTCTGTGTTTATTTGTTTGTTTATTAACTAGATAGGCAGACTGGTTGAGGGACATTTTCAGCCATAAACCAGGCCAAATAGGCACAAGCAATTTATAAGACTATATAAGCTTTGATTTTTCACTGACATCACCATTTGCAGAGCACAGAAAAATAAAATAGGGGAGCAAGCATCTTCTTACAAGGCGTAACTTATTAATATATTTGCCTAGCACAGTAGTTGTTATAGTACATAAACTTTTTATAGCACACAACTTGTTATAGCTTCATAGGTGTTTACTAGGTGAATGATCACAAGTGCCTTTTTAAGCCTAACCATGCATCCTAAATCTCTGACAAGTCCTGATACCCTTCATAAGTTTAAGTATGGGTCTGGGAGATGAACCATTTACAGATTACCTGTGCCCATTAGAGACATAGGTGCCAAACCAGGGATGAATTTCCATTTTCCATCCAGTTGTCCAAGTCGCACTTGAATTGGGTTAGGGAGGAACTCTGATTCACATGGATGGGGAGCCTGTTCCATAGATGGGGTAGTTTCTGTGATATATACCTGTCTCTCCAGCAGGTCCTATTTATATCACAGGCAAGGCTTAAGTCTTTAGAATATTCATTTTCTGTTATCCAAAGTGCAGTTTTTAATTGGTGGTGGGGTTAATATGATCTTTGAACTTGAATAATAACCTTGCTACTGTTCACACCTTCATATTCTTCCTGTTGTCTTACATTTAAAAAACATTAAGAAAAAATAAGAAATTAAAAAAATGTATATTCCTTACAATATTTTGAGATAAGCTAACCTTAAAGCTACAGGACATTCAAAAGGGCAGGGATTCTTATTCTGTTCTTAAAATTAAGCAAAAGTAAAAGTGACTATTCACACATATAATTTTACTTCTTATAAGGGTGTTTTGTAACATTGCAGTGTTTACAGTGCATGCATATGATATATTTATCACTGGATATACAAACAATAGTCAACATATTTGTAGTTACTGCATGTGTGATACCTTATTAAGTGATTTTATAGAACTATCTATGTTCATTAAACTAGTTACACTTCTTTAGGTATAGGTCCTTCAGATGGTGGGAAAGCTTGTCTCTGAAACTTATGTATGAATTGCAACTTCTAGCGTCACTGGATAGGCTGTTCCTGGCAGACGGTCCTCTTTTCACAGTTTTCTCGCAAGACCAGGTAGAAAGATAGCCTTTTCAGGAGCATACATTGGTTTGTTGACCTTAGGGCTTAGGTTAGGTTTCAAACATTGAGTTTAGATGCAAGAGGGGGACAATAATTTCAAGAAAGAGATCTGTAGGTAAAACAGTTTAATCCAAAACTGGCACAGAAATTAATACAATTTCTGTTGCAGCACTAGAAGTAAAGTCATAAGTCAGCATGCCCTTCAAAAAATCTTATCAAATCTCAGTACACAAAGTACAGGTGCATTATTACATTGTTAAAACTCAGACTTACAGCTTATTTCTGGGTAAACCACAGCAGTATTTACTTCAGGAGGTTTATTAATATGGTAGTGAAGCAACTCTGAAGGCATCTCTTTGATAGCTACATTTACACTTGTCATGCTTCATGCAAGAGATTGCTAATTGCCTAGATATGCAAATGGAAACTAAATTAATTTCAAGACAGGATCTCCTGAGAATTAAAACCTGTAACTGCAAAGCATGACATCTATACTTGATGAAATTAAAGACGGCATTACTGAATTTTCAGTGAGAACCTCATTTAAAATGCAAAGTAAATCTTATGCATGAAATGGAAATTCATCTGTAACTTGCTAGGGTCAAAATAAAATGCGATTTCAGCACTAAATATGCCACCATTACAGCAGCCAGAAGAACAAAGAAAATATGAACATTTATCACTTACATTCTCCTGCTTCCAATTAAACCGGCTGAGTTACACTCTTATATCAAGTTACAATATCGCCCTCTAGTGATAACACTGTCAGAAAGCATGCTTCACAGAAAGGAATCCTGTATACTATATTTTATTTGTAATACGTTTCTTCCCGAGCAGCTGTAGATCGGTATGCCAGTTACCATGGATAAGGCAATGCAACAGATAGTTTAATATAATTAAAGATTAATATAAAACTGCAACCAAAAGGACTATAGACGTATACCACCGTTGATGTGTATAAGGTGATGCAATAAATATGTCAATAAAATGTAATTAGTGCAGATTGAACTCTCATTTTCATATTTAGCAATCATAAACAACTGAATCATTCTGAATTATCACACAAAAAACAGGATTAGGATACAGTCTACTTCCTGTACCCTTTTAGAACACTGTGATCTATACCAGAAAGGCTTGTAATGATTTATTTATTTATGTATTTTACATTTGTTGACCGGGCTAGTCTAACTGGATATATGTCCATTTTCAGTAGAGGCCCGGGGAGAAAAGCTCCTGCAAGTTACAAAGACAAGTATACAATATAACAGTAGACAAGTTTACAGAAAAATCGTTAGATACAATAAAAAAATGACATGAAATAAAAACAGTAACAATTTTTTTTATTATGAGGTTAGAAGATAGGGAAAGAGCAATAGTTATCAGATGAGAGTAGAAGTTCACTTTTATCAGGGAAGTATACACTATAGTAGCATGAGCAATAGGAACCATGTTTAGTTATGAAATTTTTGTATATTGGCTATAATCAGTCAGGGTTGGAGCAGGGACAAAGCCAATGATTCTTTAGATATTCTTTAAGATGCTTTTTGAATAGATGTGTGGAGGCAAGTGAAGACAATTCAGTTGGAAGTTGATTCCAGCTTTTTCCTACTGTGTTGGAAAAGAGCGAGTCCCCTGCTTTGTTGTTTGATTTGACATTAGAAACTAGAGGTTTGCTTGCTGAGCGAAGTGTAGGGAGATTTTTGTAGGGGGCGATTAGATTAGTGAGGATTGGTGTATTATTGGGTTGATAGAGGATTTTTTGGGTTATCACAAGTTGCTGATAGAGTAGCTTATTATTCAGTTCAAGCCATCCCAATTGTTTGAGGTTATGACAGTGGTGAGTTCTATAGGGGGAACAGGTAGCAAATCTAGCTATGTTATTATGACAGGTGGAAAGTTTATTAATGTTATTTCTAGATAGATTAGTATAAATAGCAGAAGCATAGAAGAGGGTAGAGGAAAGATGGGTCTGCGCAAGAGTAATTCTGGCTGGAGGGGTAAGGAAGGGCTTGATTCTATAGAATATATTTATTTGTTTGTTTATTTACTAATGTTTTTATTTGTTTATGAATTCATGTAGGAACTTGTTCATCTATTTATTTAACTGTGAAAGTACAGTTTGACATAGCTTAATTTCAGATGTGACCAACAAGAAAAGCTCCACTGAGTAATTATCTAAGAGGTATAAACTAAACCACTGATTTTTAACCATCTTGCATGGGTGAAACTTTTGGAAGCCACCACAGGGGACACATTTGAAAAGAAACTTTAGTGCATTAGATTTGTCATACTATTAATAACAACAGCCTGTAATAACAACTGTGATCCTTTTTGCATTTTAGTAAATTTAACAAATTGGAGAAACAGCAGTCACAAGATAAGTACAACTTTATGGCACTGAATTTGTCAAGACAACAACAACAGAATGAATCAGACCAGAATTAGAAAATCACTATCAGTTCTGTCACAATCCCTTCTAATGTAATACATTTGATTGATGACTTTTGCACAGTTTCTGAATCTGTGGATATATTCTAGACAGATACATAAGTAATTAGTCTTCCATTAACAGAAGCATGTCCCTTTCCTTATGATTATGACAGGTTAGGACTGAAAATATATATTGACATAGGTAAGTAGTAGAAAACTGAAACAGCCTTTTCAGATCATTCTGAGCTCTGAGCAAGAATGGGCTATTCCTTTTCAGTATGAATCCAAAATAAGTTCATATCCATTTCAGAAAATTCAGCTTTGACAGAACCATAGCTAGTTCATCTGGCACATAAACCATGAAATAACACACTGAAGCAGCCAGCTAAGCATGTGAAGTAACTAGGAACATTGAAAATAAAACATGCAAGAGAAACATGTTGACTCAGGATATAAAACTACCATTGCAATGCCGTGTGTTTTACAGTATCTAAAGGTCTATCACTTCTAGGTGAAATATTTCTCTTATCCAGTACAAAAATTGAAAAAATATTAGTTTTATAGAATTTTATAGAGGGCATTGGTTGCCACCTATGTATTTATATCACAAAGATGTTCATATATTTGCTTTCTGAGTTACCACTCAGTTTTTCTTATATAAAACCATTAGGCAGCTAGCCAGGTAAACTACCCCCTTACTCCTGCAATTACATGCTTCAGTACAAAGCATTGTCCCTGAATAGATTGTAACGGATACACAAGGACCCTTGTTAATGTATTTGCAATATTTGCATCCTCTAAATTTATATATTTTTCTTCCTTTTATTTCATACCTTACTTGAATTTATTTTCCCTTTTTTCAAAATAGCCTTTGTATTAGACCTCTTTGGAACACAAAGTTTTGTAATTCCCATAAAATTCTAGAATTGGTATCCAAGTTAATGATGCTTTTCCAATTTATTTATTTATTAACTTTTGTTGACTGGAAAAGACCACCGAGTCAAAAATCCATTTTCAGTGGAGGCCCAGGGGGAAAAGCATTTACAAATCCAAGAAATTTTTAAGACCATATTATATTTGCAGAAATATCCAAAAGTTATTTACACCAATTTTCAAAGATTAGAAATACATCAAGCATAAAGTTTTATATAGTTTTTCAGCATATACAATTTTTTAAAGATTGGTAACATAGAGTGCAAAGGTTTACATACTCTACTTAGGGTTAGCAGTGTACCTTCTTATTAAAGAAATTAATGCATGTCAAAACAATGGCTCAATATGGCCTGATAATGAGATTACAGGAGAAAAAAATGCCAAAAAATATAAAATGAGATCATAATTACAGAAAAAGATGTTCTTGACATTAATAGGAGTCTTAGTACTTTGATGTGTTAGACATAGCTTAAGGTCATCTATAGTTTTGTAAACAGGGCTATACTGGTTTGTTGAGGAAGTGATTGTTTAAAGTGAGTTTGAATTGTTTTATAATGATAAGTAGTATGTTTGTTGCATTAGTATACAAGCTAGGAATAATCATTTCCTAAGATATTTAATGTTTTTAACATTTAAATTGCAACACTTAGGAGAGGTGAAAAAGCCTTCTGTCTTCTGTTTATAATTTCTCTAGCTGACCTTTCAGTGAGGTCTAGTGGATAATCTTTATCCAAGAGCATCAGCTTTAGTTTTGAATGTTCTTGCTGAAAGGCTTTGTCTTTACTGACCAACCTTGCGAATTTCATCAATTGGCCCTTAACTGAGTTTTTCTTTAATCAAATGGGATGGTTTCTCATAAAATATAAATATGTGTTAGAGAAGGCAGCCTTCCTGTCTATGGTAGAACTAAATCTTTTATTGATTTCATCTTTATAAATTGTAACATCCAGGTAAATAATATTATTATTAAAAGTTTTATAAATATTTTTTCTGAAAATAAGTGTTTGTCTTTAAAAAAATCAAACAATTCTATTAATAAAATTTCATTACCTGACCACAATATAAAAATGGCATCCAAGAATCTTAAGTATTGCATGTAGGAAGTCTTAATATTTTTTCCATTCAAATAAGATTATATTGGCATACATGGGAGCCAAAGCTGCACCCATTGCAACTGTCTGGATTTTATGATAATATACACAATCAAAATAAAAAAAAATCATTGTAGACAAGAAAACATTGCATGGACTGCCCAGTAAACCTTATATCTATGTTTGAACAATTTTATCTGTCTTAATAGCCTCTCAGAACGAATGAGTAACTATGTCGCTAGGAATAATAGTAAAGAACTTTGGCACATTTCCTGTTACCGTTGATACATCCTGGTCATGCTCCACTTTTCTCATGTGCTGCAAGAAATGCCAGGAGCATTTTAAAATGTATTCCTTACCTTTCAGAAAATGCATGCTAATACAAAACCTGTTATTCTATCAACTTTCTAGGTTTATAAGAGCAATATTTAAATATTTAAAATGATCCCTGTTTTGGGGCCCTTGTCTTCCCATTATTTTTATTTTGCCCAGAATTCTGGCACTAAGAGGCTAAGAGGTCACTGTATGACCCGCTGTTTCCATACTTTTGCAAAGCTGTACAAAATCATTTCATTCGCCTTTGTTTCATGTAGTTGACTATTTGACTACCAAATAAATGTCAAGTTTTAACTCAGGTCCTAATGTTTTATCAATTGACGCTGCACAATGGGGACAGCAATGAAAGGACAAGATCTCAGGATTATTTTGATGGACAAGCTTTATCAATCCTTTAATGTGCCCAGTCTTGGAAGGTCTACCAAAAGTGCAAATTCCTATACATGACCTCCATGGCAGCTTCCAGAATTCAAAATATGAATTCAATATGTTAAGCATATCTTGGTTTCCTGTTGTTTCTTTCAATCTTTACAATAACATTGTTTTGCAGCCATTGCCCTATCACTGATGAAATCAAAAAAATCAAGAAGTTGTGCTTTACAATCAGTAGATTTACTCACTTGAATTCAAAACATTGAATAGCTCTTCAGCTTAGGAGCAACATTATTTCAACGTCATTCGATCTTTCAGAGGTTCTCTGGCTTACGGTATTGTCTGAAAAAATTAATACAGTTTTGTGTGCCTTCTCCCAACATAATAACAATTTCTTAGCATTCTGATAAAATTAGAGTGTCAGCAAAATTATTTGGTTTTATTCATTTGGCATGCACTTTACAGCATAGCACTTACTTTTTAAGGTTTTTCACTCTTTTATTTTTTTTTATTTTCAATAAAATATCAACACAACAATTAAAACATTAATAGCTCTCACTAATTTTCAGTCTCTTCTCAAAGACTGTAATTTAGCATTATAATTGTTGTAAGTATAATATCCTCTTGAAATAACCACATTATTTGCTGTGTCTAGCTGTTTTATTATCCACAATTTTGTCTGATACAGGAACAGTGACTGCAAGCTTTTTGCACAAACAACACACACTGATGCAATATAGTTCACTTCTGCAGTCCATATAAGTTCCACATCCAGGTAACTGCCTTGTATCAACAAATTCTGGTCCAACTGCAGCTGCTTTTGCATGGTTTCTGCTCATGCTGTGGTTTTCCAGCCATGGCAGTCACTTCCTCAGCATGATACTCTATTAATAAATTTAACCAAGGGTTCTTAAAGAAAAAAACTTACCTATGACTTGGCATTAGTGTGACTAAATCTTAAGTATTTCAACAATGTCATTTCACATTGTGGCACCTCCAATCCATATTTTACAGCTATATTATCTAGCCACATATGGTAGAATACGAAGAATCTAATATAGTCAGACTACAGAGACTGATTTGATTACCCTGTCTTACCCGGTCTAACATAATGCGAGAATTGAGTCCAGAAAAATTTTTATCGTATATTGGAATGGATGTCTTTTTAGCTGCAATCATTGCATTTTAATTTTAATAGCATAGTACCTAGTACACGGTGGCATTGGTATTGTTGAAGTGCTTTCTGTATCAGCTCTTCCTGGATTTGTGTAAAATGTTAATTTGGCTTCTCATAATTATGAGAGAACACTTCAGATTCAGGGATACCAGCCAGTTTGCTATTTAGTTCAAACTCTCTAGAATTAATTAAATGTTGTATGTTAACAAAATAATTGAAATTGGCTTCTTTCGAACACACACACACAGCAAGAAAAGGAAAGTAATAAATATTGTTGTTAGTCTGTAATAAAACATTGTAAAGGGGTTTATTGCACATAATTTAATATAGTGGTTACAGTCATAACTTTTAAGTATTAACATGCATTGTTCCCATCCTTGTACTCACCAGCATTGATGGATTTGCTAGAATGTTTTCTCCACCCCTAGTACTCATACACCAGTCACTTAGCACTGCACATCACCACCTGATATTTAAAGAGTTATATGTTCAATAAAAAGTGTTACAAAATAATTTCCTTTAGATCAGTAAGCCCAACTACTGCATGACATGTTGCTATAAAAATATAGCTCTAATTTTACCACTCTCTCCTCCCATCTTTCCCTCAAGATATATTTGAATTGGTTCATCTCCAGCTATCACATAAGACCAAGTCCTAAAAGTACTATCAAAAGCTGAAAATACTACATTTATAGGTCATGACAATATTCTTGGATGCACCTTAAATACCATGAAACATGATTTAGCCACACCCCTTTTAACACTGTTCAGTTTCAGCCTCCATGCAGGTTTTGTACCAGGCAAATGTAGAACAGCTATAGTCATTTCCCTGCATAAGGAGGGACCTTCCACAGACACAGGCAATTACAGACTCATAAGTCTGACCAGCCTCATATGTAAAGCCATGGAAAGACTTATCATGGAACTAATCGATTAGGGTATAAGAAACTTCCAAACACTGGACATCTGTCAGTTTGGATTCTTCAAGGGCAAGTCATACTTATTTATTCTAGGGGTCTTTTTGAAAAGGCCACCAATGCAATAGATGAAGGCAAAATGGTACACACTGCACACCTTAACCTGGCCAAAGCTTTGGACACAATCCCCACTCAGACATACTAGAAAAAGTAAATAAAATGGGAATAAACCCCTATGTCACCCAGTAGATTGCCAAATGACTCACAGATATGAAGGAAGAAATCAAAATAGGATAGGAGAAGATACCTCCACAAAGAGACCAATTAACATTAGAGTCCCCAAAGTTCTGTGCTGGGATCTGTCCTGTTTGGCATCTTCTTTTCTGAAGTAAAAACCAATACCAATGGGCTCTGGCTGACTAAGTTTTGAGATAAGTGTGAGCTAGGAGCAATCACTAAATTCCCAAATGATTCAGCCACCCTACAGGAAGGTTTGTACCAAACAAATAACTAACTAGTGCCAAAATCATGGCCTGAAAACTAAATGCCAAAAAATGTATTGTTGTATCCTTTGGGAAGTCATCTATCCCAAGGAACTACCACGTTAGCAATACTCTCTAAAAATTGACTTATTTGTTAGGAATTTGGGAACTTTTGCAGACAGCAACCTAGCCTTTGATCAACATGTGTCCATTATTGTAAGAAAATTCTTCTATATTGCACAGATGATAAACAATTGTATCTAGATCTAGTGATGACATTTTCACCTTTACTGATCTCTTATTAAGCCAGTCATTGAATATAATGCCCCCTTTAGCATTTATCTGCCCAGACACATGCCAACAACTGGAATACCCACACAGATACCCTACTAAAAGGATACAAGGCCTAAACAACATGGACCAAATCAAAGCCCTGTCACTATACTCAGTATCCTATAGACTGCTAAGAGGTAACCTATGTCTGGTATACAAGGCATCCTCCTACCCCTTACTGATGGATTTACTGTATATCAGCAAGTCAGATGGCATCCAAAATACTTGGTCTAGGGATCTAAACCTCTTCTGCAACTTAAGAATGGTTTGGAGGAAGAGGTATATCTCACAGAGAATATCAATGATCTGGAACAGACTCCGCAGTACACATAAAACAAAAAGTTCATCTCTGTCCATATTGAAGCACATCTTTGATCTATGGATGACAAACAGAACATTTACCCCAAGACTGCCCACTGTATTACTAATGGACAGAGGCAGCTCCTAAATGTTTTATCCCACGCATGGGTCCCCTCAAATTATCTATGGTATGATCCAGTTATTCTCGTTATGAGTAATATATAATTATTGACCATGTGACAAATAAGACCAATTTCTAACCAAATAGGATAGGTTAATTTGAGCACAAAAAGGGAAAGTGGCTAGGCTTAAAATGGCCCACAAAGGCAGCTAGCCTAGTACTTACCTATGAACTTATGAACCTATGATGTTGCTTATAACTCTTAGCCTTATTAAACATTCTGAGAAAAATAAATGATATTACAAGTTCAAAGAAAGGGAACTTTATCTATTTGGTATCTTCTAACCAAACACTATTTAAATAAAGAATAGAAATGACTATCACTTCACCTGCAGCAGTATTATGCAAATGCAGCCATTCTGATATGTCATTCTATGTGTAAAATTCATCATTCTGCCAACTTACTATTATGTTTCAGAAAAAGATAAGGTGGTCAGTGCCAGCTGTGGCTATAATAAATGTTGCATCATCAACCAACAGTATTATGCCATAAGAAATACAATACTGTCACTATCAAAAGTATAGTCATCTAAAACTGACGCCAACAGAGTTTTATATATATATATATATATATATATATATATATATATATATATACACATATATTTATATATATGCTTTCCAGACTATTTCTGCAATTTGTCTGAGACAGAGTCTTAGTCTTCAGCTTCTAATCTAGTTATTTATTTATTTATTGACATTTGATTACTGGGAAAGTCCAACTGGGCAGAAGCCCATTTTCAGCAGAGGCCCAGGCAGAAAAGCTCCAAAATGATTACAGAACATTTTAGGAACAATAATTTTACAATCTTCAAAAATAAAACAAAAACATCTGAAGTTTAAATAATTATAACAAATTAGACATAATATAAAAATATTGGTTAAGAATTGATACAAGGAAGCTAACAATCATTTAATATTTACAGAAATTTTAGACAGACTTCAGAGAAATTAAAGGTAAAGTTAGTGTAATACATACAGGAATTGCAGTATGAAGTAAGGGGAAAACAGGCTTATGGTATGTTTAGAGAGAGAGCCAGTAAAGAGGATTAGATAGCAGTAAGGAAGTAAGTGAAGAAGGGAAAGTAAGGAGATATAAGGAATGAAAAGGTACTTGTTCACATTTAGGGATATAGTTTATCCTGATTTGGGGCAAAAAGAAAGCCAGATTTTAGTTAAGAAGTCTTTTAGAGTGGTTTTGAAACATGGGGGGAGAGTTTAGACCTGATGGATACAGGTAACTAGTTCTAGGCCTTCGCAACTTTGTATGAGTACAGACAATGTTCAGCAGATTTGATAGGTCTGTAGACAGACAGGAGTTACTGGATTGCCAGTGACTGATTGGGAACATAGTTGTATAGAATATTTTTTAGTGCTGGACAGGCAGATGGATTCTAGATAATTGTATTGGTGGTAAGAAGTTGTGTATATGTTAGTTGATGTGGCAATTCTAACAAATTTAAACTTTTCAGTGCTATACAGTGGTTTGTTCTGAAAGGGGTATGTACTGCAAATTTGACAACTTTGTTACAGCATTGTTCAGCTTTTAATTTCTGTGAAGCCTGGAGGTTAATAAGGATGTCATCACTATAAAGAAGCGGGGGTAGGAGATAAGTAGTGGCAAGTGTAGTTTTAGTTGAATCTGTGAGATTTTTTTTTTGGCACTGTAAAGAATCCCTAGTTTTTGATATATTTTTTTATGGAATTTTGTATATGCAGGTCGAATGTAATATTATCATCCACTATCACCCTTAATAGTTTGCTATGAGATGTTACTTAAATGGCTGTATTATCAATAGAGAGGAGTTTAAATTTTGTTTTTTTATGAGAGAAAGATTTTGGTAAAAAAGTAGTAGCTCTGTCTTTTTTGGGTTGAGCATGAAATGCGAGTTACAAAGCCATGTTTCAGTGCCTGTTAAAGCTTCCTGATTAATTTTTTGGAGGTGTACCATGTTGTCAGGTGTGCAAATGAGAGTGGCCTGTTGTGTGGAAGTATAGAAGGTGTTGGTGAAAATGTTAAAGAGGAGGGGACCAAGGATAGAACCTTGTGATACAGGTAAGGAGAGAGCATGGAGTGCCATTTTACTGACTCATACCTATTGGACAGGTAGCTTTTGAATCGCAGAAGAGAGGGCTGAGGCAAACCTAGTGATGATATTTGAAGTAAAAGTTTGCTGTGACAAACTGTGTTGAAGGCTTTAGACAAGTCTAGAAATAAGAAAGAGACTAGTTTGCCATTATCTCTAGCTTTATTGACTGTAGGTTAGTATAGGTTAGGAAGGCAGTGCTAGTACTGTGGGAAGGATGAAAGCCGTGCTTAGGGAGTAGGAGCTCTTCCTGCAGGAGATAGCCTAGCAATTGTTTTTGAGTGCATTTTTAAGTATTTTGGTGAGGGGAGATAAGATTGTTATAGATCTAAAGTTATTAATGTCTGTTGAATTTCCTCCTTTGTTCAAACGGATAACGTGTAACTTTTTCCAGAGAGACAAACTTGAGATTACTGGATTGACCTATTTATAAGGATTGAGACAGGATAGGCAATGCTATTGGCTAATATTTTTAGGTACTTGCTTGGAAGGTCATCAGTTGAAGAAGAGCATGGTTTAAGTTTGTTTTTAAGTAGTAGTTTTACCTAGGATATGGGCACAGGTTTGAAGGTGAAAGTAGATGTGGTGATATGTGCTGATGGGAAGGGTTGGGGTTAGATGTTGAGGAATCTTGATTACAGATGCTATACCATCTATAAAATAAGAGTTGAACTGTGTTGCAGTTTCGAGTAGTGAGTTGTCAGGAGAGGGGCTTGGGTTGAATTTTTGGCTGGGATGTAAGATTTTTTGGTACTTGTGTATTATTGCAACCAGATTTTCATGATCATAACGGTTGCTTCCCGATTTTTAAATGTAAGTGTTAATGGTGTGACAGTGTCAGACAATGTGTTTTCTGTCACTCTGAGGGTTGTTTTAGGCAGGGTTTTCAGTAAAAAAGTACAAAGTTTATGTCTCTGTTTAGGTATGCACTTCAACACCAGCATGTCATGTAGCTGCAGTAAAGTGCATACACGCTTCAACTGTGAGGGCTGCTGTCTTACTCACTGTGATTGCGCACCTGTATCCCCCACATAACAAGACACACACACACACACACACACACACACACACACACACACACACACACACACACACACACACACACACACACACACACACACACACACACACACACACACACACACACACACACACACACACACACACAGGATGCTTTTACTCTACTTTTTATTTTTAACAAATGTCAAAAATATGCTGAGGTGCAAACATGCCACAAACTACCAGAAGAAGCACTTTCACATGCAGTAACATGTTTTTCATAGTGTTCTTAGTAGCTGGAATCAGGAACCCATAGTCAGCTATCAACATCATCCACCCTTTATTTTGACAACCTTTACTGTACGGCAACTTTCGCATTGCAATGCTTACTGTCAACTATGTTTACACATTTTGAAACAAGTCTTACTTTAGCAAAAAGATCATGCCTGCATCTTTGTTTCCCTTCCCTCCTCATGGTAGAAATATTCCATTCAACAGTAACACTGCTTCCCTGACAATTCAAGTGTGCATCCGTAATGCACATCAAACAGGAAGAGGATTTTTTAATGATTTTCTGTCTGTGAAGGTAGTGGAGAGGTTTTGGGACAGCAATAATGACTTTTAACAACATTTTGTACTGTTTCATGCAGTCATCTGAATTGAAGGAAGTGAGATTCGCAACCGTGAAAATCTGGTTGAGATAATACGCAAGTAGCGATTTTTTAATGGATGTCCAAAATGTTTTAGAGTTGCGTCTAGTATTATTCTGTAAGTTATTATAGTATAGTTTTTGGTCTTCATTATTTGCTTCTTAGTATGATTGCGAAGCATATGCAGTTTTCAAGATATTGAGGTGTTTTATATTTTTGCCATTCTTTCCAGGTTTTTTCTCTATCCTGCATTAACATTCTACTCTTTTTGTATAGCCAAGATAAGCATGAGACCAAAGTCTAACATATTGCATTATATAACTGTTTTAAATAAACATTACTAAACTGTGTTGCATATTTTAAGTAATTTATTTATCATCTAAAATAAGCCGGTATGTAGTAAAAATGTAATAGAGCCATGTAACATGTTAAAGATGAGTCTCATACTTTGATATTCATTCATTTTTTGAGATGTTATTAATGCTGTTGTGCTATGTACCTAATCCTGATATACTGAATATCTTAGGGTCATAGGAAGTTACTAGGCTATTAGCCCTGAGGCCCTTATAAGCCTAGCCAAGAGTTTATCCCATGCATAGACAAATCAGCACCCCAATGCCCATGTCCAGCAGGGACACGGGTGGAATCCCAAGGATGTATTTTCGATTTCCCATCCAGTTATCCAGATTGTGCTTAAAAAGGCATAAAGAGGTAATCTGCTTGATGCGGAGAGGGAGTCTATTCCATAGATGGGGGAGTATCTGGGACACAAATCTGTCCCACCAGCAAGTCCTTTTGATGTCACAGACCAGGTTGAGGCTACGTGTGTGGGTTACTCAAGTGGAGCTTGACTTGTGGATATGCAGCAGTCCCATCAAGGCAGGGTCCAAGATCACCTTGTATGCCAGACAGAGGTAAACTCTGAGGAGTCTGTATGAAACAGAGTAGAGGGATAGGTCTTTTAGCCTATCTGTGTATGGTAGATTTTTGAGGCCCTGGATTCTCCTGGTGAGGAATCTCTGTGGTCTCTCCAGCTACTGCATGTGCTTTGTGAGGTACATGCCAAATGGGACGTTGTACTCAATAATGGGCCTTATAAGGGAAGAATACAGGGATGTTATGACCTTCTTTTCCCTGGATGAGATACCCTTACTTATGAGGTGGGCCATATGGAAAGCTTTCCTTACAATGAAAGCAACATGGTGGTCAAACGTCAGGCTGCTTGCTATCAATCTAGGTGCCCAAATCCCTCCCGAATGACTGCATGCTTAGAACATTGTTATTAATGTGATAATTTGTGGGGACATCTCTTTCTCCAAAGGGAATGATGATGCATTTTTTTATATTCAGCTTGAGACCATGTTTCTGGCACCAATCATTTGTTTGGGTGAGACCCTCTTGGAGGATGTCCACGTCACTAGGGGAACTGATAACAGCTCCCAACTTGCAGTCATCTGCAAACTTGGTCAGCTATAGCCCACTGTTTTTGGCCTGTACCTCAGAAAAGTATATCCCAAATAACAGAGGCCCCAAGACTGAACTCTGGGTTACGCCACTCAGTACGGGTCTACTGCTTGAGGTGGCTTCCCCTTTTTTGACTAGGTGGTTTGTATCAGTGAGCCAGTTGGCTAGCCATCTGGTAACATATGGATTGATGCCTAGTTGAGAGAGTTTATCTATTATGCCAGAGTGGGGAATAGTGTCGAAGGCTTTGGCCAGGTCAAGGTAGGCAGTGTGCACTGTCTTCCCCTCATCCATGGCTTTGGTGACTGTCTCAAAAAAGTCGACCATGTTTAACAGACATGACTTGACCTTGACAAAGCCAAACTGTGTGGGATCAAGTAATTGGAGGTTGCCAATGTCCTTGTTAATGAGGTCCATGATAATCCGTTCTATGGCCTTGCAGATCAGGCTCGTTAGGCTGATGGGTCTATAATTTCCCAGATGCTCCACCTTTGGGTAAAGGGATGACAGTGGCTGTCCTCCACTCAGCTAGGACAAAACCGGTACTCAGGCTTTGGTTGAATAGGGCACCTAATGGTGCTGCAAGTTCCTGCCTGAGTTCATGTAGGATGCAGCCTGGGATGTTATCAGATCCCATGGAGGCTGTATTTTTTGCCTTTGAGAGAGCAGTGATGACCTGATACTGGGAATGTCCTGATTTACTGATGGGGGGACAGAGGGGTGAAATTATCACTGAATCTGTCAGCTAGCAAGTTTGGTATATCTACGGCATTTGTATATGTGATGTCCTTGACCACCAGTTCTGAACAGATCTGGGTGCTACCTTTGAGATTACGGACATATGTGAAGAAGGCCTTACAATTGTCTCTAGTAGATGTGCCCAATTTGGTCTCGAAGTTTGCTTTGGAGGATTTCACTAGTGCTCTTATTTGCTTGTTTAGGCTAAGGACGGATTGCTTCCAACTGGGCACCTGCTCCTTCTTTGTCCTGGACAGCTATTTTTTTCTTTTGTTATAGAGTTTATTTATTGCAGATGTCCACCAGACAGGTTTACTCTTCCTTGTGGAGGATGATTTAGTCCTGTCAGGTATTCCTGATTCCATGCATCTCTATAAATGTTTGTATAGTAATTTGGTATAGTTTTGGATACTGGTGCCAGTTCCTAGAGAGGGGGAGGGGACTGTGAAGCTGTTTATACCATCCCTCAAGAGGTTGTAATCAGCTTTGGAGAAATTTTTAGTAGAAGATGTCCTTAAAATACACATAAAACAGTCAGAACAAGTCTTCTCTAAATAGTCAGCAGTTATTATGAAATTATGAAATTGTATAATTTATTAGAAAATATAATATGCAGTTGTTTACTGAATATATCCATTAATAAATACAGAAAGACAAGACCTCATCCATCCTACAGAAATCATAATAAAAGTGCTAAGGTTTTGTCATTTAGCTAACTGCTCTTTAAAACTTGCATTTTAAGTGATCAGTATTGAATTTTGCCAAAGAATAAAAAGCTTATTATCTAGGCTATCTGGGGTATGTAATATTTCATCTGTTGAATAAGACGTGCCTGTTTTCAGTCTTACCTGTTACACATGTTGTTTCTTAGTATTGTTACTCCATAATATAAATAGTGGAAATATTTATTTTGTAGTGACATGCATGCTCCAACATACACATCAAGAAACCAATACACCCACTCAAAGAAATTTGAACATATTATAAAAGTAATGAAATTAAGAGTCATCACACACAATCTTTGCTCTACCTTTCAAAAGTCAAATGCCATTATTTCTTCTAGGGAATGTAGTGATATTCTCTTCTGTTATCCTGCAGATATAAGAAGCTCAGCTAGGAGGTAAGAGTAGTTGCAAACATAGCTCCAACCATATAACACAATAATCTGAATTAGGCACAGTGTGTAACTTTAAAATTTAATCCAGTCATATAGTACAATAATCTGAAATAGGGACAGTGTGTAACTATAAAATTGAATCCAGTCAAGTAGCACAATAATCTGAATTAAGGACAGTATGTAACTTTAAAATTAATTCCAGTTATGTAGCACAATAATCTGAATTAAGGACTTTAAAATTAATTCCAGTTATATAACACAATACTATGAAGTAGGGACAGTATCTAACTTTAAAACTGAAAACAGTTATATAACACAATCATCTGAATTAGAGACAGTGTCTAATTTTAAAGCTAAATCCAATCATATAGCAGACTAATCTGAATTAGGGACAGCAACTAACTTTAAAACTAAATCCAATCATATAACATAATATTCTGAATTAGGGAAATGTGTAATTTTAAAACTAAATCAAGCCATATAACACAAGAAACTGAATTAGGGACTGTGTAATTTTAAAATTTAAACCAGTCATATAGCACAGTAATATGAATTAGGGACAATATGTAACTTTAAAACTAAATTAAGTCATGTAAAAGTATAATCAGAATTAGGGACAGCATCTAACTTTAAGATTTAATCCAGTGATATGACACAATAATCTGATGTAGGGACAATATGTAACTTTTGTGCTAAATTCAGTCATATAGCACAATAATCTGAATTAGGCACAGTGGGCCAGATTCATTAACAGCAACATGAAGTGTTGCTAATGCATGCCACCAGCACAATAGCTCTCAATTTTGTTTTCATTAAACAACTCTGTATGATGTGTAAAGATGTACAACAAAGGCAAATGGCAAAAATTGCTAATGACAACATAAGGAGTTAAAGTGCATGATAGTTAACTAATCCAGCATTTGTCTAGTGTGTACATTTATGTCAGCAATATCTCCTATGTCTGATTTTTGTACTATTATAGCTACGCATTCTAACCAATAGTGTGCATCAAGCATTTCAGTTGACTACTGTCTATAAAACATGGAACAGGTCAACTATACCCTCATTTACACAACTATGTATGTATGTATGTATGTATGTATGTATGTATGTATGTATGTATGTATGTATGTATGTATGTATGTATGTATGTATGTATGTATGTATGTATGTATGTGTGTATGTATGTATGTATGTATGTATGTATGTATGTATGTATGTATGTATGTATGTATGTATGTATGTATGTATGTATGTATGTATGTATGTATGTATGTGTGTATGTATGTATGTATGTATGTATGTATGTATGTATGTATGTATGTATGTATGTATGTGTGTATGTATGTATGTATGTATGTATGTATGTATATATGTGTATGTATGTATGTGTGTATGTATGTATGTATGTATGTATGTATGTATGTGTATGTATGTATGTGTATGTATGTATGTATGTATGTATGTATGTATGTGTGTATGTATGTATGTATGTATGTATGTGTGTATGTATGTATGTGTTTATGTATGTCAAGAAGTACCTGCTGCTTCCACTGCTTTTCTTACAATATTAACTGAAATATAATGAGGTTCAACAATTATATAAGCAATCATTCACAAATGAGTAGAAACAAGAAATTAAAAAATTCTCTTCTGCAATACATATTGATAAATGCAAACACCAGACATATATGCAAACCCTAAGTCACAAAAACATGTGCAAAGGGCAAGGCACAGTCATCATCATTTGCACAGCATGGGGGATGATATGAGGTCAAGGCTGACACCAAAGAAGTGAGTATGTATACAGTGTTCAGGGTCAGTAACAACAGATGTATAGCACACAAGAGTACTGTATAGAAGCTGGAAAATGCCTGTGCCTCCACTATGGCCCTACACATATGACTGTAAGTACCTAATGACACACCAGCATCAGGAGGAGGGTGGACAACAGGCCTCCTCTGAGCACCTCTACCAACCCTCCTGTGTGGCACCTTTCCTTCATAATAGCTAAAAGGAGAAGCAATCGGTTCTGCGACCAGAGTAATCACACTACCCTAATCAACTATGTCACCCTCAACCTGTCCTATATCAGAGGTCTTCATGTCATGGGTATGTGTAGGCGTACTGACTGTGTCTATAATATGTGCAGTGGATGTGGAAGCTACAAACTCAGTATCAAGCTGACCTTCTGCAGCCTCAGACCGTGCTTCTTTATTGCCACTAAAGAAGCTACTGACACTTTGACATCAGGTGGGCGGAGTTCCACAGTGCCATCATCAGCATCATCTATGATAACAAGTAATAAACACAACAAACAGAGAATAACATTGATCAAGACCATATCTTATATGAAAGGCATGTAAACTGTAATAGATGCTAAATCACCACAGATTTTACTCTCAGACTTGAATCCACCTTATATACAATAATAACAATAACCAAATGTATGCTTACCATGAGCAGGTGGTCTTGTAGCCTACAAACCAGGTATCCCTGTATGCAAGGAAGGGAAAGGAAAGAAGGCTTATAAATATCACAATGCAAATGAAACAAGAAACAGAAAACAATCCCCTGTGCATGTGCAGATTAAGAATGTTCTCATACAAATTAAATCTACTAACCAGTTAAATGCCCCCCCAAACACCTGCCTCTGTCTCTCTGTTACTGTGCCATCTGACTCACACTTATTGTGACTCTACATATATCCAATATATGAGATATACAAGTATGAAGATATAAAAATGATATTTGAGTTTTGCATACCTTGAAGTTCTGTTTGAGACAGTCTGGGTCTGTCATCCACATCAGTACCAACATCAAGGATTCTGTCTGAACCCTCTGCCGAGCTATCTGGACCTCTGACAGTAGACAGAAACTCCTCTGTTTCAGTTAGCAGTGGTTTAGCAACAGGACTACCTCCTACAGCCACCTGTACCCAGACACCTGCAGCCACTCTGTATTGGGCAGAGATTATCATAATTACTTGCCGTGTGTCATATCTGGCAGTACCTTCTCCCATGTCCTTCAACAACACTGATGTCATCAATCAAATGCTGCCATATCCTTTGTTGGACAAATTTGTCACCTCTACCTCTCCCTAAGATGGCAACATAAGGTCTGGATAATAACCTCATTTTCTGCATCAGTAAAAGGTAGCTCTCCATGTATGAGATGAAACAGAAAACAGATACAAAATGTGAACTCAGTTGTGTATGAATATATGCAACCATCATGTGCACAACAATTGAAAAGATAATACTCCATTTGATTACACACAATTTAGGACAGCTCCCCCCAAAAAAAAAAATATTAATAAAATAATAACAATATATAACAATTCTGCAATGCAGAGAAAAGTTGTGTATCTGTGTAATACACTGCAGCTTTAACAGTAATAATTCCCGATGTGCAATCAGAAATGTAGAAAACTATTATAGTACCATCTCCACTGTTGTGTTAGGGCAGCTAGGTAGATGTCACCAACTTAATACATTTCTTTGTATTAACACATGTAAAAATACTTGACCTTGCTAAGAAGTTATACTGCACTCATCTGCAATAGCTGTTCAAATTCCAATAAAACAACACCTACAAAATATAGGTCAGGTAGTATTCGGTAGAAAACTTTTTATAATGCAGTCATAACTGATATACATTGTCTATGCCAACAATAAAGGATAAATAAAAAACAGAAAGATATATAAATAGTTAACAGTGGGCATTGCAATTCACCCTTAGCATGACACTAAAAGCATTATGCAAGAAATAGCAACATACCCTGACAATTAAACAATATATAAAGTAGATAATTCTCCAAACGTTGTGTGTGTTTAGCAGCATCAAGCTCTCTGGATCCAAACACCATAACTAGAGAGAGGAATATGCCTGCAGCATTTGATCTCTTTGTTTAATATTGTATGAGTGTATGAGTATCCTAACAGCTGGCAATATCGCAATCATCCAGACATTTACTGGAAAATAAAAGGACAACTTTCATAATTTGTTTCTGTTGCACTTCCAATGTGACTTAATACCATGTCACATTCTGGGTACATCTAAACACTTTTTTCTCCTTACTAATATATGTCTTTGTCTGTGTCAAATATGGGAAATAATCTTAAATGACGATCGCTCTTAATATCCTGGTTTGATGGTTCAAATCCATACAGCTTCCTGTTCCAAGACAACAAAGTTGATTAAACATCTGAAATGTACATCTACAGTAACTGTTCCAAAAATGTGTGCTTAATTTGCCTCAGTCATTTGCATTCCATTTGGCATTGTGCTTCGTTAACTGGCAGTGTTGAGTACCAGTAAATGGCAGTTCACTTTCCTAGGTAAAAACTGACAAATTTAATTTGGAATGCTGTCAATAGCAGAATTGAAATTGTCAGTAATGTGCTTTCTTCAGCAGTCTGGACAGTACTGAGTGAAGAAATTCAAGTTATAATACATCTATCTCTGTAGAACAATGTGTAAATTCAGTGAGCTTCGAGAAGCAGTACAGGGGATGCAAGGTTCGAAACGTGTTCACAGATCACTTTACTGAGAGGTCATAACAAATCTTGAAACTTACTTTGGTATATGAATGTGTTGAGGTGGGAAACTCAAGAAAGGTTAGTATTAACTAAAAGTGACAGATTTGAAATTATGTCAATATTAATTATATGTTCTGCGTAAAAAATGAAAGTACTTCTGCTGTTTCCTGTCCCATTTTCCATACCTGCAGCTTGCCTAAAGTCCTGATATTGAGAGACATACATGATAGCAGTGATGTGGCATGGAGATGTGAGAAGGCTGACTGTGTCAGTGTAATGCAGAAGTAACTCTGCTCACTGTTAGATATACACTGGGATTCATGTCATGTTCCTTCAAATAGTTATGCAAAACAATTCTTGTGAATGCTTTTGATAAATATTGCCTTCTGAATTTGCATACTGCTTGGCAGTGCAAATGAACTTTCACACTTAAGGAAAAAAGTGAAAAATGTAGTTTAGGCTGTCTTGTGTATTGCAAATATACCCAGTATCACTGCATGTCCCTCAGCACCTTGGACAGTAATATCTGCAGAGAATGCATGTGACAGATGTCCAACTCAGTGGCAAAAGGTGTACTAAATGAATTGAGAGAAATATGGCAAATGATGCATTGTTCAAATCCTCTTTAAAGATCACATTTCAATTATTCTCAATATGCATTTTTTATTATATTTTTAATCAGCATTTGCACACTGCTTAGCAGAGAGCAATCACAGTTCACTAGTGAAAATTTTAGTTCAGGCTGCCATATGTAACATAAAACAACCTGTTGGCATTGCACAGCCAACAACACTCTGGATAGAACTCAGTGAAGAAAATACACCTGTCAGGTAACTTTCTCTGTGGCACAAGGTATAAGTGCAGTGAACTTAAAGAAATAAAATAGCTGATGTCAGGTTTGAATACAGTGAAGTGGTAATGGTAATCTTAAAGGGGAGGCTTTGAATATATATATATATATATATATATATATATATATATATATATATATATACACACACACACACACACACACACAAACACACACACACATTTTGTGATATTATTGTGTTGCTGTCTGAAAATCAGTTACTCCTAGTCTTGCTTACATGTGAGCTGTTGTATATCCCTTTTACCATTATTGGCAGTACATACAATCCCAATAATATGTGGCCAAAATTAAAGTTCTGGTGTATCAGAAAGATGTGAGAAGAATGAATGTGTCACTGCAATGCACTTCTTATTCTGGTCAATGACAATTATATCCTATACTTGAATTATGTTTTCTTTTCAATTTATCTTCGCTTTCATTTCTACTTATTTTTTTTCTATAATGCCTTTTGCATTTGCTCACTACTCAGCAGTGTGCAAATATGGTCCATGCCCTAAAGGAAAAGTGAAAAATTTAGTTTTGGCTGCCTTATGTAGCGCAAGCCGACCTGGCGGCATTATGTGACTGTCAGCACTCTGGATTGTAGTCTGTGAAGAAAATGCACAAGTTGGGCAACTTTCTCTGTAGTACAAGGTGTATATGCAGTAACTCGATAAAGAGCACAGGTAATTAATGGTTCAAATCCAGCGAAATGGTACTTTTACAAAGTGTGTCAAATTCACTTTTCACTACGTTTTGATTAGGTCTGTAAAACTAAAGACAAATGATAATTTCAAACATGTTTATGCAATCAATGTAACAGCAATACTTCCATAATCAAAGTTTTCTATTTAGTATATACCATTAATGCTTCGCATATATCCTCAAGTTAATGTTTGTACAATTTCTTAGACACAACAATGATGATATTTAATTTAAAATTCACTTGCATATGAATGATGGGCACAATACTTTTGTTATAATCATCATGACTTATCACGTATGTTAACTATGTGATTAGGATGGTTATGCCTTGTGAAGTATGAATATAACATACCCCAATCTGTATTACTTGGCTTATTCAAAAGCATCCATCGAAAAATATTTACAAACGGAAATGTTGCCTTTTATGTAGGAATGCATTCCCAGGCCTAATTCAAGTCACACATATACAGGCCTAATTCAAGTCACACATATACAGGCCTTTCTGAAATGCATCTCCATTCTTTCTGAATTTAGTAAATCTCTAATTGCTTTGCTTAACAAGTAGTTGTCTTGTGGTGATGTCAATTAATAAGCTAGGTGTGACGATAGGAGGTACTGCCAGCCATGCCAGGAGAAATAGGGAAGTGGATTTGTAACATATGCCAGCACAGCTAGCTGGAATTTTGCAAATGATTATATGTCATTTGTATATCAAACTGATTTTTACAGATGCTTGTGTTGAAAATATGTTTGTAAGGTTTGCTTGTATTAAAATGTATCAGCAGTGTGCCCTGCTGGAAGGAAAAAAATGTACATGTAGTATTGTAACTGAATTAAATGTATACATTATAACAGAATATACTGGAAGTGAGGAAGTTAATCTTAATCCACCTGATTTTGCAAAATATTGTTGGAATTAAATTACTTTATTGGTTAAGCCATAAAGACGTTATCCCACAGTTTTGAAGAGAGCCAGAAATGCAATGTCTATACTAGAGAATAGATTGTAGCTCCTGTAGGAAGAGTGAAATGGTTTTATGGTTTTATGACTTCCGGCAGCTGCACCACATGTGAGCAAAGCTCTATCTGTGGGCATTGTATCAACTCCCGTAGCTTCTAGTGATGGGGGGTAGTGTGGGAAACAGAGTCAGATAATCAGATGTATATGATGTCATTATTTACAAAAATAATGTTTTAATATTAGAGGAGACTGAAGTCTCAGCAGCATTCTGTATTCTGTCTTGGATCTGAAAACAAGGACCACTCACCCTTCTTGCCTTGCCCTATTCAGTAAGTAGGAACAGTAATTCTTTTAGTCAATCAGGAATAGATAGTGAGACTAGCTAAATACTGTTTTTCTATAACTGTGTGAAACTTTCTATCATTGTTATTTTTAATATTTCTGTGACTGAAATTCTGGTGTTTATTGTAAATAGATATTTGGTATTTTCATGTTCTTTTATTATTTCTTATTAAATATATTTAAACTTTTCATTGTGGCTGGTCCTTTTTAGAAAATATTTAAGTTTTGAGAGTATTTTCACATATTTATTTAGTGATAACTCTGGCCACTCCTGAAAGCCTTGCTGTTTGGTCAACATTACCATTTGTATTAATATTAATTTTAGTCAGTATAACTGGATACCTTTTTAAGATCCTTATAGTAACTGACTGGTGACAGTGAATCTACTTTATACTCTGAGCAAAGTTGGTAGAGTGGGTAACCTGTGCCAGCCAATCTCAAGTATATGTGTGTGTGAAAATTAAATCTCAAAGAGTTTGTGTGTGTGTGTGTGTGTGTGTGTGTGTGTGTGTGTGTGTGTGTGTGTGTGTGTGTGTGTGTGTGTGTGTGTGTGTGTTTGATATACTTGGAGTAGGGACATGAAGCACTGGTTTCATAGAGAGTGGTAGAGGACTTGGCTTGGACACTCAGCTGAGGACTTCACTCTGCAGCTGTACCAGTGGGGAGCCTTACTGGGGATTTGGGGAGAGACAGACAGAGAAATCCAGACCCAGGGCTGAGTGTGTTCCCTTTGTGCTCTTAAGAGAAATTGTGCTTGATGCAGACAGGTCTGCATCTGGAAATACTGTGTATCAATTTGTATTCCAAGTGAACATCCCTCTCCAGTGTCAGTAATGAGGATTCAGGATCATTGATTACTGGCCAAGCATGGGGATGTCTCGTATTGTTGAGCAGTGGTGTGGATAATGAATTTCTGTAGCCTGTAAGCAGTTGTCACTAAAGGTGTGCATTCTCTCAGCAGCCACAAGGTAGACATTCAGAGTTTCATATCACAACAGTTTTATTCATTTATTTTTTGTTAGTTTAGTTTAGTCAGGGAGAGCAGACCAAAATGTCAGCAGAGAATTATGGCAAGCTGACAAAGAATCAATTGGCCAAGGTGTGCAAGGCCAAAGGATTGGTGTATGCAACCTGACTAAAAAAGAAATTATTTCAGCCTTAGTCACAGCTCAGACCAGTATCCACGAGGATAACCAGTCTGGTGATGGGAATTTGCAGCCCTCAGAAACAGAACAGTTCAACTTTTCCTCAGAGGACTTAAACAGCCTTCTGGAGTTAAAGAGAACTGAACTGGAGACCAACAATTTGGAACTCGAATCAGCAGAGTGACTATGGCATTTGGAGGCTGAAGAATATAAAAAAACTGCAGAATTTGGAGACCAAAGAAAAAGAGAGACTGTGGTGTTTAGATGCTGAAAGAGAAGCAGCATCAACTTGAGAGGAAGATGCTGACTATTTGCCAAGGTCATGGAGGTAATGGGGAAGGGAGTAACCAAACCCCAGAAACAACAAACGTCAGTAAATTTCTTCCACAATTTACAGATGGTGATAATTTTGATAGTTTTATTCATATATTTGAAGGAATATGTAAACAGTATAATGTTGACCAAGGGTTCTGGGTACAGTTCCTGACCCCCTTACTCCATGATAAAGCTGCAACTGCTGCTTCTAAATTGTCTGATATTGATTGTTTAAACTATGAAAAAGTCAAGAAATTTTTACTTGAACACTTTAAGTTAACACCTGAAGCTTACAGGGATAAAAAGTTTCTTGAGCATAGATGCAAGGCAAATGAAAGTGTGTGTGATTATATTGCTGAGTTAAGCACTTATTTTCATAGCTGGGTGAGTGGGTGTCAAGTCACCACTTTTGAAGGGCTGGCAGACCTTTTGGTAAGGGAACAAGTCATTAGCACTTTGATTGAGGACATGAGAATCTGATTGGCAGACTAAGAATGTAACTCTGCAGATTAACTGGGGAAGAAAGGGGATCTCTACTTAGCAAGCAGGGTATCACTGCCCAGGAAAGGGATACCCAGTGCTGCATATGTATATAAGGGAACCCATGGTGGGCAGCCTAATCCACCTCAAAAGAGTCTGCCAGTAACAGGAGAAGCCGCTATTTCAGGTACATTGCCAAGATCAAGGATTAAATGTTTTAAATGTAACCAGTGGGGCCATGTAGCATATAGATGCCCAGGAGGCAAGGTGGGGAACAAAAGGGGGGTGAGCCAGCAAGTGGGACTAACAGTATACCAGTGATAAGTTGTCTAGAGACAACAGGGGTACCAAACTATCACAAGAGGTTATATCCTATCTTAGTGGATGGAAAACAGGCCACTGCTAAGAGAGAGACACCAACGCTGACATAACCATAGTGAAGCCTTCAGTGATTAAAGAAGAACAGTAATTGCTTGGGAAGCCCACTCCAGTCAGAGGTTCAGGTGGACCCCATTCTAAATGCCCTTGGACTGGGCTCACGGAAAAGGAAGCAGCAAGTAGGTGTGTTTGTGGACATCCCCGCAGATGTCCTGATAGAGAATGATTTTGATAATGCCGTACATTGTGTGCATTCAGTTACATGCAGTCAGGCTTGGAGACAGGCATGTGGATCTGGTAGCATGGGGGGGGCAGACAGACACCCTACCTGAAGCCAGGTTTGGTGGTGTGGCTATTTTAGGGAGGGAGCTACCTTGTAGCAGTGATCCTGCAGGTGAGCCACAGCTGTTGGTAGGTACTGATGTTCCTTTAGACAGAGTGACTGTAAGGGCAGAGGTGAGTGGTAGTACCCAGGTTGACAGTGAGGCACCACTGTCAGAGGATACCAGACTTCCTGTGGAAGGACGGCATGGAAGAGTGACAAAAGTAGTGTTGAGACAGGCTCATCTCTCAGACTCTATACTAAGAGGTTTGAGGGAGGCAGCTAGGGAGGACCTGATTCTCAAGGAAAAGGGGACTTTGTATTTGTGGAACAAATGATTACTGTATAGAGAGTGAATCATTGAGGGAGGGCAAGATGATGGGGTAATACAGCAGTTGGTAGTGCCTATAGCCTACCATCTGGCACATCTAGTCCTAGCCCACGACATTCCTTTTGCAGGTCATATGGGCATAAACTATACCAAGAGACATATTATGCAGAACTTTTAGTGGCCTGGGATTGCAAAGGATGCAGTAGGGTACTGCAGGACCTGTGAGCAGTGCCAAAAAGCTATCAAGGCAGGAGACAAAGTCAAAGCTCCTTAGCATACCTCTCAACCTCTTACTGCAATAAATCTAGACAAAGCTGGAAAGAAGTGTGGGACAAAGGCCCAAAAACAGGGACAGAATTTAAATATTGTTCCTATAAATAAAAGTTGCTAGAATAAAAGGGTTTGCATTATTACATATTTTCAGAAGTATATAAAGTCTGAAACTCAAGTGTTTGTCTTTATTTAGTATTATTTAGTGACATCAAATTCAATAATTTACCAGAAAGCCACACATTTTATAAGGAACAGATGTCCTTCAGTGTGAATGGTGAGGATTCAGGCTCCTTGATTACTGACCCAGTGTGGGGATGTTACACTAGGTTTCAATTTTTGCATGCTTTATCCCATGGGCTGGTATAACAATATTTTACCATTATGTAAGCCCCACCATCAGAATATGTCACATTTCATCCTCTTTCTCCTTCCAAAGTGCAAGTATTAAAAGCCATGCCATTAAGCATTTTATTGTTGATCATTGCAACCAGTGTCAATAGCTTGAGCATCTCATATGGCAAAGCTCAATGCCATGTTTCACACCATTATTGCTGTTTGATGTAAGTAATGCCAGTGTGTCTGCCAGGGAATCCATATCCTTTAAATTCAACAAATACAGTTGGCAAGGCTGTGCATTTTTGCTCACAATCAGTTAAACTCAAGATATGAATTAAATATGGTTTAAAAGCCCACATCTGTGCTTGTTTACCACCTTCCTGTAACTAATCTAGTCCAGATACAGATTTGCTGTATCCAGGACTGTTTGTAAGCTTCTGAGCAGTGCCAAAGTCTGTTCTTCAAATTTTCCCTTAGATCTGCTAGTTCTCTCCTCTCATTCACTTTTACTAGTTTGTTAGTTTAGCACTTTACCAGACTTCTTGCAGCAATTATTGTAGTACACAAAAGTGCTACCAGCACTAAACATTCTACAAGGAAACAGCTCCAGTACTTATTTTTAATGCCCACCCCTCCAAGCATGCCTAAAGGTCAGTTCCCTGTGCTTTCCTCTATTAACCTGGTGAACTTGGGCATCCTGAGGCAAAGTAGCAACTGCCTCATGTACACTGACAACCCTCTCCTCTTACCTCCCAATACTCAGACTTGTGGAAGATGCACTTCTATATCCAAACTGGAAGCCACACACTCTCCAGCCAAGACAGGAATAGCTGCTGGTCAAGAAGAGAAGGTCAACACTTGCTCCACACCACATGGAACACATAGCCCTCCACAACACACACCAGCATTGCCTTCACATAAAAACACAAACCACACACCCACCTTCGTGGAGGCTCTCAGTAAAAATCTAACCAAACAGTAGAGACCTCCAAGGCAGAAACACATTCGACCACCACAATACACTAATCACAAGACACATAACTCTCCTAAACAGAGTGCCACTCATCCAAATCCCCTGAGGCAAAACAGCATGCTCAACACACTAGTCATAGGTGACTCGATAGTGAGGCGCACTGATGTCACACTCACTAGGCTGAATAAGGAGAAAGTAACAGTCAACTGCCTGTCAGGCACCAGGATCCACCACATAATGCACACACTCAGGTCCAACAACAGGTACAAATATGACTCTGTCATTGTACATGTGTGTGTGAATGACCTGAGATGTACCTCCCTGGACTACATGAAAAGAGACATGGAGGAGCTCTTTATGATTATGTAGCCCAGGCGAGTATGAGCCTAGCCCTGAGAAGCACCCTACCATCACCCAGAATTATACCACAGTACAAGCAGAAAATGATTGATTTCAACAATTGGCCAAGTTTCTGGTGTTATTCTAAGGGGATCCAGTATCTGTCTGCCTGAGATGACATGACTGACAGACCTTGATGATTTGCCAGAGATGGCCTGCATCTGTCACTCCTGAGGTTCCAGATACTGGCCAAGGCTCTTGCCACCCCTATAGTGCCTTTTTTAGGTGGTGTTTCAAAGACCAAATTACCACCATAACAGCTACAAACAGATGCAATTTGAGGGTCATGCTGCTCAATGCTAGAAGTCTAAATCTCAAAATGCACTTGCTCAAAGTACTCCTTAAAATGGAGAACATCGACATTTGTGCTGTAACAGAGACCTGGTTCAGGGCAGCAGAAAGCACCCCTGACTACCAGGCTACAACTCATTCCACACTTTTCAGCCCCAGAACTTGGACCGAAGCTCCAAAGGTGGTGGTGTTTCCATATTCATAAAGGATGCGCACACCTCCAGACTGGTAGCCCAACATAATGCATCTGAGATACTTCAGATGCAGCTAACACTGGGTAAGACAGTGATTCAGGTCATAGCCTGTTATAGGTCCCCAACCATATCCCAAGATTCACACTTCACATTCCTAAGCACCCTGGAGAATATTAGGGTCCAACCTAACACTCTCATACTGGGCGACTTTAACTACTCCTCCATCATCTGGGAAGACTACTCATGTACCAATACACTTGCCCAACGCTTTCTGGAATTCATTAACTCCAAGGCCCTGGACCAACTCATTCTTACCCCCACTAGAGGTAGCAACATCCTTGACCTGATCATTACTAACATGGGCGACTGTTGCTCTGCACCAATAGTCAACTCCTCCCTGGTTAGATCTGATCACAAGCTAATCACCTTGGAAATCCACATCACCCCCCCCCCACAAAGGTAACCACCATGAAAAACATCTCCAAAGCTAACTTTGGGCTCCTAAAAACAGAAGTGGCTAACTTCACAGCACCCATGCAAATGGAGAATAGTTGCATGACTGCCATATCATACACCAATGCACTGTACGAACATGTACACAAATGCATGGATCTCGCCATACCCAATAGAACTAATACGCTCTCCTCAAAAAAAAAGGAAGCCAATCTGGTGGTCCCCTGCCATAAACAAACTCTACAACAGAAGGAGGAAACTGATGCGGAATAAGGTGAAGTCCCAAGACTGGAAAAACTCCCTTATCAGCCTCAGTTAAAGGTTGAGATCCCTCATCAAGTCCTCTAAAGCTAGTTATGAAAACAGAATTGCAGCAGATAGTAAAGACAACCACAAGGCCTTCTCTAGTTATGTAAAGAATCTCCATGGCAATACCCAGATTTGCTCTGAGCTACTGCACATTGGCATCTCCTATACCGAGCCAACAGATATTGCAAATATACTAGCGAACAGATTTAGTGCTAACTTTAACCCCCCCCCCCCAAAGGACCAATCACAATACCAGTAGATTGCCAGGCACCCAGTATTACTGCTTCACAGGTTAAAACAGCACTGTCCAAGGCCAGGAATACAGCTTCTATGGGACTTGACAGTATCCCCGGCTGTGTTCTACATGAACTACAGAGTGAACTGGCACCTCACCTATGTGCCCTGTTCAGTCACAGCCTCACCTCAGTCTTTGTCCCTATCGAATGGCGCACTGCTACAGTCATCCCTCTCCACAAAGGAGGAGCGACTACAGACCCCAGGAACTGTCACCCCATTAGCCTGATGAGTCTGATATGCAAAGCTATGGAACGCATCATCATGGACCTAATAAACAAGGATATAGGGAATCTCCAAACTCTAGATCCACATAGTTTGGTTTTGTGAAGGGCAGATCATGCCTGCTCAACTTGGTTGACTTCTTTGAGTCAGTCACCAGAGCTGTGGATGAAGGTAAGGTGGTTCATACAGCCTACCTTGATCTGGCCAAGGCCTTTGATACCATTCCCAACTCAGGAATCATAGAAAAACTTACTAAGCTAGGCATCAACCCCTATATCGCTAAGTGGGTTGCAAACTGGCTCACAGATAGAACTCACAGTGTGAAAGTAGCTGACTCCAAGTCAGACTGCCAACCAGTCACGAGTGGAGTCTCACAGGGTTCAGTCCTGGGTCCTCTCCTGTTTGGTATCTACTTCTCTGAAGTCCAGGCCAACACAAAGGGATTCTGGCTGGCAACATTTGCAGATGATTGCAAGTTGGGAGCTATTATTAACTCCCCAAGTGATGCTGACATCCTACAGAAAGGCTTCAATGAGACCAACAACTGGTGTCAGAACCATGGCTTTAAGCTCAATGCCAAAAAAATGTGTCTTCATCCCCTTTGGGAAAAACATGGTTCCCTTGAATTACCACATTCATGGTAGACCACTGAACACAGAAGGTGTTATAAGAGATCTGGGAACACAGGTTGACAGCAACCTCTCTTTTGACCACCACATTGCCACTGCGGTCAGAAAATCCTTCTATGTGGCACATCTCATTACTAAAGGTTTGCATCCAGGAAGAAAGAGATCATTGTCTCCATCTACTCTTCCCTCATTAGGCCAATCATCAAGTACAATGTCCAATTTTGCATTTACCACACTAGACACCTGCAACAACTGGAGAGGCTGCAAAAATACCTCACAAAGGGGATCCTAGGCCTTAAACACTTGTGCTATATGGACAGACTCAAAAAACTCCAACTATTCTCTGTCTCATATCACCTACTTAGATGCGGTCTCTGCTTAACTTACAAAGCCATGTCTGATCCAGCTCTGTTAGAAATGCTACATCTAAAGAAATCTCAATCCCTCTGCACCACACACTCCAGAGACCTCAACCTCATTACCACAATCAACAGAACATGATGCAGGGACAGGTTCATAACCCAGAGACTGCCCATGCCATGGAATAGACTTCCCATACATGTCAAGTAGAGCACCTCACTGGCCTTCTTCAAGAGACATCTTGATGAGTGGATGTGAAATAGACAATTCACCCCGCGGATCACTCCAGTGGCTCTACTCGACAGAGGCACTAGGAACTAAGGTTGGGTGGCACGATGCCAGGATACTCCTATGGGCTAGGCTTGTAAAGGCTCCAGGGCCATTAGCCAAGTACACACCTATGAACCTATGAATTCGGCCCCAGTACAGACATATCTTGTTAGCTTGACTTTTATCATCTTGGCTGGCATTGAAGAGAATGGTGCTAAAATTAGAGCACAAAGGTAGGGTGTTGAGGAGTCCAGGATATTTGTGGCACTCCTCACAAAGCATTCCAGCTATAGGCTGCTGCAAGGGGATTATACTGGGCCTCAGTATAAGGCTGAAGACTAGAATAGCTTAACAAAGGCTGTCTCCAGTGCAACTGGCATTCCATGCACTGGCAACAATGTTGTTATCACTATAGTGACCTTAAGAAGTACAAACAGGACCTCCTAAGCTGATGGGAGGCTGAATTTAGGGCAGTAAACACTCCTCAGTTGCGTAAGTATACTGACTCATAACTGTCTATGATATAGTATTAATTATCTAGCCAGCTAATTTAGTTACGTATTATGTATTCATATATGTTTCTTTTCTTTTTTTGATATACAGCTGCAGATAAAATAGTTGCAAACCTTGAGGTGCACCAGTTGGGATTAACTTGCCTCAGACAGGCATGGAGTAAGTATGACTCCAGTCTAAATTCAAGCCAGAATTTTTTTTTTCATTCCCTTAATCATTTGCATCTTGAGCAGGCATACCTCAGCCTTGATGTCAAGCACGCCTTCCCCTATAACTCTTGCTGCTTGCATTAGGTAATGAGAACACCAACTTAACTGTGTGTGGGTTTGATATCCAGAAGCAGCAATTACTTATTATTACAGGATATATTTTTCTAAAATATTAACAGCGATAATATGTCAGGAACAATTCTAATATAGTAATTACAATTATTACATTTGAATGCATATATCCTATCCATCACAGAGAAAAAAGATTGCTTTTTGTAATATCATAGCAGAGAGAGATGTGTTTATTTCATGATACATTAATACCGTCCCATGATATATGGATGCAGCAAAGGTATACAATGATAAATTATCATAATTGTTTATGTATTGCCAAAGTTTTTGAATAAAATAAATTAATTTGACATGTCATGTACCTAATTTTGATCCCCACCCTATCCCTCTCTCTGTCTATCTCTGCTTTTTTGGTGTTTTGTAATTTATTAACATTCTGCTGTTTGCATAACATGCAACTAAAAACTAAATGACCAACAGAGAGATAGACTGACCACTGCAGCTGTACCTGCCATACCTCACCAGATGGCAGCACAGATACCCAGCACTTCAGGTTCATAACCAGTCAATGCTGCCTTCACAACCCCTGCCCTACATGATCCACCTGCGTCAGGTAGCTCTGCCGCAGCTGCTAGTGCAATGGTACCCATCTGGAGCAGTACTAGTGGATGTGGTGATTTTGAGTTGGTGGAGTATATCGTGGAGAGGGGCCTCTGTGCATGTTTTGGCAGGGTTGAAAAGTTCCTGCATCAGATTGCTAAAATGGTGTCTATGCAGCAATGACCTAGGCAGCTGATACAGGAGACAGCAATGCCAGTTCTTAGGGTGATGACTAGATTTTCACTGTCCACAGGCTGGGCATGGGTGTGCCTCTGATGTCCCTTGCCTATCCCTAATCATGGTGTCCCCCAATCTTTTGTTGCCATCACCATACTTGTCTGCCTTGTAGGTCCTGTATTCTGCACATTTCCTAACCTACCCTAAGTACCTAACTCTATCATTCCTAAGCATCTTCTACAACATTCCTCTCTCTACAAAAATGGTCACCTGTCCCACAAAAAAATGTATATGTTCCATACCTAGCTCTCCACTTCATTTATTGGTCATCTTGACACACCTGATTTGGTCCATTTGGCCATGCAGTATTATTCTGCTGTTTTCACTCATCACCTGATTTGGTCCATTTGGCCATGCAATATTATTCTGCTGTTTTCACTCATCACTGGTGTGGTGACATTCCAAAGTGATGAAACAGTGTGTACAATGGTATATTTATGTTGTGAAAAAGTGGATCACTATGGTGCTCTTCCATTACTCTCTTGAATATTGCTTCCCCTATGTTGTACCCTCTGCTTGCTACCCCCCATTTTCATCACTGTCCTATCCATTCTTTTTTGCACACATTTAATCCAGTCAAAAAGTAGATTCACAAGCAACATGTATAGCCAGAAATGTCTCATGGAAAAGACTTTACTTTACGTCCACGGCATTTTTGTGGAGGTTGGCACAGTGAAACACTGCTGAATGACTGTGAATGCTGTCTAACTTCTTGTTGCAGAAGCTGATGATTTCAATTGAATCCACTGTGGTTGGGTTACTTTCATGCAAATGTGTTGAAATCTACTGCACTATGAGAATACAGAGTTAAAGGCAGGATAAAGACAGTAGTTCTTAGGCTGCTGGATATAGTAAAATAGGAGTGCCTATGTGGTATGTTGAGATAATTGCCATGTTTGTAGATTGATGTTTTTGCATAGTATCATGGATTTAATTACAGATGAAGGTCAATTTATTAATTCTTGACATTTCATATTTCTATCAAGTATTTAACTGCAAACATCTGCATTTCTTTCCATATACAACATTTCATTAACGTAACATTTGAATAGTGTAGCAAGACATTTGCAAAAACACTGCAGCCCCAACAGGGAAATTTCTTAAGCCAGCATTATCCTGCTTATGTCTTCATGTTTGTTGCACTCTCTTATCCAGTATTTCGACCTATAGCAAACACTTTATTGTACATAGCAGGACAGCTCAATGATGATTTAATAAGAGTAACACACCATACAAATTTGCGTACATGTCCCGTAAACGTATTCTTGCTATTCCTCTCTGAATCTATCTCTATCTGTCTTTCTTCACTCCTTTTGCTTCAGTAAGTTGTCACTGAACTTCAAATATGTCATTTAAATGGTGTGAAGTAATAATTCCTTTGTAATGTGGTAAGATGATATTCACATGTAAAGATCGATTTTTGACTACTTTCAAGATTCTAATTCTGCCATTAGCTAAGCGTCACACACTTTTTGGTACGTTATTTCATGTGTACCTGTTGGCTACATATTTTTGTGAGCCAGCATTATCCTTATTCTGACATAAAATACATTGTCTCTGTCTTCATCTCACCCTGTCTGTATCTTCTTCCTTCTGCGTCATTATTCTTCCACCTACACGTTTGCACAATGTCTGTCACTGGGCAGCAGATGCAACTATGGCTAAATGGAAGTACACAGCTCATGGCAATAGCTTGTGATTTTACTGCCATTGGCTGCATTACTCTTCATGCCTCTGTGTTTAGCTATGTTTATTTAGTTTAATGTACTTTTCAACAAGCTGAAGAGTTGGATATATAGATTACAGTTGTCAACAGGGTAATGAAGATGCATATATTCTCATTTGAGATCTGCTGTCAAATGTGAACTATCAGAAGTATGACTTCTATGTCGTAATAAACAAGTATAAATGTTCATTTTGGAATGCTGTCAAGGTTTGAATCTAGATGGATGAAAAAATGTTTTAGAATGTTTTTTATGACTCCTGTGGTTGCAAATTTTGTCTGCACCTTTCCATAACACATCACTATCCTCCTGCTACATTAATCTGCCTGCTACCTGGTATGAAGCCTCTCCCGTACAGATCTTTGCCTGAAAGTCAGCATAGAGCAACATAGAGTAGTGCTAATTCACATTCTAAGTTTAACCCTTCAAGATATGGTTATGCATGCACTAATACTTTACTATCATCAGCACAATTCAGCTTGGCAGTGCTGTGCTTCTGTCAGTAAAACAAACAAAAGAGAATCAAATAATTATTGGCTTCGCTTGCAGAGTAGTTGTATGTCTATATTAATTTTGTCAGTATGTTACCTTGATTTCAAAGTGATGTTGATTCAGTTAATTCAGTTGGTTAATGTATGCCTGCTCTCCATTGGTTACACATGCAGCTGTGTTACAATGTTGGCTAACTAATTCACACATAATCCACCACTGTTATTCTGCAGTGCACTGTCTCATGTAGGAGCTGTCTGTTTGTCTTGTCAATGCATATTATGCAAGTATGAGACAAGACAAGTGCGCAATCATCCCAGAATGAAGTAGGAGGAAAGTTTGATATATAATCCCATGGTTTACAACTATGAATTTCTTTGGCATCCTATACTGTAAAACAGGTATATGCCCCTCATGGTAATGCAATGTAGATTAAGGACGGTATCTAACCCTTAGTAGTGAAGTATGTAACTATTTATTTATTTATTTATTTTACATTTGTTAACCGGGCTGGTCCAACTGGATACATGTCCATTTTCAGTGGAGGCCCGAGGAGAAAAGCTCCACTATCTAATACATGATAATTAACAGTATATTATCAAAATACATACACATATTCCACCCATGACTGACAGTATGATACAGAATATTAGGAATTGGCATTGAGAAAAAGTACACAGTGAAAGGATGTACAAGCATAGACAATACTTGGGTCATTAGAATGAGATAGAAAGAGGAAGGTAAAAGGGATAGTACTGTAAATAGAGTAAGAGACTGGATAGGGTAAATATTGCAAAAAGTAGGATATTAAAAGTAGGCCAAAGTAAAGTAGATTAGGAAAAGTTACAAGATAAAGAGGGTTTGTATTAGTAATATAGGTAATACTAAAAGCATAAAGCTGGAAGAAAGAAAGATATATGTGTAGGAGATGGCAGCCAGGGTGATCAGCTTGGGTAGTCACAGGAACAAAGCCAGTGGTTGCTTAGGTGGTGTTTTAGATTAGTTTTAAATATAGAGACAGAGGTTTGGGATGTCAGGTTTGGAGGAAGTAGGTTCCATTTTTACCAATTGAGTTGGAGAACATAGATTCTCCTGCAGAATTCCTTGATTGAGAGGTTTGAATTAGAATTTTGTTAGAAGAGCGAAGGTTTTTTAGGTTGTTATAGGGCTTTATAAGGCTGGAGAGCATAGGAGTGTTGCCAGGGTGGTGAAGAGCTTTCTGGGCTATAGAGAGCTGATAGTATAGAATAAGGTGAGGTAGCTCTAGCCATCCAAGGTGGCGGAGGTTTTTGCAGTGGTGTGTTTTATATGGGGAGGATGTGGCAAATCTGGCAATGTTATTATAGGCTGATGCAAGTTTATTGATGTTATATTTGGATAGGTTTGTATATATAGGAGAAGCATAAAGTAGTGTAGAGATGAGATGCGTTCTGGCTATGGTAGTTCTTGCTTCAGAAGTGAGGAAGGATTTTATTCTATACAGTGAACCTAGTTTTCTATTAGTTGATTTTATGGTTGAGTTGATATGCGAGTCAAATTTAAGTTGGTTGTCAATAGTTATGCCTAGGAGTTTGGTCGTTTCGTCTGGGGAGATAAGGGTACCATTGTTTGATGTAAGAGAGAAGTTAATAGGGGGGGATTGGTGTGTAGGTTTGAAGAGAAGCAATTTATTTTTTTTAGGGTTTAGAAGTAAACAGTGATTAGAGAACCATTGCTCTATGGTAGAAAAAGTTTTTGGGTAAGGAGGTGTAAGTCATCCTGGTTGGAGGCAGAACAAATGATGGTAGTATCATCAGCGTATTGAATACAAGTAGATAGGGGGGTGACAAGGTGTAGGTCATTGATAAAGATGGAAAATAGGAGGGGTCCTAGGATGGAGCCCTGGGGAACCCTAGGGAGGATGGCAGGAGTTCTGAAAGATTATTGTTCCATAGCACTGCTTGTTTCCTATTGTGAAGGTAGGAAGTAAACCAGTTAAGTGCAATACTATCGAGAGAAATGGATTTAAGGCGTGCAGTAGTAGTTGATGGTTCACCATGTCGAAAGCCTTAGATAGGTCTACAAAGAAGGCTGATGATGGAAGATTATTGTTTGGTTGTGATTAATGGATTCAATAAAGGATAGTAGGGCTGTGGTGGTACTATGGTAGGGACGAAATCCATGTTGACAGTTAGCTAGCAGATTATTTTGAAGGAGGTGATTGAGTAATTGTTTATGTATACATTTCTCCATTATTTTGCAATGGGAGAAAGAAGCAATAGGACGGTAGTTTGAGTATTCCAAGGAATCCCCACCTTTGAAGAGTGGGATGATGTGGGAGATTTTCCAGAGTGAAGGTATGGTACTTTCTTTTATGGTTCTGTTAATTAGTAAAGAGATTGGATATGCAACTGCTTTAGCTCCTAGCTGGAGATATTCTGCTGGGATTTTGTCGGCTGAGGGAGTGGAAGGTTTAAGTTTTGAAGCAGGTATAGTATATATGATGTGGGTATAGGTTTGAGATGAAATGGTGGTGGGGTACAGTTAGAGGTGTCTAGTAAAGAAGGGTCAGGGTTTTGCTGGTTGGCTAGATTGAGTATAGTTGAGGTGAAGAAGTTATTAAAGGCATTAGCAGTGTTTAAGGGCGAGTCAGGGTGGGAGCCTATTGGGCTAGGAGTTTCTATTTTGCCAGGGGATAGTAGTGAGTTTATTGTATTCCAGAATTTCTTTGGTTGGTGTTGGGAGGAATTTTGTAGCTTGATGTAAAAATCCTTTTTATCTTGTAGGATGGCTAGTTTAGTCAGGTTTCTTTTTTGTTTATAGTTATGGTGGTCAAGTGAGTTTCTTGTTGTTCGCCATTTAGTCCAGGCTTTGTTTCTACTAATCATAAGTTGTTTAGTGTTTGTTGAAAGCCATTTTGCAGTTCTAGATTTCATGCGTATAGAGCGCATGGGGGCATGATGATCAAGAATGGAAAGGAAGGTATGGTTAAAGTGGTTAACAGCGTCTTCTAATGGCAGGGTTTGCAAAGGAGACCAGTTGACTAGGTTAAGTTCATTTTGAAACCGATGGGGATCGAAGACTTTTTTGTTACGACAAAAACGGATGAGAGGTGGTTTGGTTAGATTAGTTTTGTGTCTAATTATGTATGTTAGTGAGTGGTCACTAAGGTCATCTGGTAGTGTTCCTGTAGTGTATATTTGGTGGGGATTGTTTATTAGGATCCAGTCTAGTATGGTTTCTTTATTGTTGGTTTTATTTGTTCTAGTTGTAGATTTTATGGTTTGATGGAAACCATATAGGTTGATGTGGGTAGATGGATACGCTTGTTTACATGTGTTCCAATCAATGTTAAAGTCGCCTAATAGTATAGTTTCTTGAGGGAGAGTTGTTGAGAAGTAGTTCAGAAGGCTTTCTAATACTGGAGGATTGTTGCCTGGGGGAAGGTAAGCGCAGATAATATTTATTGTTTTATGTGGATTAAGGGATAGTTTGGCTATTATAATGTCTATGTTAGTGTAATTTGGAGGGGTATAGTTTGTTTTACATACTTCTAGTCCAGTTTTGTATATAATGGCTACTCCGCCTCCTTTTTTCCTAGTGCGGTCTTGTCTAAGGATGTTATAGCCTGGAGGAATAATTTCATTGTCTTTTATAGTGGATTTAAGCCAGGTTTCAGAAAGGCAGAGGATGTCATATTTATGGACTTCTAGTAGGGCGTGGAGGTTTGGGATTTTGTTACAAATGCTGGATATTGAGATGAGCTATAGAGAGTGATTTTGAATTAGGGTTCTGTAGAGAAGTCTTAGATTTTGTCTGTTGGGAATTAATGGGAGTAGTGAGGGTTGCAGGGCCTGGATTAGGGTGTATGTCACCATCTGTTAATGAAGAACTTAGTTTGGGTGAAAGATCATAGAAATTGATGTGCTTAGAGAGTAAGAGAATTAGATATTTAATATGAGAGAGACGGTGGTATTTTGGTTCCAGATAGGAGTTGTAGTATGTGGCACAGAGATATATAGTGTGTGTATTTGGGTGGATAGTTTGTGTGTGTTTGCTTGGAATGGTAAGTGTAGAGAAAAGAGGATGTTCATAGTAGGTTAAGATATAGGTGGTAGAGAGAGTAGTTAATATGGATAGTAGAAGGAATGGGTGGTGTATATGGGGCATGTTCAGTTAATGAATAGACTATGTTACTTTGAAGTATATTGTCAGAGGGGGTAGTGTGTGGAGGTAGGTGGAGATAGTAGTAATAGTGGGTGGGGACAGGAAGAGTCTGTGATTGGACTAGAATATGTTGGGTGTGGTTTAGTGGGGATAAATGTAGAGGTCCCAGGGGCGGGTGGAATTTGGGGGCAGGGAGGAGCTGGAGTGAGCCCGGCTTAGATGAGCTAAGGAGTAGAAGAGTGCTGAGAAAAACAATCAGCCAAGTGGTAGAAACAGGTATGTAAGACAGAGATAGTGTGAGAAGTGTGTAACAAAACAGGTGTTCAAAGGACAGTGTTTATAAGGAGGTAGGTAGGCTGGTGGAGAGAGGGAGTAAGTTTAGTGGAAGGGAGCTGAGTAGTAAGTAATATAGTAGTAAGGGAGCTATGTAGCAAGTAATAGGTCAAAAGCAGGTTTGTGGGGGGAGTTATTGTGAGAAGGACAGAGTATGGGAGTGAGGAGAGCAAGGGCTTAATGGAGTGAGAGGGAGAGATAGTGATAGAGATAAGTGTTCAAGATCACTAAAGGAAGGAGGGTATAGTTCATAAGATAGGGACTGGTGATGGCTGCTGGTAGTCTAGGACGGGTTGGAAGGCTAGGTACGCAGTAGCAAATTATTGGATAATAATAAGGTTTTACATACATAGGCAGTATTTACTTTATTTAGGCCGATGGACACCCTTAATGTCTGGTTGCAGCTAGTGGGCAGAGATCTGGATACAGTTCAACTCCGCCAGTAGGGCCAGGAGTCCTATATTAATAGTTGCTTGGTCCCGATAGGAGGGGAAGCAGAAGTCTGGAGATAGAAGAAAGGAAAATAGAGTTACTAGAACCATTAAATAAGATATAAATTAAAAAGGAAAGATAAACATTCATTAATCGTAAAGAGAACTAAAGAAAGTTAAGCATTCATTAAGCATAAACAGAGGTAATTATACAGTTTCAAACAATATATAACACTCAGTACACAGCGTTTATGCAGTTAGCAGTGAGTTCAGATACATTAGCATTGTAACAGATGCCTACACAGATTCAACAGTGTTTGAGACTCTTAATGTGCTGAACGAGTACTAGTACAGCGTAACAGATATCAGTGGAGTTTAAACATTAATTCAAATTGCCTTCCCAGGTTCACGGCAGTGTGACTCGCACTACAAGTACTGAGTCAAAGCCAGTAGCTGAGTGTTCAGGAAGTCAGCGTACACTACTCAAAGTATTAGCTACAAATACAGAGTATTTAAAGAACAATTATGTAGGGACTAAGTCCAGTCAAACGCTGTGGTATACGATCTATAAACTAGCAAAAAACAGTACTATATAGCTTACCAGGCCATTCATCAAGTAAAATATCCTAGGGCAGAGAGTAAACATTTGCCCAGAAGTGCATCAAAGTTAACGCTGTTAGCAGCGATGTTATGAATAAGCACACATTTAGCACTATAGGAGTTGCCTGAGCAGATTACACAGTAATTGAGACTCAGAAATCAATTTGCCCAGAAGTGCGATAAAAGTTAACGCTGTTAGCAGCGATGTTATGAATAAGCACACATTTAGCACTATAGGAGTTGCCTGAGCAGATAAGACAGTATTTAAGACTCAGAAATGCGGTGGGGCGACGCTATGTACCACGTGACCAGATCTGAGTGTATACAAACGGGTATTCTATTGCCTACAACTTGATACATCAGTAGAAAACCCTCTAATTACACTGAGCTTACGCTTGCATCGCACAGTCTATGGCGTAGTCTAGTCGCAGTAACAGTTGCCTAGATAGCTATATATTGTAAAACAATTCAGGGACTATGTTATAAGCAAACACTTCATGTAGAGATGCAACAGTTATAGAAATAACAATAATTTAACAACCAAACCAAAATGCAGGGTAAACATGGCTAGAGCAGGGTATAGGCAATTAGCAAAGCGCTCCTCACAGTAGTTAATGAAAATAATTGCACTTTACCAGATACCATAAATAAAAGCTGTCGCTAAAAATGGTTAAACTTTACAGATATCATAAATGGAAGCAGCCGCTAAACAGTAACAGTAAAAATGGTTAAACTTTACCAGATATCATAAATGCAAGCAGCCGCTAAACAGTAACAAAGTAAGTGGAATATCAGGAAAAGAAACAACACTAAATGTGTGCGCGGCTCGCCCTAGATGATCAGCCCGTTCAGATGGAGACGTGCAGCAGCCAGGCCAGTAGGGAGAATTAAAGATGGCGCCTAAGGGTGGGGAGTTATTTATAAGGTAGGATGGTAGTGATGGGAAAGATAAGAGGGAGGGGCTAAAGGTTCAGGTGAAAGGCGGGAAAGATAATGCAGGACGAAGAGTATCAAGATGGGGGAGGGGAAGGGCAGAACAAGCAGGCGGAAGAGTTGGATAAGATCTAGAGTGGGAGTTAGAGGAGAGATATACAAGAGAGAATAGATGGGGGTTAGGGTAAGAGCCGAAGGAGTAGAAGAGTGCTGAGAAAAACAATCAGCCAAGTGGTAGAAACAGGTATGTAAGACAGAGATAGTGTGAGAAGTGTGTAACAAAACAGGTGTTCAAAGGACAGTGTTTATAAGGAGGTAGGTAGGCTGGTGGAGAGAGGGAGTAAGTTTAGTGGAAGGGAGCTGAGTAGTAAGTAATATAGTAGTAAGGGAGCTATGTAGCAAGTAATAGGTCAAAAGCAGGTTTGTGGGGAGTTATTGTGAGAAGGACAGAGTATGGGAGTGAGGAGAGCAAGGGCTTAATGGAGTGAGAGGAGAGATAGTGATAGAGATAAGTGTTCAAGATCACTAAAGGAAGGAGGGTATAGTTCATAAGATAGGGACTGGTGATGGCTGCTGGTAGTCTAGGACGGGTTGGAAGGCTAGGCAGTAGCAAATTATTGGATAATAATAAGGTTTTACATACATAGGCAGTATTTACTTTATTTAGGCCGATGGACACCCTTAATGTCTGGTTGCAGCTAGTGGGCAGAGATCTGGATACAGTTCAACTCCGCCAGTAGGGCCAGGAGTCCTATATTAATAGTTGCTTGGTCCCGATAGGAGGGGAAGCAGAAGTTTTATTTAGGCCGATGGACACCCTTAATGTCTGGTTGCAGCTAGTGGGCAGAGATCTGGATACAGTTCAACTCCGCCAGTAGGGCCAGGAGTCCTATATTAATAGTTGCTTGGTCCCGATAGGAGGGGAAGCAGAAGTATAGGCAGTATTTACTTTATTTAGGCCGATGGACACCCTTAATGTCTGGTTGCAGCTAGTGGGCAGAGATCTGGATACAGTTCAACTCCGCCAGTAGGGCCAGGAGTCCTATATTAATAGTTGCTTGGTCCCGATAGGAGGGGAAGCAGGGACAATCACAGTGCTGTTACATTGTCCTGTGCTCACATATACATTTGTTCCAAAATCTGTGATGTACAGTACCATGTGTTCCAAAAGTGGATTTTCAACAAGTACAAAGGTCTTTTTTCATATCCTTAAATTCAGACTTCTCCTATGGTCCTTGCTACTAACATTGTGCTCTCTAGATGTCTAATTAGATAGGTAAAAGATTTAATGCTGAACTTGTCAAATGAGTGTGGGTATAATGCTTGGTGTTGTATCCACTTCTTGTGTGGAGAATGCATCAAACTTTGCACACTTTGAAGGGAATTCATTTCACTTTACACACAGCTCCCTTAGCCCACTTTTTACAGCAACATGCAGTCTGCAACACAGTGATGAGGTCAGCCTGACAAAAGTGCACTCTCTCCCTCTTAGCAGCCAGACTTCTCCTATGGTGCTTGCAGCAAATACTGTGCTGACTAGACTGTGCAACTAGACAGGTTTGGAGATTTGATGCTCAATGTGAGAGCTGTGTGTGTGTGTGTGTGTGTGTGTGTGTGTGTGTGTGTGTGTGTGTGTGTGTGTGTGTGTGTGTGTGTGTGTGTGTGCGCGTAATACTTTGTGTTGTAGCCACTCCTCAGAGGTGAATTAATTTCACTTTACATATAGCTCCCTTATTCCACTTTTTACAGAAAGAGCCTCTCTTCAATACACTGATGAGGTCATCTTGACAAAAATACACTGTCTCCCCTTAACAGCCAGATGTTTATTGTGTCATATACAGCTAATACATCTCACACTTTAAAAATCAGACTTCTCCTGTGAGACTTCTATTTCTTACAATATTCACTAGAATATGTAAATAGATGCATAAGAGGTTTGAATACAGCAAAGATTAACTTCTATGACTGCTTGTGTAACTGTAAATGAATTCAGGATTGGTTTACACACATTTGTAGTGGTAACATTTATAACCCTGGATGGCTATAAAAGTCTTTCAACTAGACGCATTTCTTAGGCAATACACAGCTGATGTCATCCCTTCATAGATTCTGTGTGTCTCACTTGTACTCAGGATTTTCCTGCAGTGCTGGCTGATGATAATGTGCAGAATATTTTGTATAACTATATAAGTAGGTGGTTTAAATACATCCTTGCTTAAATAGTGTGACTGTGATTACTGCCCTATACCATTGGCTTCATCTCAACTAACTTTATTTACATTTCCACTTAGGAGATACATTTACAGTGGCACCATGTTACACTAGCAAATCCTATCATCCTCAGGGAAAATAGCGTTTTGACCACACAATGACATAGTGCTCCCATAACTACGATATATCATAGTTATAGTGTGAATTCTCCTGTGTTGTGTGACTTTTATGCTGTGCTTTCTACACTGTGTGACTACATATGTAGGATGTTATTGTGACCTTTGATGACTTTTTAACATAAACATCCAGCTAATAAACAGTGGTGATACCATCCATTCAACTGTGCACTGTCACAGTTGTACTGCAACAAGTTGTGTGGTGCTTAAGATTTAGGCACTAATCTGCAGTTTGTGATCTCAGCTATTTAGTTCATATCCAGCCATTACTGCATAGGCTACACTGTGCCAGTCTTATTGTGACTGTAGATGTCATTAGTAGTGTTGTCAACCACGTCTACTGTGTACACATATAGATGTTGACTCCTCTTACAAAAAGCTATGGTAATTTCTCACCTACAAATCCTTTCATTCAGAGTAATGATGACATGTCATTACACTTTCCTTACATAACATTTGTAGTAAGCATTTTCCTCTGGCACAAGGGAATTAGACAATATTCTGTATGTTCTTGCCTTAGTACAGCAATTACAGGCACACATAGTTGCAGCAATAACATGATGCAATGCCTTGACATACTGACACATCTCACAACTGTAGTGACACTTCTACTGTGGCACATTCATTCTCTACAATATCATGCATGTTCTGCAGTCAAATGGTAATGTGTTCAACATCCACATTCAATGCCTGTTAGCATTGTCTGGTCTTATACTATAATGTATGAATGTCATCCACCACAGTTATAATGTGCACATTTACAGTGGGAGAGGCCTCCACCATCCCTTTTATCTCAAAGAAATTGTTTACAACACATACATCTGATGTAATAAGTTAGCAGAGGTGGAGTGTCACACTTGTGTTAAGACTTCTATTATGGCGCTTGTTATTATTTGGTCAAGTCACATAGCTTGCTGTTCAATTCATGAAATGGGCACCATTATATGAATGTACCTCTGTTGCACAAATGCCACTGTATCTAGGTATTCAGTATCCATTTTTATGTTGGACAGTGATAAATCATCATATGTTGTGATTGTGTGGCAGTGAAATGGTTATTCATGGTATGTCATCCTGTGTGAGTGCTCCCGGGCCTCATGCATTGAGTACTGGCTTATGTAGTGTACTTACACAGCTAGAATGTGGTTAAATTCTAGGACTGTGTGTGTGTGTGTGTGTGTGTGTGTGTGTGTGTGTGTGTGTGTGTGTGTGTGTGTGTGTGTGTGTACTACATGATGGAATCAACTTCCTTGGCAAAGAAGCATTGATATTGTACTACTCACTATTGTGTGAACAGTAACATGTGTAGCGCCTTTTCATCATTCTGACTAAATCAGATTGTTCATGTTATATTCGTAACTCCTTTCATACTGCCCTCATTGATTTCAATTATTTGTGACAGCCTCCATTGATGTTTCCTGTGACACATGCAGTCGATACAGAGGTCTGTAGAGAGCCTAATAACATAGGCAGGGGTTCAAATCTGTTAACATCTATCCATCAGACAGTAGTGACTTACACACAGACAATAGTTATGGCACAATCAGAGGGCCACCTTTTTCAGGCTACTGTCCAACAAGGTAGGGCATCCATACATCTTATGATAGGAAAGTGCTGTAAGCTCTTCAAGGGTGTTCTTCATGACCCAACTGATATGCGTATTTCTATGGCTTTCATGGCTGGTATGCATCTCTCTGATGTCTGTCTTGGCATGTGTTTGAAAATGACATGATGCAAATGTTTATTATATCATTCATTGCTCTCAAACATTAACTATATCCAAAATAATTATGCTGCATATTGTGCATACATCCAGATGTTTCTTTATTATGGCAATTGCTTTTATCACACTATACAGCTTAATGGCAGAAGAAAGCTTTCTTAAAATGTTTTTATTATATGGCATGCTGCCAGACCCTCAGAAACTGTGACTGGTCCTCTGTAACAGTGCTTTCTTGTGTGTTGGTGCTGTTGAATTGCTGTTATGTCACTGTTCTCTGTAATTCTATGCAAGCATGCCCACAAAAATGATGTCTGAGATGTGTACAAATTAACAATGGAAAACTTGAAATCAGGAAATGTCATCAGATCTGTGTTGTCATTTGTAGCTTATGCATGTTGAGTGTTATTATATCACCATTTACCATATACATGACTATACAACACTTGCTTGTTTATATGTTTATAGGTAACAAGCCGCTTTCCTATGGATGCCAATAACACTTATTTGCAAAAAACATATCAATTTCTGACGTGCATGACATGACAGTTGTAAGGTTCATTTGTTCCTACTTATACATGCTGAGGTGAAGAATACAGCAGTGGTGTCGGCTTACATACATAAATTCCCTATATATTCATCTCATATGCAATAACTGCACTCTATGCATTCATGCCATAATGTATCTTCTGCCTTACTAACTGGGGTCACAGGAATTGTTTAGGGTGGACCCTAGAAGCAATCCGCTTCCTGGCAATCTTATGCTGTTAATCCAACATCTTAGTACATACATGCCACCACTACATGTAGAAGAAAGAGGAAATTTCAATAAAACAAGGTTACATCAGATGAGACATGAGCCTTTTACATCAGGTAATAATATGAGCAGCTTCTACAGACCTTCAGTTCATGGTTTAAATCTTGACTTTCAACAGAGGTTGCTTTCAGTACCCAGTTTTGGCAGCATTTGTTAAATCAACAACTACAAATGTTAGAGAAAGCTCTTTCTAAATATAAATAATTGATATTGAATAAAAAGTTTTTAAAAGAATGCCTGAAACACTAGATATTTTCAAAGGGACTTACAGTGTGGAAGTTCTCTAATGGTAATACAGGCACTTCCATTTCCTATTAGAAATTGGTGGAATTATTTGATAGAACAGGATTGCAAATCATTACCATTTTAATTGAGCAAAATAATGAAATAATTTCCAGACTTGACAATGAAGTAAATTTCTTACACAATTTGATTACTAACATCAGCAAATTTTGCTCAAGATAGATGCATTAACTAAGGATAATCATGATAGGAAAGTCAAAAAAATTACATCAAGTCAAACTGGATTATGAATTAGACAGCTTTTATCCAAAACCTCGCAATGAGAGATTGAGTCCTGATACTAATATTGAAATGGCTGCTACTACTTTTTTGGATTATGATTTTGAGACTACAAGGAGTACACATAAAGCTCACAGACAGAACATTTTTTAACATCACCCCAAGTCAGGAGGTCCGAGAGACTAGCAAACCCGAACAGGAACCAGAACGCACTTTTTTCCCAGATGACAACACTCTTTTTCCCATTTAAACAAAAAGAATCAAAGGAAAGTTCATTAACAGAACTAAGAATCAGTGAAATGCTGATGAACCTAAGGTTATGTATACATTCTAGAAGATAATTCTCTACATACAACTACAGCAATTTACAAGTTGAAGGAATGCATTTAATATTATCTCAATGGGGATTTACTTTTGTTGCCTCTTGCCACTCAAACATGGTGGCTTTGCTTATTGATTAAAGACTTTTTGTGAGAAGGTTAAATTTGTTTTTATTATTTGGAGAGAACAACACCATTGCAGCTGGTAAGTTTCAATGCACTAGCTGTTTTAATCCCCCTGTAGCAACAGGTTTACATTAATTTGAAAAGAATACCAAAAAAAAAAAAAGAAAGAATACCAAAAGAGACTTGAGAGAACTTTGTAAAAGTCATCCATTAAAGAGACATTTAAATTTAACGAATCAAAAGAAAACAGTATTATATAAATTGTCACATGATATATCATTAAGAATGTGATTGATTATTCTACTAAGATGTTTGGTTTGTTAAATGACTGTGATACCTGTGAAAGAGCTTCTTTAATTGAAACACACATTTCATATGTGTGGATCAAATGTCTTTTAGAAGATATATTGTTTCAAAAAATAATTTATTTGAAGACATTTCATTTTCTAATGTATTGTTTCCAAAAGTTTCAGCCATGTTTGAAATTCCCAAAATATATACAGATTTGCAAACCCCCCCACTTTAGACCAGTAGTGGCTGTGAAATGGTCTGTTACTGAACCATCAGCTATTTCCCTTGAGAGGAAGTTAAAGGGTGCTTTAAATATCTTTCCACATTTAGTAAACGAATATTGGCATTTTTTGTATAAAATCCAGTCATTTGAATATGTTGAAGACATTTATTTTGTCACAGCTGATATTAGGAGTTTATATACAGTCATCTCCCATGTGGAAGGAATAAAATGGTTTATGGAAGCAATCTTAAAATACCCTGGGTTAGACACAAATGATTCAACTACTATTGAAATGTTTATATTGAAATGTTTATGGATACTATTCTCACGAACAATTATATGTTCTTTAATGGAGCATACTTTAAGCAAAAGTCAGATGTGGCCATGGGGGTGGCAGTATCACCACTATATGCTAATCTTGTACTTACAGAGTGGGAAAATGTATATGTGTTTGACAGTGTTTTTAGTTCATACATTAAATTATATTTAAGGTATCAGGACAGCATGTTTATGCCATGGGCAGGGGATCAGTTTATTAGAAAAGAACTTTTTGATGAAATAAATCGATGTACTAGTTTTCTAAATTTTTCATATGAATTATCAGGGGATAGCCAACATTTTCAAATAGCTATTTGTACAGGTATAATTGTTATCATGTATTTCAGAAAAAGGGTATTGCTAAAGGTCAAATGATTAGGTTGTTGAGAATTATCTCAAATGATGCATTATTTCAAACAGAGGTTTTCAGATTAGAATAAGTGTTTTTAGCAAGAGGCTATTTACATTACATTACAGGAATGAGTTTTTAGCAAGAGAAATATTCATTACCAACCTATTTTATTAGACAACACTTTGTCTTGGACAAATAAGGTTAATGTTAGTAATGAACTAAGTAAGGCTTTTATATGTACATTTACTAATGAAGCAAGTTTTATTAGTAAGATATTAGATCATAATTGGAAGAGGAGTTTTTCAGACGAATTTCTGGTTAAGTTGGGTTTTGAGTCAAAAGTTATTTTTAAGAGGGGTGCCAACATTAAGCAATGGCTAGAGAGTTTTCCAAAATCAGTAGACACTAATAGTTCCAAAATGAATGTGTGGTAGGTGTAACCAGTGCTGTTATATTTTAGACTGTAAGACTACATTTGTTGAAAAACTACCACAGAAATTTAGTATGCCCTGGAAGATTTGATTGTGACACTAAAGTAGTAGCTTATTTAAATCAATGCATCTCTTGTGATACATTTTATATAGTCAAGACAGAACATCAACTCAAATGACGTATTTATGAACATTGTCAAGATATGAAAAAAGACAATATTAACGCTTTATGTAAACATTCCATGATGTGTAAAAACTTTAAGAAATTTGTTATTTTCATTTTGAAAAAAGTAGAAATTTCTGAACAAAATGGACCATGGACAGATTTTTTAAATAAGCAAGAACTTATTTGGCAATTGCATTTAGATGCTTGTACTTTTTCTGGTATAAATAACTATAGTTCTATCATACTTATTTTAAAATATAGACATTTAATTTCTTGATACATTCAGTACATATTGCTTTTATCTTTGTTATTTTTAGTTATTTCACTTTGAGAAATGCGTTGAATTTAGTTTAAGATATATTGTTGTATATAACTAACAATATGATAATAAGTATTTAGTTGTATTGAAGTGGTTTTATGCAATGATTGGTAGGGTGTGGTATTTAACTAATTGCGTTAGTTGGTGAAGCGGTTTTGCAAAAGTCCTGTTGGGACAAAAGCACTCAACTGCTACATTGTTTAAAGGACAACAATGGGATTCTATTACTAAATGCTCAACTTCTCTGTCCGTTTTCTCTCTATTTATTGTCCCTGCTATGAATAAGCAACAACACAGCATTTAAAATATTTTAACTTAACTGTTTCTCTCCACTAAAACAGTACCTTACTGTACTGTGATGGTTTCACTTTCAAAAAACTTTTATCTCGCCCTTGCTGCAGTCTCCAATTCATTGATGTCATCAAGGGCACTGAATACTGATAGTTTTCTGGCCAGTTGTCTCCCCAAACTGACATCACCATGACTGTCCTAAAACATGCAGTGATGTCACAGCTCTCTGGTCCTTCCCCTACTCATACAGAACATAAAGGCTAGAAGAAGGAAACAGTACATGAGTCACGTCTCCTGCTGTGAGCTATCAGTCACAGCAGGTAACAGCTCAAATTACCCTTAGCGCTTTCACAGCTAGGGAAGTTAGGTGTGAAGGGGGATGGGAGATAAGTTAAAGTAGTACAATTCAGGTTTCACAAAAAAATGCAGTTTAGCCATTCTAAAAAGAAGCAGCAGTAAAAAGCACTTTGAAAGTCTGCTCTATGGCATTTGCATTGCTTGTGTTTTAAGCAGTCATTGAATGACATGAAATGTTACTTAAAACTAACTGACTGAAAGACAGTAGTATATGCATGTAAAATCAATGCAGTGGCAGGAGCTTTAGGAAGAAAGAGGTCTGCATGATGTAACTTTTTACAGATGAGCACTGCATTTAGAGGTAGACAGCAAGAGGCTCTCTGGTTCAATTCTCGGCTGGGGTGCCTTCTGTGTGGAGTCTGCATGTCCTCCCTGTGGTCACATAGGTTTCCTCTGGGTGCTCCGGTTTCCTCCCACATCCCAAACCCACATCCAAAAGACATACTGTAGGTGGATTGGACACTCTAAATTGACCCTAGGTGTGAGTGTGTGCATCTGTGTGCCTTCTGTGGAAGGTTGGGCACCTGGCTAGCAACTCGACACTGTAAAACTCCACTGCCAATCATGAGCGGACAGGTGATCTGCGGTGGCGACCCCTAACTGGGAAAAATCCGAAAGAAGAAGAAGAAGAGGTAGACTAAACAATCAGAATTACTTCAAGATGCCAGACCCCATGTGGTCAGACTCAGAAATTACATATACAAATTTTTATAAAACTGTAAATAGCACCAGAGTGGTGTTAAAATGTAGGAAACACCAAATCATGATGAAATAAACATGTTTTTTGAGTCTGTGGGTGTGATTCTCCTTTAACTGCTACATTTTTATGAATTTTTGATTCTTTGTTTTAATAAATGGGTTAATTCTTGTGTACTCCCATTGAGTTTGGAGGTCATTTGTTTGGATATTTTGGACTACAGCACCTTGTGACAGCATCCTTGTTTTTTTCACTTGCTAATTGTTATCCCAACTCAGAATTTTATTAATGTGAATATCACATTAATTCCCCTTTATTACACTACAGCTTTATAACCCTCTCACACCCTTTCATAGCATGTCCATTTTATGTGCATATCTCATGTAATGTCATTGACATTAATTATCATGACACCAATATGGCAGAAGTTATGTTGAAAATGTTTCTTTGAAACTTCTGCACATTGGATTGCAGTATGTGACAAAACTTTAGTAATTTCCTCTCCCCTCTTAATTCATTATGCAATACAAGCAGCATTATTTGTGTACAATTCCCTCAATTCACACCCCCCCTTAAGAATTTTTTCACTGCACTTGCCCTTAATATTTCTAGGCTACAGTGCATGCTCGTACATTAACAGTAGTATAGCCAGGGCAGGGTGTGAGAGGCAACTGCCATAGGTGCAAAGTGTTGAGGGAGGGCACGATCAGCCAAACCTAATCATTCTTTAATGTAATACCAGCTTTTAAAAGCTGGTATTATATTTGTAGTCAAACCTAAGTGCTGTAGGGCTCTGTCTGTGGTCTAAACTGTTACAGCCGCTTGGTACATTGTAGCAAAACATTTGCTACTGTTTAAAAGTAAAAAAATATATATTTTTTTTAAACTGTAAGACAGGGCATAAACTGTAGTAACTGTTAACTACACTTACAGGAAGCAGTTCACTACAGTTTAAAAATATAATTTTTAAACTAAAGCATACACGCAGTGCTCCATGCAGGCAAGTTTAAATTATAGCAACTGTTCCTATATTTGCAACAAACAGTTTGCTACAGTTTAAAAGAAGAATTTTTTTTTAATAAAATATGTCATCATGCATCTGGCCACATCCATGTTTTTTGTTTCTTGGTGGGGGGAGTGCATCTATCTAATGACAGCACAGTGGTGTAGCGGTAGCATTGTTCCCCTACAGCAGAAGGTTCTCTGGTTCAATTCTACTTGAATCTTATGTACCCAAACTATGGCGTACTGCATTTATTCTTCCACTCCACAAGGGTGGCAAAAATTGTAATGTCTCCAATTTCTGCCCCATAGTCATCCTCTCCCCTATCTCCAAAATTCTTGAAAAATGCATCCACCTGCAGCTCTTGCCATTCCTTACCAAATACCAGCTACTCTCTCCTACCCGACATGGCTTCCGCCCAGGGCACAGTACTAACTCTGCCCTTCTCTCCTTCTTGCATTCTGTCAACTCAGCCCGTGACTCTGGTAATATGGTATCTTCTGTTCTGCTGGACTTATCCAAAGCCTTTGATACGATCTCTCATACCCACCTTCTAAACCATCTCTCTAATCTCAACCTTTCCCAAAAACTCTTTCATGGTTCTCTAGCTATCTTTCAAACAGGTCCCAAGCCGTGAAATGGGGCCAAGCCACCTCCTCTTTCCTTCCTAGCCCTACTGGAGTACCCCAAGGTTCCATACTTGGCCCATTGCTATTCAATAACTTTATTAATGACTTCCACAAAGCCATTCCTAGCATCAAAATTGTGCAATATGCTGACGATTTCACTTTGATCTGCTACGCCACTAACCTAACAGAGCTCCAATTTCTGACATAAAATGCCTTTTCAACCACTGAAAACTGGATGCTCCAAAATCACCTCTCACTAAATGCCAACAAAACTAAAATCCTTCTATTCTCCCCCTCAAAATCCTCCCCTCTTGATAATAACTCTCTTCAAATTACCAGCCTCAATAACACCTCTATTGAGATTGTACCCTCTGCCAAACTTCTTGGTGTCACAATTGACAATCAACTAAAATTTAACACTCATATCCAGCTAAACATCAAGAAAACACACATAAAACTTGGCCTACTTTACAGAAACAACCACTTCCTCTCTCCTTCCACCAGACTAACTCTTGCCTCTACCTATCTCCTTCCCTCTCTTATGTATGGCGCTCCTCTGCACACTAATTTATCTTCCACACTCACCTCCAAACTGGAAGTATGTTACAACAAAATCTCCAGATCTGCTACCAATGCCAAATCCTCCTCTCATCACTGCATCTCCCTTCATTCTTTAAACTGGCTTGAACTCCCCAACCTACTTGACTTTCACCAAATAACCACAGCTCACAAATTATAATTCCAACCCACTAACTGCCCTGCTCTATCCAACATACTACAACCATATACCCCCTCAGACCCCTTAGATCTTCTCACCAAAACCTGATCACCGTTCAAAACCCAAGCGCCCAGCTGGTCAGTTTCTCTTATCCTTTACCCTAGCAAAAAAATGGAATGCTCTACCCTCCTCTCTAAGGACCTGTAACAACCATAATAACTTCAAAACTCAACTTCATTCCTACCTCTACCTAAACAGGAAATGCAACTACACTCTTCCACCCATACCTCTCAAACTGTCCTCCCCCTTCACTCCGGGCTAACCTTGTTTTCCTTCCTAACCTCACTCTCAACTGCTGATTCGTATATGTAACTAAATAGTAAAATCTAGCTATTATGCTACAAGCTTATTTTTATTTTCTGAACAAAAATTGTAATTTTTTTGTCTTATTCTTGTTGAAGAAACCCATTGTTTGTATTACAAAACTACCTTTAGAATTTTCATTTTAATAAACTTTGTTCTGTGGAGCTTTTCTCCCCAGGCCCCCACTGAAAACGGGCCCTCAAGCCCAGTGGACCTCCCCGGTAATCAAACTGGAATAAATAAATAAATAAATCATTCTCGGCTGGAGTGCCTTCTGTGCAGAGGTGCCATCTCCTCCCTGTGTTTGTGTGGGTTTCCTCCTACATTACAAAGACATGTGTCTAGAGCCTTTCTCCTTGGGCCTCCACTGAAAATTGACTTTGTTCCAAGTCAGACTTTCCCGGTTAACAAATGTTAAATAAAAATAAATAGTTCTAGTATTCGGTATCTTGCAAAACTGAAACTGAACACATTTTTTCAACATCGTGGTTGTATGGGTTCAGCCTTTTACTGTTTTCCATAGGAAATCACAACCAGCTTATAAGTGTGGACAAGAAGCGATTCTTCTTTCTCTTTATGTATGATGAAAAAGTTTATATGTGTGTGTTTCTGTGTGTGCATGTCTGTGTGTTCTGAGGGTGCTTGCCCCATAGTGGGTACCTGCAAAAACATTTAATTGCATTTTTTTAATTGAATTGATTTCTGATTAATTGTTTTTTGTAAGTTGGGTTCTGGTTGGGTTCCCATCAAACAGAAACTCAGTGATTCATAGTGTCAGCACTGTACACTGACAGGCAATGTGGATTTGAATGTGGTCTGGAAAGGTTAATAGGGCAAGTCAAGCAAAGTCAGCATGTGCACGCATTGCTTGTCTGCTCTCCTGTGGTGAAAATTTAATTTTGAAATTGCATTCTCACTGCGATTCATTAACAGTCGTGTAGGCGCTGCTGTAAACCTGCACAATTTAAGTGTACTAGCATGATGAGCAGCAGTGCTAGTTGAATATGCATGCTGCTCATAGGTTCATAGACAAGTACTAGGCTAACTGCCCTTGCAGGCCATTTTAGGCCTAGTCAATTTCCCTTTTTGTGCATGAAATACCCTATTCCATTTGGTTATAGATTGGCCTTACCCATTCCATGGTAGATAATTACCCTTAATAAGAATATCTTGGATCATACTATTGGTACTTTGAGGGGACCCATGCATGGGATTAAGCATTTAAGAGTAGCCTCTCTCCATTAGTAGTACAGGGGCAGTCCTGTGGTAAATCTTCCATTTTCCATCCATATATCTAAGTTGTCCTTGAAAATGAACAAGGAAGAACTTTATTTTATATGGATAGGGAGTCAGTCCCACAGCAGTGGTATCCTCTGTAATATATACCTGTCCCTCTAAACCATTCTGTTGATGTTGAAGAAGAGGTTTAGATCCCTAGACTAAGTATTACTGATGTCACTTGACTTGCTGATGTGCATAAATCCATCAATAATAGGTAGGAGGGTGCTTTATATGCCAGACATGATACCTGTTAGCAGTCTGTAGGATACCGAGTATAGTGACAAGACTTTCAGTTGGTCCATCTAGGACATGTTGTTTAGGCCTTGTATCCTTTTAGTAAGGTATCTCTGTGTACATTCCAGTTGTTGCATGTGTCTGGACAGATACAGGCTAAAGGGGGCATTATGTTCAATGAGGGCTGAGTATGGGGACCATGACATCCCTAAATCTAAATACAATCTCTTTGTAGCTGGTTCAATCATACCTCTCAACCTCTTAGCATAAGAAATCTGGACAAAGCCTGACACAATGGGGGGACAAAGGCCCAAAAATAGGGACACATTTTAAATATTACTTTTATAAACTTAGTTGCTATAATAACATTATTGTGCATGCATTTTTCTGAAGGATATAAAGTCTGAAATTCAAATACATGTCATTATTTAGTGGCTTTAATCCTTCAATCATCCTGGTGATTTGTCAAAAAATAGACTGATCTGCAATTTACTTGGTAAGAATGTTGTCATTTGTTAAAGAGTTCAAGCACATCACAAGTCCAGGGAATCTACAGCTGAATGAACAGTATAAACATATGAATGAACAAGTAAAGAAAAAAAAAATAACCTGAAAAAACTGTGATGCAGCTACCCAGCTAGATTGTCATATGTCATTATTGCAGTGCAGATGTCCAGCATTACAGGTTATTAGAATTCCACCAGCTGAGTTGTTGCTGTAGGGGAAAATGATCTGTTATTGCCTGTGAGTAGATTACTAGCAGCAAAGCTTCTACCAAGGAAACAGATGAATGGGAAACAGTTTTACAGTAAAGGAGCATGAAATCTCCCAGTGCAAAATGAGCAAGAAAGAGTAATGATAGTGCTAGGCCAAAACTGTGTGCATAAACTGTAGTTTCAAGCCATTGTAATAGTTCAACATATTCAAATGAGACCATGTGTGCAATAGAGAGATGACATACAGCTGTACATGACAAACTGCAATTACTTATTAAAGTTGCCAGAACAAGTGTATATCATAGAGTGTTAAATGCATACAGCAAAAAAACTATGAGTGACTGTACTGAAGTGTCCACCCTGGGGATGCCTTCAACTGCAGAATCTCATCCTGAAGTTAATGTGAACCTTCAGTTAAACTGTTACAACCTATCCCTTGTGATGCTGCTACAAAGGGTAGTGTTGGACTGAATCATCACACTGTTAATATTAGTCTTGCAGTTAGTACAGAGGATTAACACTATGAGAGTTAATAAACTTCTGCTTATGGAGCAGGGTTTGATTCCCTTAGTCTTCATTTACCTAACTGTGTGATAGTGAGTAAGTTACTTAACAGACAGTGCTCCTAAGCTGAATCTGAAAAAGTTTTATGTGGTCGGTGCTCTACACTGATTAACAAATAAAAATAAATAAATCTCAGGACAGTAAATACTGTACCAATTTTGGCAGACTGATAAAGAAGCTACTCAGGTTTCAGAGTTGGACATAGATGCAGAAGAAGATAAAGTTATATTCAGTACTTTCATCATTGCATATTAGTCACACTACCTGGCAGTATAATTGTAGTTAGCTACGCAAATGTGCATTGCATTATACATCTTTTATATGTAGGGGACACTACATGTCCAATAAAGGGTGAATATCACATACTAGCTATGTGGTGTGCAATGTCTTTACAAATGATATAGTCTGGAGTATGTGTTATCTGACTGTGGCTGACTCAGCACTTGAAAATAAAGGCTTGATGAAGAAGCATCTATACTTGTGCTCATATATTGTGTCCTGCCTTCTATCCTGTCATGTTTGTTAATAAGCTTCCTCCGCTGCACACCTGACTATCTGTAGGCCACTACCTGTCCATACCTTTATACCTTGTTGACATGGACCCAAGCCATTCTTAGACATCTGTCTAATTCTCCATATTCATCAGATTCAGACTTTTTAAAATCATCAGTAAAACTAGTTGGTCTGACGTCTCATTAATATACTATACTACTATGTTTCTGAAGCCTGTATTGAGCTGGTACTTGCGTCTAAAGCATGGGGAGTAAGTTTCCATTGTGAGTGATAAAGAGGTCAAAGTATGCCCCTGCATAGAATTCTTTTAAGTTGCCACTTTAGTTCTCAAAATACATACTCCTACTGCTAAGTGTCCTGCAGACAGGATAAATTTAGTTATATAATATTCTCCAGAAAAAAGTCACTTATGGTCTCAGATATGAATAACATTAAAGTGCATTTGTCAGTTTCAGAGGCATCTTTGCTTTACTACTAATTTCATTTCTGTTATATTCCATGTCTTATAGTTGCAAGTGGTTTTGAAAAAAATGAAGTTAATATTGTGTCGCTTAGTGTTTTTTTAGTTTCACTATTTACTCTATTTTTTCTGAAATCCCACCCACAAAATGATGTAATGGCAGGTATTGTGCAGTGATTTACATATGGCTGAAAAGCATTACTTAAGTAGCTACAAATATTAAATACCCTGAAGGAGAATATAGGAAAACTCAGGTAGATAGCCAAGAATGATATATTAGGTTTATCATACTCTTTAAAAAAATTTCTATAGTGCAAAAATTAGAATTGAGATGTGATAAAGAATGTAGTTATAGACAGTGAATTTATATCTGCCATTTTTATCTATCTATAGATAGAAGGATAAATAAATATGAGTATATTACACTTTGTTACAATTACAACTGCATGAAAATTAAAACGTTATGAAGTTGTATTAATGATTAATAAGATCAAAAAGAAGAAAAATCTAAACTAAAATTATTGTAAATTACATTTGCAATCATAACCGTACATAACTAAAACTTTAAAAATCTCCATAATGTAGAGGGTCTGTACTCCACAGCCCATTGTGGGGGCTCTGCCCCAATGCCACCATAACTTATTTATATGTACTCCACAGTTAAACAACTGCGAAGCAAGAAAAAATACAAAACATTATATTATAGTCGATGTTCCGTATCTTAACTGTAATGTAATTCACACTGTACCGTCAATGATTTTGATACCAAAAAACTTCAACTAAAGGAACTCAGGACAAAAAAAATGAGACATACTTATGCTTTATATTTCTGCATTCATGTGTATGGAACGTATTCATGCAGTTTATTTATTTACTGTATTTTTAGTAATTTATCTATAATTATTAATTACAAATATTTTAAATAATTTTATTTGAATAATGTTTGAATTTGTACTTGGGTTTATATTTTTGCACCCTGGTCAGTAGCCTTGCAGCTGATACAAAGTTGCCATACCTTGTAACAATTACATACAATGTTTCTTTAAAACAAAGAGTTAGAAGGTCACACTGAAAAAATCAATCAGAAAAAAATAAATGAAACCTCCAGCCAAGCTAGAAATTCCAATGAATGACCTCCCAAACCTCCTGTAACAGAGGCTCATGGGATATATGCAAATGACCCTTATGAACATCAGGTGTTTCAGCTATATGGTGATTCTGATTGCCCATGACTTTTACATTTGAAGTCATTTTAATAGACAATAGCTAGTGGGGTTTGGCTTTATTGGCCTGAAATTGTCCATTAAAATGACTTCAAATGTAAAAGTCATGGGCAATCAGAATCGCCATATAGCTGAAACTACATAGCTAGTGGGGGTTGGGTTTGGCTTTATTGGCCTGAAATTGTCCATTAAAATTACTTCAAATGTAAAAGTCATGGGCAATTAGAATTGCCATATAGCTGAAACTACATAGCTAGTGGGGTTTGGCTTTATTGGCCTGAAATTGTCCATTAAAATGACTTCAAATGTAAAAGTCATGGGCAGTCAGAATCGCCATATAGCTGAAACACCTGATGTTCATAAGGGTCATTTGCATATATCTAATGAGCCTCTGTTACAGTAGGTTCGGGAGGTCATTCATTGGAATTTTTAGCTTGGCTGGAGTTTTCGTACAATGTTTTTTTTTAATTTTAAATTTTCAAAGGGAACACGTGACTGGAATGTTATAAAAGTACCACATGACATTATTTCAAATTTCTGATGAACTCTTATAACAGGTTTGACAAAAGTGCTTCTCTTTTGTTTTATAAAAAAATTGTTTTAAAATTTCTCTCATTTTATGTTTGAATAAACCACTTTGCACTGTCCGTTCCGAGCCAAGTGATTGTATACAGTATTTGCTGGTGAGTTAGTGTTTGCATTTTTATTAATACTTTGGGGCCTTTCCTATCAAGCACATGGGAGCAAGCTGGCTGGCTCTTTAGATGTATGCCTGTTTTTTCCCTTTAGAGCAGCAGTAGCATCCAAGTATTCAGGCCCTCAGATACAGAAAATCTTAGCTATTCACACCCAATTCTGCTCTGAACTGATGGTCAAGGACATCATGTACACAAATGCCATGGATATATCCAACCTGCTGGCAGACATGTTCAATGAAAACTTCACTCCTCTGTCCCCCCATCAGTAATACAGGATATACTCAACACCTGCCCCCACCCCTTATCTCTAGGGAACAAGTCATTACCGCTCTCTAAAAGGCTAAAAAAACAGCTTCCCTGGGACCCAATAACATCCTAATCTGCATCCTGCATCAACGGCAGGAACCTGCAGCACAATTAGGCACCCTATACAACCTAAGCCTGAGTACCAGTTACATTCCAGCCAAGTGGAGAATGGCCACTGCCATCCCTCTGCACAAATATGGAGTGCCCACCGATCCAGGCAGTTATAGACCTATCAGCCTAACTAGCCTGATTTGCAAGGCCATGGACTGCATTATCATGGATCACATTAACAAGGACATTGACAACCTCCAAATGCTTGATCCCACACAGTTTAGTTTTGTCAAGTGGAAATCATGCCTGTTAAATTTAGTAGACTTCTTTGAGTCAGTCACCAAAGCCATGGATGAGGGGGAAATGGTGCACACCACCTACATTGACCTTGGCAAGGCCTTTGACACTATTCCCCACTTGGGCATCATAGATAAACTATCCCAGCTTGGCGTATATCCATATGTGACCAGATGGTTAGCTAACTGACTCACTGATAGAACTCACTCAGTCAAAATATGGGAAGCTACCTCAAGTAGTAGAGCCATAATGAGCAGTGTACCCCAGGGATCGGTCTTGGGGCCCCTGCTGTTTGGGATATACTTCTCTCTTGTGCAAGCCAAAACCAGAGGTCTATGGCTGACCAAGTTTGCAGATGACTGCAAGCTGGACATTGTCATCAACTCCCCTAGTGATGCTGACATACTACAAGAGAGTCTCACCCAGACAAATGACTGGTGCCAGAAACATAGCCTCAAACTAAATGCCAAAAAATGCATCATCATCCCCTTTGAGGAGAGTGACATTTCTACAAATGATCACATTAATAATAATGTCCTAAGCATGCAAGCAGTTGTGAGGGACCTGGACACCCAAGTTGACAACAATCTAACTTTTGACCACCATGTTGCCTCTGTTGTACAGAGAGCTTTCTACATGGCTCATCTCATTACTAAGGGTATTTTGTCCAGGAACAAGGAAGTCATAACTTCCCTGTACTCCTCCATTATCAGGCCCATCATCGAGTATAATGCCCCTTTTGGCATGTACCTCATGAAGCACATGCAGCAGCTGGAGAGACTACAGAGGTTCCTGATGAGGAGAATCCAGGGTTTCAAAAATGTATCCTACATGGATAGGCTAAAAGCCTTGTCCCTCTACTCCACCTTATACAGACTCCTCAGAGGTGATCTATGTCTGGCATACAGAGCAAACTCTGACCCCACCTTGTTGAAATTGCTGCATATCTGCAAGCCAAACTCCACTTGTGTGACCCGCACACAAAACCTCAACTTTGTCTATGACATTAATAGGACTTGCTGGTGGGACAGATTTGTCTCCTAGAGACTCCCCCATCTGTGGAATGGACTCCCTCTTCACATCAAGCAGAGTACCTTATTATCCCTCTTTAAGAGGAACCTGGATGACTTAATGGGAAATAGAAAATGCACCCTTGGGATTCCACCTGTGTCCCTGCTGGACAGAAGCATCGAGTGCTAACTTGTGGGAAAATGGGCTAATTTATTGGCTTGGATTATAAGGGCCTCAGGGCCTGTAGTCTAGTAACTTGCTATGATCCTATGATCCTATGATTCAAGGCCCAAACATTGGCTGCTTGTCACATTCCTTTCATATAGGTTGTAGAATAACAGTTGTGCTGTACTTTTAAGAAGCATTTCTAAAGTCTGTACTCATCCCTCATTAGACCCATTATAGAGTACAACACCCCATTTGGTATGTACCTCACAAGACATCTGCAACAGCTGGAAAGACCGCAGAAATACCTCACTAAAAGAATCACAGGCCTAAAGCAGATGTCCTATGCTGACCATCTAAAAAAACTCCAGCTATACTCTGTGGCATATCATCTACTCAGAGGTGATCTCTGCTTAACATACAAGGCCATGTCAAACCCTGAGCTGTTGGACATGCTCCACTTAAAGAAATACCAATCCCTCAGAACCACATGCTCTAGGGATCTAAACTTTATCATCACAATGAACAAAACATACTGGAGGGATAGGTTCCTGACACAGAGACTCCCCATACTCTGGAATAGACTGCCCATACATGTCAAGCAGAGCGCCTTCTTGGCCCTCTTCAAAAGGGATTTTGACGATTGGATGGGAGATAAGAAATTCAACTCTGGGATCACGTCAGTCGCCTTGCTAGACAGGGGTCCAGGGAAGTAAATATTGTGGGAAGAAATATCCAAGGAATTGTTATGACTAGGCTTGTATAGGTCCTAGGGCCGATAGCCTAGTACCAACCTATGAACCTATATAAATACCAAGCATGTGTTTTCAGTGCCATTTTGAAGGTGCAGCCAGAGTGTTAAGATCTATGTGCATGATAGCTAGTTTGTATATAAGTTAAAGTTATTTAGCTTCATTTACGATATGTTTGTATATAATAAAGCTGCTTGAACAAGAACCCACAATATTCACCTGTTTTTTCCTGACCTAGCAAGCGACATGGTGTCAGAACCAGGATGGTGAAAACTACTCTTCAGAGCCATGAGCTGCAGAGGTAGAAATGAAGGCAAAATAAGTGAACTGAGAGCAAAAATGGGCCAGAAGCAAGCTAAAGGTGAACAGAATATCCACAAAAGATTTATTTATTAAAAGCATACCTATCAACTTAGAAACATCAAAATTCTGGACAAGGCCCATGAAAAATAGGTACAAATCTGTATGCTGATTAACATAAAATCTGCATACATAATTATGTAACCTGCCCATTCCAATGGAATTGTGGGATACCAACTTTCAAAAGCAAACTGAAGAACAGACAACCAAAATATGGCACCAGAGTCCTCCTGCAGCCATTCCAAAGTCCCATTACCTGGCTATTTCACCCCATTTACCATAAACACTAATGTGCATACTGTTTACTTCTACAATGAGTATTTGGATTTTATTTTTACAGTTTATAGCACAATGCACAAACACTAATAGACATCTGCTAAACAAAGCAATACTGTCACCCAATGAAAACAGACTTAGCATTAAATATTCTCTGCCCTTGAAACTCACACTGAAACCCACAACACATCCAAAGAAAATGCATCTGGCCAGTTGTGGATAAAGATTACCTTTGGGCTGTTTTCAAATCATAGGCCACTTGCACACAAAACAAGAAACATACACATGTTTTTCGATACACCTTCCTGATTTTATTAAATTATATTCCTTGTATAATACAGCACACTTGTTATACTTAGAGCCATACCTCTCAACCTTCCATCTCCAAATGAGGAACACTAGCCTTCATAACGTGGAACAAATGGGCAAAATGTGGGACACATACACATGGCTTACTAACAACTTCAACCAGGAAGGTCATAGGGTAGTTAAAATAGGCTGCTTTTACTTACTAAAAAGATCTTTTAATGAAGTAATATGTTTCATTTCTATTTACCATGAATATCAGTTAAAACAATCCTAACACTGAATGTGTGACAGACCCTTTCAATGTGGAACTTCGAGGAACATGAACATTTTATGACCCCAAATGAGGTACAGAGAGACGTTAATAAATAAATGCATTCATTTTTAAGAAATATTAAATGCATACATGCATTCAAAAGTTGATACAGATCATTATATTGCATAGTTTTTTTCTATCAAAATAATACAACAAAGTCCACAACACTAAATATTCATTCCCTGATTATTGTTCTCACATTCTCCTGTCACCAGCCAATAGCTGTGTCTTCCATGACTTCTGACCATACAGAATAAATAATGGTTCCTTCACAAACACAAACATAACCAAGGTACTTCCTTCTCACGTCCCACTCCACTGTTAAAAAATATTTTCTATTATTTTTCTAATTTCCAGTTGTAATAAATTAACTGTTGCAGCACCAACCACATGGTTTAACTTTTCTAAATCTGTGTGTAGTCAGAGACAAATACAAGCATCAGTATAGAAATCTTACAACTCTTTTACAGGTAATGTTACACTCTTACCTGTCAAAATGCCAGGAACCAGGAAGAAAAATATACAAAAGCCAAGTGAATACATGACAACCCGACTATACGATTGTTTAACTTTCCTTTCACAGAGAAGACTAAACAATTGAAAACAAGTGAAAGATTTTTTTTTTTATTCTGAACTTCTTCGCAGAGTGAATGAAGTTCCTCCTTTTCTGAACTCACAGCCTGATTGGTAACCTCATGGGTCATAGTTACAGTTTTGCGATCCCAGAAACAGGATGGCTGTAAATGTAATAGAACACTTTGGAAATGCACGTGCGGGTTTAAAAAAGCTCTGGGGTGTACGTCTGCTTTTATTTTCTGTTTTTTTTAATTAGCAATATACTCCCCAGGATTCATGAAGCTTGAGCCAGGTACAGGCATAGTGTTGGTGTTCTAACACCAAATACGGCCGCAAGCGATTCAGGTACGAGCTGTTTTCATGTGCACTGCCTGCATACATTATGCCCGCAGAACTTCTGGGCCCTGTATGCTAATTACCCCATGTGCAGCAGTGTAGCATGCAAATGAAGGTATGTAGTGATCCAGGAAGAGGTGCAGGCATAGTGTAAGCATGCAGAAATGTAAATCATACAAAACGGTTTACATTTTTGCAAACATAAAATCGGAGCCATGACAGCTGACCAAACACATGTATTATATTGTTAATATATGCCAATGGCTAAGAAAATGTACAAAATATAAAATTAACATTTAATCTATATAGTTGCACTATCGTGATGTGGAAGCGCAGGGCAGCGGTGCGCAAAGGGGATCACAAGGAAAATATAAAAATATAGAATAAAACCACAATGAAACACATATCACGATTTCCCCATAATAATCAGTGGCAGGCATGCTACACCATACTGTGGTGCAAGGGTTGCTAAGGGGTTGTGACAGTGTTATGCGCAGTAGCTAGGAATTAGTAGGCAATGCCATGCAAATGAGAGGAGTAATAGTGAATCGCAGATTCCCCACTGTTGTAAGGATGCACCTCACAGCATAGCGTTATAAAACCGAGGTGTGCCCTTGAGATAAAGATGACATCAAGAGAGGGGTGTGTCGCCATTGCTGTAAGCACATTTGAGCATTGCTAAACTGGTTTGCCCTTAGCTAGGCAAAGCTGCAGGATAGGGGTGTGTTGAACTGGCCATAGCTATGCTTAGCTGAGAGTACACAAGGTAACTGAGTATGCATGTGAATGGAGATGAAAACGCGTGTAAACCCGGTAAATGGGTTTGCGCTGCTCGCACTGCAGCTGAAACAGGAAGGATATAGGAAAGAAATAAGGAAATACTGCAGCAGTGAAATTGGAGTACAAATGACTAATTAACACCTAGGAGCCTACAGTGGGCCTTTGACAACAGCTAACAAGGCTGCAAGCAGCTACCTACAGAAAAAAAAGAGAGGGACTGTACTGCAAAGAAAACAGTAAAGTGTCAAAGCAGAATAAAGCTGATTTGCAGTATATCAGCTACAAGGCACATTTTGCCATGACTGGGTAGGGAAAGTACAAAATAAGAAAGACAGCAGGTGGATGCATGCCTGATAATGGGAGGGGATCCAGGTTTGATTAATCAAGGCAGGCAAGCAGATCTCCACAGTAAAGGCCCCACACTTGCAGTACTCATTGAAAAACCCATAATTAAGACATGCTGCAGCTGGAATAGCTTATACACACCCACTGACATCAGCAGCATCCATAGCACAATAGTATAAAGTGTGAAACCACCTCACACACATTTGTGTACTCCCATACTCTCTGCACCACTGGTGTATACTGGCGGGGAACTTTTAGCATGTACATGTTATGGGCTGCCATAACTTTGATCCACCAGCATGTGTTGGAGACAGAAGGTGGTGTGGAGGATGATGTACATGACCACCTCAGGTACCAGAGGAGGAGGAGAGTGTTCAGACCCAGGGTAATCTACCAGGGGCTACATGATCTGGAGATAGTAGAACATTATAGGGTGGACAGGGACATCCTACAGCAACTTGTGGAGCTGTGCTGGCCACACCTCAGAGCCAGAACAAACCGAGGGGAACTCATCTCAGTGGATACAAAGGTATGTGTAAGCCTGAGAATACTAGCTACAGGTACCCTTCAAAAACCAACTGGGGATATCATGGGGATCTCACAGGCATCAGCATCCAGGGTACTACACCAGTTCCTGAATGCCATTTTACCACATGCCAATGAGCACATATACTTCCCCCGAATGCAGGAGGAGTTGGCCAGCAATATGCATCTCATCCACCATGTGGCAGAATACCCGGAGGTATTGGGTGCAGTAGACTGCACGCACATACACATCAAGTCACCACCCGGTGAGCAGGGTAGGCACTACATAAACTGCAAGGGATACCTTTCCATCAACTGCCAGGTCGTGTGCAATGCCTATTGCATTATCATGGATGTGTTTGCTGGCAGCCCTAGAAGCTATCACGACTCCCACATCTGGCATGCCTCACAGCTGCATCAGTTATTTGCCAGGGGGGACATCCCAAATGGCCACCTGGTGGGAAATGCTGGCTATGCACTGGAACCATGGATGATGACTCCCATCAGAAATGCAAACACACCCATGCAGGAATGCCATAATGAGGCACACGCACAAACCAGAATCATCATAGAGCGTGTGTTTGAGATGCTGAAATCATGGTTCCATTGCTTGGACATATCTGGTGGAGCCTTGCAGTACTCTCCAGGCACGTGTGCCCACATCTTCATTGTATGTGCCATGCTACACAATATGGTCCTGCGGAAACAGCTGCAGCAGGGACAGAATGGTGAAGGCCCTCACAGCCCATCACCATTGCCAAGGGCCCCACAGGCACAGAGGTACTCAGACTATGAACACCCTGAGCCAGCCCCAGTAGTCAGATGGCGGCGTGCTCAGTATGCTCATGCCTTGGCAAAGAGGGAAGGTATAGCACACACACTGACAGTGTAGGCACCTATGGACTGACACATTTCTCCACCTGCACACACAGTAAAAATGGATAGCACACACACAAGACTACATGTAAATTGTCATGTATAGGCAGTCTACTGTGTGCATCCAACATAGGCAGCCCTCAACTTTTGCACACACAACTGCCATTGGCAGAAGGTAAGTCAACACCTGAACAGTAAATTAAGCTATCAACATGTGCAGAAACTGTATGTATAGATTCAAAGGTAGGTACTTGGCCAACTGCCAGAGGCCATTCATAAGCCCAGCCAACATGTGTCAGCTTTTGCCACCCCATTGATTCATTAACTGTCCCTCTGTGGAGCAGAGCCAATAGCGAGATCCCTGGGGTGCATCTACTGTTCTCCATCCACTCTTCAAGGTTTCTCTTGCAGAATGTTAGTGAGGGGTTCTGTATAATGTAGTTAGGGATGTTGTTCCAAAGTATGGGGAGTGTCTGTGACAGGAATCTGTCCCTCCAGCATCTTCCAGTTATTGTTGTGGCAAGGTTCAGCTCATTACAATGTGGCTCACTGTGACATGGATTCCCAAAGGTGGAGCATATCCATTAAGCCTGATTTTGACATGGTTGTGTTGGCCAGTGGAGATCATCTCTGGGTAAATGAGATGCCACAGAGTAAAGCAGAGTTTATTCAGTCTGGCTGCATAGGCCATATGTTGGAGGCCAGTATTCCCCTTGGTGAGGGACATTCATGGACCTCCCAGCTGTTGGAAGTGTCTTCTGAGGTACATCCCAAATGGGTTATTATACCCTATGATGGGACTGATGAGTGATGAGTAAAGGGGCACTATAACCCCAGTATGCCTAGATGAGAATCCTTTAGTAATCAGATGGCCTACATAGAAGGTTGTCCTAACTACTGTGGAGATATGATTGTCAAAGGGGAGATCACTATCTATCTTAGTCCCCAGATACCCCATTACCTCGTCCGTATTAAAGTGGCTGCCACTGATGTGTTAATATGTGGGTGCTTAATATTCCACAATGGAATGACCATGCAGGTAGTGGCACTTGGCTGGAGGCCGTGACGTTGACACCCTGTGACAGTCTCTGTGAGGCCCCTTGAGGGATGTTTGTGTCAGCTGGACTATCAGTCATGGCTCCCAGTTCGCAGTCATTGCCAAACATGGTCTGCCATAGTCCACCTGTGTTTGCCTGTACCTCTGAGAAGTATATGCCAAACAGTAGGTCTCGCAGGACTGAGTCCTGTGGGACACCAGTCGTGACTGGTCAAGAGTTGGACCTGGAGACCACTAGTCATACCATGTGGGTTCTGTGTGTAAGCCCGTTGGCAACCCAACCTGTGATGTATGGGTGTATGTACAGGCTGGTGCGTTTTTCAATAATACCTGAGTGGGGCATGGTGTCAAAAGCCTTGGCGAGGTCCAGGTAGAATGTGTGAACCACCTCCCCCGTCATCTAACATCTTGGTGACTGTATGTAACACATCAAACAGGTTCAGTTGACATGAACTGCACTCAGCCAAGCTGACCTGGGTTGGGTCACATGTTCAAAGGTTACCAATGTCTTTGTTAATGAGTGCCATGAGGATGTGATCCATACCATTGCAGACCAGGCTAGTCAGGCTTATGGGGTGATAGTTACCATGGTCAGTTGTGATTCCACCTTGATGGAGTGGAATAACTGTTGCCATGTGCCATTGTATGGGCATGTAGCCTGTGGAGAGGCTGAGGTTGGAAAGCTTAATTAGGTGGAGGGTCAGGTTGTCTTGTACAGTTTGGAAGTTGCAGTCTGGGACAACATCTGCCTCCATTGACGCTGTGTTCTGCTGTTACAGAGGGCCATTTCCACCTGTGTGCCTCTGATGTGTGGGATACTGTACCTTTCGGGTAGTGTTGTTGGCTCTTTAGGGGGTGAAGTATGCACATGAATGTATCTGCAAGGATGTTGGCGATATCAGTAGGGTCAGCATATTTTGTGCTATATTTCAATGGCACAGTGCAAATCTGTGTGTCACCACTTTAATCCTTGACATAGCCAAAGAAGGCTTTGCGGTTATCTTTCGAATCCTTGCGTATTCTCCTGCTGATGTTAGCCTTGGATGATGTCATGAGGGACCTACATATAATACTAATAGTGGTCATGGATGTCTGCCCTTCGTGGGATTTGCTGTTTGTCTGGAACACTGTCCTACTTCTGTAGTATACCCTGTTTATTGCAGTGGTCCACCAGACTGGTGTCCTTGTCTATGAGGAGTGAGTTCTGGTTTACCAGTGATGGCACGATCCATACATCTATGTAGCTGCTTATAGACTGCATTTGTAAATCTGTCTGTATCTTGAGCAGTGTTTCCCCTTACTGTGGGGGCTGTGAAACCCTCCACCCCTGTCACTAGTAGTGTAAATTTAGCTGTAGGAAAGGTATACACTGTGGTATCAGTGGGTGGGGGAGATGGTTGGGTGTGGAAACAGTGAATAGTTCATGGTCAGATTTAGCCAGTGACCAGTTAACTTCTGCTGTGGTGCACTTGTTGCCCATGCTGGTGATGACCACTTCTAGTATGTTTCCACCCCTCATTAGGAAGGTTACCATCTGATACAGGGCATATGAGGTGATAACTTCCAGGAAGCGCTGGGCCTGGAAGTGAGTACTGGAGTAAGTTTCCCAGTTAATGGTACGGTAGTTGACATCGACCAATGCCAGGGTGTGTGTTAGGACTGTAATGTTCTCCACCATCTCCAGGTAGGTGGAGTGGTGGTCCTGGGTCATGGAGGGTATTCCATAGCAGGCCACAGTTTACATTGCAGTTGTAGCTGATGCTAGCTGCACATGGATGATCTCAGAGGTATCATGCTGTCCCACTAACCTGGAGGTGTAGTTATCCCTGATGAATATGGATACACCCCCTCCATGTCTGTGTCAGTCCATGTTTTGTGGCTGAAATGTGTGGTATGGGCTGTAGTCTGGTAGTGCTGGTGTGCTCTCAGGAGCCTTAAGACATATCTCAGTTACTGCACAGATGTTGATGTTGTCCATCCTCAGGAGTGATGTGAGTGCATGCATGTTGTGATTACTACCCCTGGTGTTGAGTAGCATAACCCTCATTGATTCTGCTATTGTGCTGTTTATGGAGCTGGTATTCACCTTCAAGACTCTCCTAAATAAGGCACCATGGGGGTGCCAATAGCCTCAGCCAGTATTCCAAAGCCTAAGGCTGACACATAGGCCAGTATGGTGTTGTTGCATGCATGTTCCCCATCTGTGCTTGTTTAGCATCTCTCCTGTAGGTAACCTACTGGTAAGCAATAGAAAGCCTTAAACTTATAAAAGTCTTCTAGCTTCCAAGATAGGCTTTTGGAGTGACTAAGTATCAGTGTTCTGTATGTTCTTGCTGTACTTAACTGTTTCCTGACTACATGACGATTTCTCACTGTATATTGTGATCTGAAGGTCTGTTTATTCACATATTATGGCTGTGATGGCCTGCACTTTAGAGGTTCACAGATAGCCTACTACCTATCTGCCCAAGGGCAATTAGAAGCATAGCTACAGTGTGTTGGCTTTCTCTGCACCATTGATGAAGTAACTGAGCCTCTGTCAAGCATAGCCAACTAGACTGGGGTTGTGGAGTGTGATAGGGGCACTTAGTGATCTAAAGAGGGCATGTTAATGTGACAATTCAACACCATTCAATTTCCCCAACAGGTCTCACAGCTATCAAACTGGACAGGCTCCCCCACTCCCTGGCTGTATGGTTCTGGGACACATGATCCCAGGGGTGTATATTCTGTTACCCATTCACACAACAAGGTTTCCCTTGAAGTGTGTCAGTGAGGGGCTATGCCTAATGTAGTTAGGAATGTAATGTATTGTCTCACAGTACATTTGTTATATGTTGTTATTTCAAGAGTAAGTGAAGCTCAGTGGGTTTGGGGTCCTCTGCCCTTTGCTTAGCCTAGCTTACACATAGAAATCATCTAAATAGGAAATAGGTGGAAACAACGTTAATGTCAACAGTGTAACGGTTACAGCATCTGCACAGTATCTGTGCATTTGAGGTCCCAATCCCAATAAAGGCAGGGGTGTTTATCATGTTCAAAAGTATACCTTAACCACAGCTTGCATATATAGGTAATAATTGTCTGTATAATAAACATTCGAAACACCCATATAAACCCACATGTGCTGGAGAGTACAGTCAACAGAGAATGTAATGTTATGTTAGCACATAGTGAGATGTTACTTCACTGACATGCATAGATCCTGTGTAGTTAGCGGATGTGGCAGTGTTTGCGCGCACAGGTTATACGTTACAATGTTTGTTTAACTGTGTTTAACCACTGCTATAATGTCACACAAACACTTTTAAACATGCTTACAACTGCTTAAATGAGCCTTATTCTGGAGTAAAAAACATTTGTAAAGCATCGCAGGTGTAGAACGCTGGACCATGCACACTATAGTCATGGGACTTACCACTAAGCCATCTGAGGTGTATACATGTTTCATGGTCTTGAGACTACACCTTATACCATATGCATTCCACTGTAATGATCACAAATGGGGCAGTCACTTTGTGTACATATGTACAGTACATTGTAATGTACTGTAGTTTGTGAACCAACACATTCCAGTCTACATATGTATTACTATTACAAATTATCATGAATATATATATATATAAGTATATATATATATATATATATATATATATATATATATATATATATATATATATATATATATATATATATCAGTGATGTCTGCACACACAAACATATATATATATATATATATATATATATATATATATATATATTATACAGTTATATCAGTAGCCATATATATAAACATCTATGAACACATTTCATGACAGAGAAGCACTCCTAAGGAATTGGAGTGTACACAAAACATGTGCAGCTCTGGTATTATAACTATTAATATTAACCTAATTTACCATAGAAGGGATGGTTGTTGTGTATGTGAAGATTGGGGTGGGGGAAGAATGATGGGTAATGAAATCATGCATCAAGGAGGGCCTGGGTCAGATGTTCAATAAGTGAACTGGAGGGGTATACATGGAGTATGGGGACAATATAAAATGGACACAAAACAAGAACCTTTCTCATTCATAACACACCCTGTCATGTCACATTGCAACACCTAATTTGACAAACATATGAACATTAGCATGTATCAGACATATGTACACCAACTGACCATCACATTTGTTTTCAGTAGTGAGGAACGCCTGTAGTAAAATTTATATTCTAAACACCAGAATATTTGCACATATCTCCGATGCCTTAGTGGTAAAGTCAGTGACTGTGGTGTTCATGGTCCTGGGTTCAAGACCTGTAAGGGCTGTTAAGTTATTTTGAGGGCCAGAATAAGGGCTGTTGGATGCAGGTGGATTAAAGCACTCTTAAGCAGTTGTAAGTGGGTTTCCATGGGTTTGCACGATGGTAAGCGGCGCTGAAACACGGTAAACAGAGAAGCGGTTCACAGGTTTAACCTTTGCTTAATGTCACGCAGACCAAAGGCAAACCTGCTTACAACCACGTAAATGTGCATTATTCACACTTTCCCTACCAGTGCCTACTCTGAGAGGTAAAATTATAACACCTCCCAGATTATAACCCGCAACCATGTACTCCATCCTCAGAAAAACCTAACACTAAGCAACCTGGGATGTACCTATCCCAGTTGTGTATGCAGACAGGTTAAAACACAAAAGGGAGGAATGTGTTGAAATAGGACAACCTGCCATGTACCCAATGAAAGGTGTATGCTTATATATATATATATATATATATATATATATATATATATATATATATATAGAGAGAGAGAGAGAGAGAGCTACATAGAGACATGTCAATATATACAGGTCTACATATATATGTAGATATATAGATAGGTTAAAAACATCTACACATCTATGGAGGTACAGATAAGATAAATGTATGCAATAATATATTATATATCTATATACATATACACACACACACATACATATATATATATATATATATATATATATATATATATCAATATATATATGTATATATATATATAGATATATATATATATATATATATATACACACACATACATACATGTGTGTAGACAACATCCGAAGTGTTCATATCTGAGTATAACATGGACCATAGCAATCACACATTCTGCCCCCCCCAAACAATATGAACATAACATATGAAGAGTATATGCCAATACACTATTACAAATATTTTCTATGGACACAGTCACCAACACAACTGCAATGACTGCAAATATCCATGACAGAAATACACAGACAGCTTTCATTTTGCAAAACTTTATTACATTCCGATGTATTGCCATAAGGATTCAAGGACTAACAGTACCTGCATGCTATACAGGAAGCATTTAACAGTGCCTTAATGAATCAGCCTGCAGTTACCATAGTATTAGTCCACTAAGGGATAGGTGTTCACATAGGGAAAGAACACCCACACACATATAGATGTTGTATAAAAGGGGTTCCTACACACCTGCATGTGCTATGTACACCCACCAATATCTACCCCACAACCAAAATAATTAAATCAATACATACTGTCATACCATAACCAATTATGTAACTACTGTACATCTGCTGAAACCTTAACATACCTGGACACAGACACACTAACATGGCCCTATGTGAAAAAGTTGCTGTTATACAATTGAACAGCTGCTGATGTAACAGGGTTTGTATGAACTAATCCTGTTTCAGAGGGTTGAAAGGTTCATACACCAGGAAGTGCTACCAAGTACTGATTATCAGAACAGTATGATACACAGTAACACCAAACTAAATATGGCTGGTAAGCACACTGTAAACCCCCTAACATTATATGCATAGCTATGCAGCCTTGAGCTGGTCAAACAACCTGGCCAGACTGAAACATATGCAGAAGAATTAGGTACAGACAAACCCTGCACAAGTAGCAATGTTCAGAAATATAACAGCAGTACTCACATTTAGACCAAATCCTCTAGGCATTACACACAACATATTACTGTTCATCTCCATACAGCTGTTGCAATAGATTCCAAACAACACTTCCATGCTGTCTTCCTCACAAGTAAGGCAAAGGGACAACGCCCAAGTGGAGTACTCAAATATACTCCACTGTTGCCATGGTATTGGCTAAGGCAGCAGCAATGCAGCTGATGTGCATGTAATTAGCTACTTAGGAACACCAATTGGTTATTGGGATAGCACGTTACTGGTCTGTAACTATAAAAGGTTGCCTTGTCACACATTCAGACCATCTGTACCTACCTGCAGGACAGTACAAAACACTGAAAGAAGAACCGAAAATGAGTATTATACTAGTCACTAACACCTCCAGTTACTAAGAAGGTATGTATAACATGTAGTATGTCTGTGTATGTAGCACCTGTTCTGTAAGAATTACAGTGTAATCAATGCATATAGTGGAAATAGCTATCTTGTAGTGATGTATTGTTGAGCAATAGTAATGCTTGTAGTATTCTATGTGTGTACTGCTGTAGGTAGAAACATCAGATTTTTCAGGGCAAAACATACCCACGGCCAGTACAAAGGACAGAAATTCACTTTTTTGCCAGAATAAAAACTTATTCTTTTTGTCTGAAGAAGTCAGAGCACTGTCTCTGATGAAAGCGCTCACATTAAAGGTTGTAAAACAATTTTTGGATCCGCTCTTTCATCTGCAAAGCCATTTTTTGTTTTTTCAGTAGTGTGTTTGTTTTTTGATTCGTAACCCTAGCTGTAGGTCACAAGGCAAACTCTGCATACACCACAAGGGATGATATGGGCTTGGAACTCACCAATTCGCTTCCAGCCACTGTCAGTGTCAGGATTGGTCCAACAAGTATGCGCTATAACAGGAGATAGTATATGTCGATATATTGTAACAGTCGATATATGTATGGGTGTATAAGTAAGATGAACATGTCAAAGTTGGGCTTACCATGCAAATATGGTGTGCATTGTGGGATATTGTGCCAATAATTGTGTAATGTACAGTATTTTAGGCAGATCTGTATTCCATTCTACATAGCAGTCCTGTTATGTTATGCAAACAGTTATGTCTATTGGCAATTACAATACTCAATAACAGGATACATATAATTTGTATTCATCTGACAGTTTAGCAGCATGATAGCAAAGATAATTGGAAGAGCTAGGTAACTATCCATGCATATAACACATGTAATATCCACCTCTCTAGTATCATTTGCAAGCAATAACAGCTGTGCATGTGTACACGTTATGCAAATGTGTAGTGACCCTTGTTACAGGGCTGGACCTCTCTAGTATTGTTTGCAAGCAATAACAGCTGTGCATGTGTACATGTTATGCAAATGTGTAGTGACCCTTGTTACAGGGCTGGACCTCTCTAGTATCATTTGCAAGCAATAACAGCTGTGCATGTGTACATGTTATGCAAATGTGCAGTGACCCTTGTCACAGGGCTGGACCTCTCTAGTATCGTTTGCAAGCAATAACAGCTGTGCATGTGTACATGTTATGCAAATGTGTAGTGACCCTTGTTACAGGGCTGGGCCAAATGGCTATGTGCACACCTACATAGAGTGGATATTGAGAGCAGAGACACACTGGTTGAACTACCAGGTTTGTGTAACCTAACCTTTCATTGCCAACCTAACAGCCACTTGCACATACTGTATGTAAGGTAGTGCACAGTACTGGTAATGAAACAGGTTGCATATCATCTTTAACTCCAGTGTAACATCTGCAGTAGGAGTGTAAGATGTAGGAGACAGTTGCCCATGTGTAATAGCTGCTTCATAGGTGATGGCTTACACTATCTGATTATATCCTGATCATGTTGATAGTGGCATCAGAGTCTATTGATACATGACTCTGTTTGGAGAGTGGGTGTCTGTGCCCAAAAGAGCTCATGGTCCTGGTGGATATGTGCGTATTTACCCAGAGAAGGAAACAGACCTGTAGATACTTGCATCATCTGTAATCAACTAACAGGATGTGATGTGCTCCTCAGAGGAGGATTGCTGCTAAAGGTAGCTGCAATGTTTCCATAATAGCCAGTGTTGTCACATGCATAACACAAATATTTACATGTGAACATCACTGTCTAAAACATCTTCATAAGCAATAAGTAAACTAAATACAGTACTTGATACTTGTAGTACTGAATGCTCATACAGGCATGTCCACTAGTCAGCTCCTGGTGTTTACTAATGTCAGCTTTGTGTATGTGGCCATCCTGGGGGAATGTAATCTCTATGCCATGTACACTGCCAAACCAACCTAACACCATGCCCCACAAATTGTTTGGGATGCAGCTACAGGGGTAAGCTGGAAGGCAGCCCAGTCTACAGCCATGACTGGACTGGACAGTCATGAGGTGTAGGTTAACACATGCATCTCATCATCACAACCAACACATACCCTTACCAGAACGCAGTAAGGACACCCACACACACTACCAGAAATCACACACATTCACAGACACCTCTAAGTATCTGGCCAACAAGTGACCTCCCAAGCTGGAAGAGATAGACAACAAAATACACAAACTGTATGACATAGTTTGCATAATTGTGCCACACTTCAGAATGCGTGGCTGGAAACATGCCCAACAGTACTCATTTGTGAATGCAAACTCTAGCACTATGTTACACACCAACCTATATGAGGGCATACATACTGTCAGCTGCCTGTCTGCCATGATTAGCCACATGATTAGCCACATACCCATACACTCAGACCACCTTTTGAACTATACACATGGCTCTGGCATATTCCATGTTGTTGTGCAGGACCTGTGATGCAGTAGCCTGGACTGCATGGAAACACATGTAGGAACTGTCAGGTCTTGTAGCCCATGCAGGTATGTCCCAACCCCTGGGTAGCATTCTGCCATTGGCTAGAATGATACTGCAGTACAGGGACAAAAGGATTGTATTCCACAATTGTCTAGTGTAGTGGTGCAAGCCAAAGGGTATCCAGTATCTGTCTGCCTGGGATAACATGGTTGACAGACCATGATGCTTTGCCAGACAGGGCCTGCACCTGTCACCCCTGGGAATCTGAATACTGCCTAGGGCTCATTCTTCCCCTATAGTGCCTTCATCGTGCACAGTTCAAGTGAAGGTCCACTGCTGTTACAGGGAGAGCCAAGCAATAAACTGCGGGTCTCACTACACAATTATACATGTCAGAAACACTATATGGACACACATATGTCAATCCCTAACATGGAGAACATATCCGTGCAGTGGCTGAGACATGTTTCAATGCTCCACAGAGCACACTTGCATGACCATGTTATAACAAATACCTCACCTCTTGCCCATTATTCTTTATTGGAATACACGGGCCGCAGGTGTGTCCATATTCCTGAAGGATATGTACACCCCACCGCTAGTTGCACTTGCATAACTTCAGATGCATTATGCTGAGCAACTACCTTTGTGCCAAAGTGGAATTCAAATTGTACCTTGCGACAGATCACCCACCATGCTGCGGATTTCCCAACTATCATAATGTGCTGTAATGGGGAAGATTAGGTCTGAGACAGAAAACCATAATAATGGCTACTCTCAACTATTCCGTTATGAACTGGGAAGACTCCTCATGTACCAACACCTGCGCTCAATGCATGTTGGATTCCATCAACCCCAATGACCTGGATCACAGTAGTCACACAAACAGGGCTAACAGTATGCTATGCATAGTCAGTCTCCAATGCCAATGTTATGTTTCCTAAGAGCAAAGTGGTGACTGTCATGGCACCCATGCAGAGGGACAATGCATGTGCAAATGCTGAATCCTGCATAAATGAACCTTAAGCAGTCACATACGTGCAGTGATTGTGCCATTGAAACAGAACCAGGATTCAACCAAACACAAACAAGAAGGCAAACTGGTGGGACCATGCTTTAAACTGTACCACAGAAGGTAGTAACTGTTGCAAGAGTGAACACATATGAGTGTAAGTGATCCCAGGTCAGCCTCAGTAAGATGCAGATACACCATATAAAACCACACAAAGCTACTGTGAAACTAATCAGCCACATATTATGAGGCCAAGCACAGAGCATTCTATAGCTGTGTCATTAATCGTAATGGCAATGACAAGACCTGTCATACAGCACAGTGTTATGGCATGGGAAGTACTGCACCTACAGAAATAGCACCTGTTAATCCAGATAGGGTCTTGGATAACCTAAACTCACTCTCACCCCCCCAAACAGGTACACCTAGTTATATATCCATGTACACTACAGGGCCCCTGTAATAACAACTATGCAGGTACAAGCTGCACTCTCTAAAGCCATACATACAGCGTTCATGGGACCTGTCAACATCCCAGGGTGTATCCTACACAAATGTAAGAACAATCAGCTATCCACATACACATCATGTTCAATCATAGCTCCATGTCAGGCTGTGTACACACTGAATGGTGCACAGCAACAGTTATCACACTCCACAAAGGGGGAGACACCATTTATAAATAGTGCACAACTACCCTGTTGAGTCTGGTCTGTAAGACCATGAACTGTGATCAATGTATTTGATGTACTCATTACAAATGTAGAGGACAGCAGGGTTGATTCACACTGCATATCATGATCTTGCCAGGTCGTAGGACACCATCACCCATACTGTGTTCCAGCTACATTCAGTAAACTAGGTGTATATTCCTATGTCACGGGAGTGGCTGGCAACTGGACTACTGACAGAACCAACACTACAGAAGGTGTCTGACTAATACATGCACATCAAACCAGTGCCAGCCACAATAATACAGGGTTCATTCCTGGTACTCCCCCTCTTTGTTATCTATACCACACAGACTAACACAGAAGGCATCAGCCTATTGATGTTTGCAAATGACTATCAACTAGGAGCAATAGTTGACTCAATGTGTGCTCCATTCGACATACAGAAGGGCCTTTGTGTGTCAGATGTGTGGTGCGTGATGTATGGCTACAATCTGACAGCTAAGTATTACATTGTCATCCCCTATGTTAAAAACCCTGCACCCATGAACTATCACCTAGACAGCGGTCAACATAATGGCAACTGTGTGTGTATAGGATGCAGCTGGACAGTGGTCTTTCCTTTGATAGTTACTTCACCACACCAGTCAGGTAGTCATATATGGCACCCCTAATCATGACAGGGTGCCATCTAGGAATATAGAGATAATTGCTCAGCCATATTCAACACTCATGTGACCCATAATAGATCACATATTTCCTTTAAGGGTTATTGTCCATGTGTAGATGGCCTACACTGTCCTTCTCAATCCCTAGCTGCACTATGTAGCATGCAGCCTACCCTGAATAAAGCCATGTCCATCCCAGAGGTGTTGGACATGCTACACTTATATCCTGATCCCAAATAAACACATACTTCATGGACATCCACCTTTCTAGTACAAGGATCACAACATGCCTGACAGATCTCTGTCCCATACACTTAACATACTCTTGCCATACTATTCATCCCAGTCCAACAAAGCTGCACATCACCCCTCTCTGTTACATGGTGTGATGACCACATGCCAAATATATCAGTAACCCTGTGAATCAGTTCTGTAGCACTGCTTGAACTGGCCACTGAAACTTACCTATCTGTTGCCTACAGCTAGGTAACCTGTCTGCCTAGGCTCATAAATGGCCCAGGGCATATAGCCTACTAGATCACTATAACCATACATGTTATAGTTGATATCCAACCCTGCAAATACCATCAGGCTAGTTATTGTCCCATGTGTTACACATGTGCAACACAGGCAATACATGGCAGGATGCTACACAGCTGTACAGTGCCATGTAGATGTATATGGCAATACACATACATGCTTGCAAGTCTGCAGGGTCACAGGTCATGTCCCTAATGGCTATGTATGACTATATATGTGGCATATACACAGCATTAAGGTCGATTGCATTAATGTGAACACATCCAGGCATGTGCTGATAGGTAAAGACACCAGTACAGGCAAACAGACATGCCCACGTCAAGACAACATCCACATGGAGTATGAGTAATGTCATCACATGACATACAAATATAGGGCAATAACATCACATCACCAGTAAGTGTCAAATGTGTGTGACGTACACATGCCAGTGGTGTTAGTGTCATGTAGATTTGCAAAGATTTATTTGTAATCTTAATAAATGTGATACACTGGTATGTTCAGCTGTACTTCTGTACTTCTCTGTGAGTTACTGTGACCTGTCTCCCTCATTATGTCTTCCAGGTATGCCATGTAGCAGGCTGCCAGTGTACATCCGCTTGCAGGATTAGGTCCTCATCCCATACCACCTCGACAACCATACAACACTCTTCAGCCATGTGCCACAGGATGCACAGCAGTGGGATGCCCTGTGGGACAACTCCGCTGGAGGGTAAATGATGTTGGCGGTCACAATCGCACCTATCAGCAGGTGTGCGACACTGCACTGACCTCATAAGACGGGTGAAACAGCATGCTAATACAACTGCCAGGGAACAAGGTGCAACAGATGGGCGGCCACTCACCCAGCCACCACTCACGTGTACCAAGGAGCTATTGGCCAACTTGGAGACACCTGCAGACCTCCATCCACAAGCTTTAGCTGGTATTGTGGAGGTGGGTGTCTCTCAACCCCCAAGCCTGGAGTTGTCTGATAAGTCAGTACTGCACATATAACACAACTATATTTCACATAGTTACATGTATTACTGTAAAATATGCAGTGTAACATTATATGCAAGGCATGTATCCACACATTCCACATACTATAGTCTGCTACTCTATGTATGCACAGATGTGCATACTCCATAGTATAGTGTATTGTACTGGCGTATGTGCTAACATGGACATTGCACCCTGTAGCTATCACACAGGTGTGGATAATAATCTTACTGCTGTGACACTCCTGTTTAGGTACCTCTGGCATTTTGCAGTGACAGCAGCCTATGTCAGGTGAGATTGTTATTATTTACCAGGCTTGATAATGAACAGATCATATTAATTGCATGTTATCTGCCATAACACATGTACACATAATGTATGGTGGTCCTGTTAATAGACACTGGTCAGACCTGCAATGCATCACAGTGGTTACCCATGTGAAACAATCGAAGACTATATGAAACACCTACACTAAACCTTCCAAACTGTCATTGCCAGATGTGTGGACAACTGTGAATACAATGGTGGAGGTGTGTTTCACTGTAGGGACAGGTACTACATATCAGCATTACACATGTTGGGAATACAAACAGTACTGTACAGAGAGCATATGTGTGCACCACTCTAAATGTGTTGGAGCTGGAGTATGACCAGCCCACAGGATACACCCTTGTGGATTATACCCTTGCTATGAATGTCACACAGTGTCATGTGCTATCTGACATGTCCATGACATAATGAGGGCTGACTGCAATACTGCTCAACTATCCTGCAAAACATAATGTCTCACATCCCATACATACCACCCTTTGTCTGCATAACCCTGTCCTCAGTGGAGCATATGACATCTATGGGTGTATGTCATATGAGATAACACTTACATGTGAAATAAGGTGGCCATCACAACCATTGGACAGAACATGTGTACACATGGCCATGGAGGATGGCCAGAGACATGAAGTAACACACACAGTAGAAGTGATGTACATGTGTGTACACCCTGTTGTACATTGGCTCGACACAATACAACTATGGCCTTTGTGTAATGGTGATATTGCAGATGTGAAACACTAAACATCATACAGGCCTGTGCACAGCTTGTGTAGGCATAACATGAAATCACCACATAACATGTCTTGAACATCTTGAGATTGTCACTACATGAAAGCATTCACCTATACAGTATCCAAATACATACATGTGTTGCACAACATACACATACAACCACATCAGGCCACAGATACAGTACATTTACCTTGCTGGTGTCAGATATCACTGTCATGCCTGCTCCTCATGTATGTGAGGTACACAGATGGCATGTGGGACATAGAGTACTGCTAAGTTAGCCATGTGTGGGCATAGTTACCAGGCATTGGTAATATAGTTGCAGATGTGCAGAGGTGTCATCCGTATACCCTTCTGTGACCTGTGTCACATATTCCACATTAGGGTTTAGTGTGTATACACCTCAGTGACGTGGGTCACATTCCACATTAGATATGTATTGTATGTCAACTTAGTCATGGCTATGAACTGTGTCACTAGCTCACACTGTATAGCAATTGTGAAGCCACATGATGCTCTGCAATGGCTATGCACATCAGCTCGATGTGCAGTATGTCACTGCATATTTGTAGGGCGGACAGACGACATTGCGTCAGCTGAAGGCCCATGTTAGTATAACATGTCCCTGCATTGGGATACCATTACCGTATTTTAGATTGGAAAGGACACCATTGTGTTACACATGCATGCATGTCATTCAACAAGTCAGCAGAAGACATGTCATACAACATGTGATTGGCAAGGTCATACACCACACATCAGGCCAGTGTACTGCATACCTGTGCTGGTCTGTGGCACCATTGCAAAGTAGGGACAGCCATGTCAAACATGTGTGTACAGCCACATGCACAATGTCTGAAGACTCAGCTCAGGGGTAGGTGGAATAATGTTGAACAGACATGCACTGCTTTGGGAGAGATATGCAAGCTAGGGCTCAGGCAAACATAGTATGCAGTCGACATACTCTTCTGCTCATGTCCTCACACATAGGGGCAATGGCCAACACAAAGCATCAGTGGCAGATGTACAAAGGTCAGCGATGGTCTGTTAACATGTGGTGTATGTTGCACACACCATGGCAGTGCGGTGCAATAGTCAAAGTGCATGCATTGTGTTCCAGGCATGGGGCATAGGCTACTAACACAAATGGTGCAATACAGGTATGTATGCTAACCACCACTATAATTATGTCAGGTGCATGCCATCTAAATCACACATGCATGCTGTAGTGTGCAACTCAGGGATGTATGATAACTACCACTATAATTGTCTAACCTGAATACCATCTGCCATATCACCTGCATATAGCGTGTGTCTGTGTGTGTCTGTGTGTCTGTCTGTGTGTGTGTGTGTGTGTGTGTGTGTGTGTGTGTGTGTGTGTGTGTGTGTGTGTGTGTGTGTGTGTGTGTGTGTGTGTGTGTGTGTGTGTGTGTGTGTGTGTGTGTCTGTGTGTGTGTGTCTGTGTGTGTGTGTCTGTATCTGGTATAACTTGTAATGTACAGTTCTTGTCTTCCCCTCACAGGTGTTGATGTAGGTGTGTTGCCCTCCTGCAGTCCACCTGATGTTAGTGTCCCCACAGACTCTAGCAGTGATGATGATAGTATGATTGAGGCACAGGCAGGGTTGTCAGGGGCTGAATCTGTGCCATTGGTTGCTATTCCATCTGCATGCCCCTCATCCTCTCACAGAGTTCCCCTGCCTACACATACCCCATCACCACCGGCCATAGAGGAAGGACAGTTGGCAGATGGTAGCATGGAACAGGGAAGTGTGGAGACTATGGAAGGTGTGCCTGCACACCATGATCCCAGTCAACTGACTGGTGATGTCCCACACAGGCATGTGCCTAGTGCTGCTCATAGGAGGACCACTGGCCAACATGCCCCTGCAAGACAAAACACATCAGCTGGAGTCAACAAGTGCATGTTTTGGGCTATAATGGAGGCACAGGCACTTGCTGAACAGCACAACAAAGATGGTATGAGGCTTCAGAGGGTTGCTGTCTGTTCATTAACTGACAACATTCAGACACTTGCAAATGCTCAACATCATCTTGCAGATGTTTTGGATAGACGATTGGGTGACATGGTGGGAGTCCTTGACCGTGGCATGTCAATCCTCGAGTGTGGAATGTCTGTGCTGGAACATCTGGTGGGAGTGAGGCATTGGGCATATGGACGTAGGCCAGCTACATCACCTGTTGAAGGTCTACATGAATATGCTACTGCACATGCCCGCTCCCACAGTGGTGGTAGCAGCAGCAGTGCAGCTGGTTCTGTGCACTCCACACCAGGACACAGCAGGCCATGTGCACATGGTCCTGGATGGTCCCAACAGGGACATGATTCCAGTGGATATGTGCATCAGACAGTACCCAATCTGGACCTCTGCCTGATAGTGCCTGTGCAACTCCTGGCAGGCGCTGGTCACGTGGTCGTGGCCGGACACCATGAACTGTGAAACCTGCCTTGTACAGTCTGCAGCTGTCAATAATACCCATGTGTAGGCCAGCCACATGCCAGACCTGTGTGCATGCACACACACACACACACACACACACACACACACACACACACACACACACACACACACACACACACACACACACACACACCGGAAACAAATGTAGGGTACCTCAACACACACATGCATAACATCCACACATGCCCAATGATACCACAGGCCCTAACATACACACATGATGTCATCCAATGGCGCAGCCTAGGCCTCTGGCAAACATTATCACCCTGTGCATATGATGATGCCTGTGCCGCATCACTGTCATCCACACCATCGGTGCAGGGACATGCTCATATGGTCTGATGTACAGGGTGAACATACTAGGTAGACAATTGTAGATTAATATTGTTGAGTAGTGTTGACAGGCAGCAGACATACCATGTATTACAGTTTTAGAATGCATTTTGTAGGTTTGACAGTATGTATCATGTGTAACAACACTAACAGCATGTTGATCTTGACATTCCGCCTTCCTCTTTCAGGTGTAGTTGCATGTGCCGCTGGATGTCGGTGTTTGTGGTTAGTGTCCCATATGTCCTCGGTCCGCGTGAAAGTAGCCTACCACTGGTCATTGCACAGGCCCCCCCAACTCCAACCTTGGTTTACAGCCTACTCCCCACAATTACCTCCATCTAATCTCTATAAACCTGACTTCTCTGTGGAATCTCTTCTCCTCTGAGTGTACCTCCCTCCTTTTTCCACTAGGTGGCAGCATACTCCTAATAAAAAGACCAGCAATAATTCCCTCTCCCTGCTCCACTAACTTGCTCTGCCTAGAAATTGTCTCTGCCCTTCACTAAGAAATCTGTAATTTTACCTCCCCACACTTATATACTTGCTTTTAGAGAGTTTTCCACTAACTAAAAACATAAAGTACTAAGTTTTTTACTACAAAACAAAGTTTGTAACCATATACCTGCACTCCTGCAGTAGTTCTCCTTCTCCAGCCTCAGGTCACTGATTGTTTTTTGGGCCTTCCCACCTTCTTGGCTCTTTCCCACTGTTAAGCCTCTGTGGGCTCACTCCGCTCCCCTACCCTGCCCCCAATTCTCACCCACCCCCAGTGGTTCTAAATTTATCCCCTGCCTACTAGTCCCAGCCTCTTCATCAACCAATCGGGATACACCTTTCCCCCTCCCCTTCCTCCACCCTTCCTACTTCTCTCCACCACACCCCCAACACACCTAATATCAATTCACCCTCTCTTTCTATCTTTTCTAACTGTCTCCAATTACCATGCTCAGCCTTCCTTCCAAAGTCCTTCTCTTCTCATCCTTCCCCTTCCTTCTACTATTTCTATACCAAATCACCTCCTATACTGATTTCCATTTACTCTCTCCTCCTTTTACTCCCCAGCACCACCTTACATCCCACTTCCACAACATCTCTGCTTCTCTAGTTCCCTCCCACCCTCTATTTCTCTTAAAAGTAAAACTTTTCCCTATCTCAAACAATAAATACAAACTTAAACCAAATCACTACCAGCCTCTTCTATCAAATACAAAACTAATAAACGTATCCCCAATCCCTCTTTCCTTCACTTAGCTGGCGATATACACCCCAATCCAGGTCCAAACGTCTCTCCTACAAATCACCCATGCACCAACAACAAATCCTCTAATAAAAGCCTCAAGTTCCTCACTATCAACGCTCAAAGCTTAAAAAATAAATTAACCCTCTTCCATGCCTGGCTCACTCACAACTCTCCTGACATAGCAGCTATCTCTGAAACCTGAATAAAACCTCACATTAATGACTCTGAACTCCTAACTCCAGGATTTCATTCTCTCCGATCTGACCGCCCTGATAGAAGAGGTGGTGGAGTTGCTTTAATCTACTCCAACCTCTTGACTATGACCCCATACCCTAACCTCATCCCTTCTTTCAATAATGCTAAACTAGTAACTGTCATACTAAAAATAAACATCCACAAAAGCATCTGCATTATTTCCCTCTATATTTCTCATGGTAACAATACCAATACATTGGAAGACATCCTCTCATGGTCCTTCTCCAATATTAAGCTACAAACCTTCATTTTGGGAGATGTAAATATTGACTGAGGAAAAATCAGTAACCCTAATCCCTCCATAACTATCAACCTATTCAACTTCACTCAACTTACTAACTCCATTACTAGACCTAACAAAACTAATCCCCCTGGCACCACACTTGACTGAATCCTAGTATCTCATCCTAACAAAGTTATAAAATCTGGTGTCACTCCTGACCCATTAGGAGACCACCTCCCTGCCTTCTCCATTCGAGCCACTCCCACCTCCCCACACTCTCACCACTACAGTCAAACTCGTAACCTAACTAACTTTAATCCTACTTCTTTCTCTAACTCCCTTAAGCTAATTAACTGGAACCCCCTAAAAACGCTGCCATTAGATGAAGCCGTTGACTATTTCAATTCTACATTCATAACTGTCCTTAACTCCCTAGCTCCTATAAGAAGAAAAAGAGTTAAAACAAAAACCACCCCTTGGCTCACCAATGATACAAAAAAGATTATGCTACAAAGGGATAAAACCTGGAAAGCCTACCTTAAACACAAACAGACTGAAATATTCCTTAAGTTTAAGCAGTTAAGAAACCTTGCCAAAAAACTAGTCATTACAGATAAAAAGTCTTAGTACATCAAACTGCAAGAAAACCATGCAAGAAATCCCAAACAATTCTGAAATTCTATTAATTCCCTCCTTAGGCCAGGTACAAAAAACAACCCCTGTCCTGATACCAGCAAATCTGACCCAGAAATTGCCTCACTATTCAATTCCTTCTTCACCTCTTCCATCACTGAGCTAACCAAGACTTTCACCAACAATAACCCTCCTCCCCTCCCTGCTCAATCTTCCCTTCCCTTCTCTACCCCCTCTCGAACTCAAACCTGTATCCACCGACCTAATAAAGAAACTTCTCCATAAACTAAAGCCTTGCTCCAATGCCCCTGACAGCATTCCATCCTCCTTCCTAAAAATAGCTTCTGACGCCATTGCTCTACCTATCAGCAACCTAATTAATAGGTCTCTACTCGAATCCTATGTACCTAAACTATGGCGCGCTGCTTCATTCTTCCTCTCCATAAAGGTGGCAAAAATTGTAATGTCTCCAATTTACGCCCCATAGCCATCCTCACCCCTATATCCAAAATCATTGAAAATTGCATCCAACTGCAGCTCTTGCCATTCCTTACCAAACACCAACTACTCTCTCCCACTCAACACGGCTTTCGCCCAGGACACAGTACTAACACCGCCCTTCTCTCCTTCTTACATTCTGTCAATTCTGCACATGACTCTGGTAACATAGTATCCTCCGTTCTACTAGACTTATCCAAAGCTTTTGACACCATCTCCCACACCCACCTTCTAAATCATCTCTCTAATCTCAGCCTTAGCCAAAAAACTCTTTCCTGGTTCTCTAGCTACCTTTTAAATAGGTCCCAAGCTGTGAAATGGGGCCAAGCCACCTCTACTTTCCTTCCAACCCCTACCGGAGTACCTCAAGGTTCCAAACTTGGCTCGTTACTATTCAATATCTTTATTAAGGACTTCCACAAAGCCATTCCCAACATCACAATTGTGCAATACACTGATGATTCCACTTTGATCTGCTGCGCCTCTAACCTGACAGTGCTGCAAGCTCTAACACAAAGTGCCTTTTCAACCACTGAAAACTGGATCCTCCAAAATCACCTCTCCCTAAATGCAAACAAAACTAAGATCCTCCTTTTCTCCCCCTCTAAATCCTCATCTCTTGATAAAAACTCATTTCAAATTACCAGCCTTAACAACTCCACTATCGAGATTGTAACCTCCACCAAACATGTTGGTGTTACAATTGATGACCAACTAAAATTTAATACTCATATCCAGCTAAACATAAAAAAAAAACACACATAAAACTTGGCTTATGGTATAGAAACAACCACTTTCTCCCTCCTCCCACCAGGCTAACCCTTGCCTCTACCTACCTCCTTCCCTCTCTACTATATGGCGCTCCTCAGCTCACTAATTTATCATCCACACTTACCTACAAATTGGAACAATGTTACAACAAAATCTCCAAATTTGCCACAAATGCCAAATCCTTCTCTCATCACTACACCTCCCTTCACTCTCTAAACTGGCTTGAACTCCCCAATCAACTTGACTTTCTCCAAATCACCACAGCTTACAAATTATTGTTCCATCCTACTAACTGCCCTGCTCTTTCCAATATTCTACAACCTTATACCCCCCTTAGATCCCTTAGATCTTCTCACCAAAACCTGATCGCAGTACAAAAACCCAAGCGCCCAGCAGGTCAGCTTCTCTTATCCTTTACCCTAGCTAAAAAATGGAATGCCCTGCCCACCTCACTAAGAACCTGTAACAATCTAAATAACTTCAAAATCCAACTTCATTCTTACCTCTATCTAAATAGGATGTGTAACTGCACTCTTTAGCCCACACCTCTCAAGCTATCTTCCCCCTTCTCTCCAGGCTAACCTCTTTACCTTCCTAACCTCTTTTAAAATATTGACTGCACAGGTAACTAAACAGTAAATTCTTGTTTTTATACTATATGCCTGTTTTTTTTCCTCCTGAACATAATAGAAATTGTTAGTATTTTTAGCTATTTGTAGCAACCTGTTATTTGTAATTGCAAACTGTGTTTGAATTTTTCATGTAATTAAAATTGTTGTTTCCTGTGGAGCTTTTCTCCCCGGGCCTCTACTGAAAACGGGTCCCCAAGCCCAGTGGACCTCCCTGGTAATCAAACTGAAATAAATAAATAAATAAATAAATAAATAAATAAAATGTACATGTTGACTACTCACAGGTCTGTATGACAATACCTGCATGCACTTTGTAGCTTCCACATCACAGTTTTAATCTTCCATGTTTCAATTATGTTTACTGTTCTAATGGTCCAAGAGCATGATAGCTGTATAGTAAGTGGGTGACATCACAGGTATAGTTACCTGGAGCAGGGAGGAGGTAAAACAGTGGTATGGCAGATGACAAGGGTAAAGGCCAATGGAAACAGTGGCTTCTCATTGGGAAGCAGTAATACCCACTGCCATAACAGCATGCAAACACAGACACACCCACACACTCAGGGATTCACAGACACAGTAACACACACTCTGACACACACACACACAGTTGCCAGTTTTCGGATGAGAACCCCTGCCTATGTGCATATCATCATTATAGTACTATGCAATTACAAGACATGCCACAGAGATTACACATGTACAGGTAGTTGGAATGGCCTAAGATCGAGGACATCAACAGGGATACTACAGTGCAGTGAGTGTATGTGGGGAGGGGGGTTCATCAGTAGGCTATGTAGGTCACACCCCAGGGTATACATGTTAACAGGTGGTTAGAATGCCCATCTAAGATTGATGATATCAACAGGGATACTAGATTGCATTGAGTGGATGGGGGGAGGGGGCATTAACATTTCACTATGGTAAACTACAGCCTCACTCCAGGGACCAGACAGCCACACACACACACACACACACACACACACACACACACACACACACACACACACACACACACACACACACTGTGGCATTCACAAAGATATAAACCTATGTCACACACATACAGACACTTGACATGTGTGAGGTTCAACCACCTTTCTATGCCTTTCCTTCTACACATCACTCTGTACTGATGTCAACATCAGTGTTCAGGAGACTGAAAATATGTGGGATGTATTCTCAACCATACGTGACATATATGGACACACACACACCCACACGTGTCAGTACTGTGAATCACACACCTGCCTATCTCATGATAGGTATTACAGAAGGACAGTACTATCGCATTCACTACAAAGCTTACTGACTCTTTCCTTGTCCAACTGTGCTGATATATGCACAATATATGCACAGGGGAGGTATTACTGTTACAGGTGTCAAGAGGTTTGCCTTCAGTGTCACCCTTACTGCATTCTACATTGTCTGTCTTCCACTTTAATTAACAAAACCTGACCTTAGCAGTTACACAGGTTATTGTAGGAATTGTTGTAACACCAGTGAGCTGTCCTCAGTAATCATTCATCTGCAAAGTAGCCCCACCACTTAGTAGTCATGTCCAAACATCTGTCCATACCTCATGTACAGCTTACTGTACTTAGAGCATATCACCATATACAGTTGGCAATGTTGAGGCTGTATTGCAACAGCATGATGTACTAAGACAACAGTCAACTTCAAACATCAGACACTGCACACACATGGAATCAACACAAACATCAATACATGTGCACATATGCAATCTACATCAGTTACGTGCAGTAGCAGGTCAAGAGGATACATTCCACACCTTCCCCACACCATGTGTGAAACATAGCAGAGCATTACACCATAATGGATGTTGTATTCATGTACTGGTAGGACACAACCACCTTCACAGAGTAGCCAAGTGTACATATATGACAACAGCACATATCAGCAAGACACACACAGCATTATTCCATGTCATGCTCCTACAAACTGTTACTCGACAGTGCCATGGTGAAGCCAGGGCACTGTAATGGTTAACAGTGAGCACATCATATTTGCCACACACATCGCATGTTTACTGGAAGAGTGCCAGCAATGTTCTCTGTTAGGCTAGGCAGTACACTCATTCAAGCATGTGTGAGGTTGGTGGCTTGTAGACATCTCACCCCAGCATGTACTGGTTATTGTGGTACTAAGGCTAATGTCCAGACAGCACACAGCATGCATGGCTTGCAATTGTTTACATGGGGTATATGTAGGAGTTGTGCCCACACATGGCTGTACAAGTCATGAACATATCACCTGTGACTACTCAGGAACATACAGAGCAGATCTGGATTTCCCTGAGTCTGTCAATACAGGCCTTGTGTAGGTCCTATGATCCTGTTATATGGGTATGTTTGTAGGCATTGCATTAGGTGGACATGCCTAATGACATACATGCCACATGGGGTGTTGCATGATATGATAGGTGTCATGGGTGACCAGTAGAGAGGGAATATTACCTCTGTTAACATAGATATCAAACCTGATGTACTGTTAGCATGCTATCTGCCATGTGCATGTGTGTAATGACTGTAGCCACCTGTATGTAGAAAGGATAACAAAAGCTATGGTAATGTAATTTATGTTGTATGAGTGTGGGATGTACATATCCAGGACAGGTACAGTTAGGTTATATCCAACCATGAGTTTGTTGTTTACTGGTGTACAGCAACAGTCGACTGTGTTAATGCTGATAACATCCGAGGGAACCTGGTATGTGTACAACTGAGCTAGTTACAAACAGTGGTATTATTGCATTGCATGACACATTATGCAGCTGTGTCTGTACATGGGTACTTTGCACAGTTGATGCAGGCATAGGTACAGTCCACCAATCGGAGGTTATCTGGTGGTCTACCATACTACGTCATACCACATATGGATGCATGTTGGTAGTCTGGGGACAAGGTGGTGGATGTATATGAGGATACAACCTAGAATGCAGCATCTGCCACTGTCACCTGTACCTGACTCATCTGTGATGAGTTATGTCGGAGTAGTGGTCTTTACATGTGAGTAGCCTTTATGAATATGTGGACACCACCACCTGGAATGGTCCATACCACTGTTATAGCCCACATGTCTGAATCTGAGTTATATGGTGGTAGTGCAATTGTGCACTACAGAGCCTTCAGCCAGGTGTTCCTCACTGCACAGATGTCAGTATTCCCCATTTTAGGTTCTACATTGAGCAAATGGATTACTAAAGCCACACATCAAGCACTGGTTAGCATAGGCATCAGGGTGTTAGTGTCAGTGTCAGGGTGCTACTTCTGTGTGTAGGACATTTGCCTTGGAGTGTGGCTATATGGGTAAATGCGACCTAGGTATTATCCACACACAGGTGAAACATGGATGCATGTGCTCTGTGTCAAAGGCTTGTCATTCAGTCATGACAGCCCAGAATGACAGACACTGGACAACCTCATAATAACAGCAGGACATTGGCTCATTGTTTTGGTCTAGCAGTTGCCACTCGTACCATGACATCACTGCGAGTGGCAGTAATGTGCTTGGTAGCAAATGCCTCATGTAAGGTGACAGACAGCAGCAGAAATTGTGTATATGACCAATGTGAGATATACTTAGAGTAGCAGTCCTGCTAATAATGACAACTACTAACACAGCCAGGAGAGGTCATCTTGACACCTGCACCTTAGTACCATTACACAATGTGGCTCACACATTATGCTTGCACATGTCACTGTTCCACGTATAATGCCACTGTCCACAACCTGCTATCAATGTATGCCTTTCAGAGCAGCAAGGTGTGTGACACATGCTGTAGGTAGCATCCGCCTGTGTGTCCCAGTTAACCTATTGTCTGTCACATCCACACATGCATGATTGTGTATACTTAACATATATATGTCAGTACTTCATGTACATGTATGCATGTGTATCACACAGCATAGACACAGATATATCATTTATGGGCCACATACAGGTATCAGGTAGTAAACCAGTATGATGTGCATATATACTGACAGGTAAGATGTACATAGCTGTACACCTGTGTGTTTATAATAGGAGTCCATTACAATGTGTTTTGTAAATGTAAGTGTATGAGCATGCCCACTGTAACCCTGTATAGTGATAGTAGTTGTCCATTCCACAGATGGGCATACTCCAGTTCAGGTTCCTGTTGTGCTTCAACTATACCTCTCAGGCCTACCTATGTACTACCTGCAGATGATGTGTCTTGTTTGTGCATACAGGTTGTAATGGACACCTACTTTAAACACACAGGTTTACAGCTATGTACTTCATGACTGTCAGTCTCCCTGTTGTTGTCCTCAGTCTTAGAAGGGCATTCTGACTGCCTTGGAATATGTAATCTCTGTGGTGCATTTTGTAACTGCGTAGTACTGTAATAGTGATCTGTAGATAGGCAGGAGTTCTGATCCCACCACTGGCAACTGTGTACATGTGTTTGAGTGTGTGACAGCAAATGCATGAGTGTGTGTGTCAGCAAATGGCTGAGTGTGTATTTGTGTGTGCTTCCTGTCATGACAGCGGGTTTTGCTGCATTCCAAAGAGATACCTCCATTTGAACTGGCCTTTATCCTTGTCAACTGCTAAACCTCTCTCTCTTCCCCCCTCCGCACTGCAAGTAATCAGTCCTGTGATGTCACCCAGCTCAGAAGTGGAATCAGAGTAAGTGTAATTGTATATGTTCTGTGGCACATACCCCACCTGCATACCACTGTACTAGTTCCCTTTACATAGGCAAGACGTGTATGCACAATACTGGCAAGTGTGTGCATGTTTGTGTGTGTGACTACCATGTAGCCAGGCATACACATGTGCAATGTCTTTTAGCACACCATGGTAGCCATCTGTGGTGACTGGTGTCTACAAAGTATTACATAGTTAGGAATGGTAAAGAATACACAGTCAGGCATGACTACAGTTGGGTAGGTTATTTTCTTGTGCCACTGTCGAGCAGTGACACAGAAGTGGTCACCGGGGTGTAAGTTCATATCCATCATTCCCCCCACCCAAACGTCACAATCCCCGGGGTAGATTACATTAGCCATCATTCCCCACCCCAAACTCCTCATACACAACAACCATCCCTTCTTTGGTGAACTGATTAAGATTTAAATGTTATAACACAAGAAATGCCTCTGTTTTGTGTACACATCAGTTCTTTTGAAACCCTTCTGTGTCACAAAGGGTGTTCAGACATATATATATATATATATATATATATATATATATATATATATATATATAGAGAGAGAGAGAGAGAGAGCTATAGCTGTGTCTGTGTATATGTATGTATATATATATATATATATATATATATATATATATATATATGTGTGTGTGTGTGTGTGTGTGTGTGTATATATATATATATATATATATATATATATATATATATATATATATATATATATATATATATATATATATGTATATATATATATATATATATATATGTAGTTATGACAGTAGTACATATTTAGACTTCTCTTTGTTGTTTCACGGAGTACAGTGCATTCAAGGGTACTGTACATATGTACACAAAGTGACTGTCCCATTTGTTTTCAGTACTGTGGAATACCTGTAGTAAGCAGTGCATTATAAACTCCATGCAACATGTATACATCTCAGATGGCTTAGTGGTATGTCCAGTGATCTCAGTGTGCATGGGCCAGGGTTCAAGACCTGCACACCTTGTTGATACTGTCAATTAGGACTGAATAAGACACTTTTAAGCAGGTGTAAATGTGTTTCTGTGACAGTAAGCAGTGGGTACACACAGGTAACAGACATGTACAACTCGCAGCACATTTGAAATGCCCTTGTTTGGCAATTCTGCTGATGTCACCCACCTACGAATACACCTCTGGGAGTGCTGTAGCCTAGTAATCTCCATGGTGCGTGCTGTAACTGCATAATGCTGTAGTATGATAAACTAGTCTGGTAGGTGTTCTAATCCCAGACAGGCCAACTGTGTGTCTGTCTGCCTGAGAAAGAACCAATGCTTTTGAGAGTATGCGCACTATTTACAATTCACATATTCAACTTTGGCAATCCTGCTGATGTCACCCACCTAGTAATACACCTCTGGGACTATCGCAATCCAGTATTCTCCGTAGCACATGCTATAACTGCATATTGCTGTAGTATGATAAACTAGTTAGGTAAGGGTTCTATTCCATGACAGGCCAACTGTGTGTCTGTCTGTCTGAGAAAGTAACAATGCTGTTTAGAGTATGCACACTCTTTACAATTCACTTAACCACCTTTGGCAATCCTGCTGATGTCACCCACCTAGAAATACACCTCTGGGACTATTATAACCCAATATTCTCCATAGCGCATGCTGTAATTGTGTATTGCTGTAGTGTGATAACCTAGTTAGAAAAGGGTTTTATTCCAAGACAGGCCAACTGTGTGTTTGTCTGTCTGCCTAAGAAAGTAATAATGCTTTTTAGAGTATGCACACTCTTTACAATTCACATAACCACCTTTGGCAATCCTGCTGATGTCACCCATCTAGAAATACACCTCTGGGACTTCTGTAACTCAGTAATCTCTAATCTCTGTAGCGCGTGCTGTAACTGCGTAATGCTGTAGTGTAATAAACTAGTTAGGTAGGGGTGCTATTCCAAGACATGGCAGGTGTGTGTGTTTGACAGTCAGAGCCTGTGTGGAGGTGGCTGTGAGTGTCCAACCACTGGACATGTTGGGGAGCAGATTTTGTAATTTTCCTATTTGGTGTCAGTATTATATGTCACAATGTCCACCTCACAAGGAGTACAGATGTCAATCAGCCAAGGGACTATGTTGGCAAGCCATACCCCTACATCTGGCAAAAGACCTGGTGAACAAAGTATGCAACCCTACTATTACCCGGAATACATTCTGAACCTATGTGTCATACACAAACACACTTGCCTAGAATATCCCTCTATGTTGCTAGTACCCTGCACATTGATGACAGATAGTAGGCATGGTGTGATTTTAGTGGGCTGCAGAGGGCATGGCACTCTGTCCAGCAGTACAATAGGCACATAATTGCGACCAATGTGCCTTCACTATGTTCCCGACTGGATGTCTGCAACATATGTGGTGCCATCAAATGTGATCCACAGAGGCCATACAATGCCTTACATACGTGCCCTGTATGGACAGATGCCACTGTCACCAGAGAATACCTGTATCATGCTATCAATGCAGGTGCAGGGTCAACCTGCTGTCTATAAGCAGGTCCTGCCACACCAGGCCAGTATTGACATATCTGAGGATAACAGTCTGTGTACACAATATGTGCCAGCCAAACCAGGTACACTTGTACATGTCACTGTACATTATTGTGGGACATGCACATCCCAGGCAATGTCCATATCAAGGGCTATCAAACACAGACATGGCATGCATTGCAAAGCAATGGCCATACACAATGGTAACCAGGATGACAGGACAGTTCATACAATACCTATCTGTGTGGGACATTGCAGACACTACACCCCTGTACCACACTACACACCACTGTCTGGTGGCCTGATGCCAAGGATTACACCTCACCCAGCCTTGTACAGCCATCTTGCACAGCCAACCACTACACACCCATGAAGCAATGCACACATGCATGTCAGTACTGGCACCTTGTGTCTGCATGTGGGGTATGATGTTCCCAACCACAGTCACACCCAGTATAACTCCCATTGGCATACCAACTGATGTCAGACATGTTCACATGCCCTAGCCCATAGAACCTCCAGATATCCCCTGTGGTGCATGTAGTACCTGTGCATTACTGCAGTGTGGCAAACTAAGTATTTAGGAAGTGTATTTGTGGGCCTGGTAAAGTGTGGCAGTGTGTCTGAGTCCCTTAGAGAGTGTGGTTGTGTTGACAATGATATCCATTCATGTAGACAGCCATGTGTGCTACACATAATGTATGTCTACTATATCTCTGTTGTGATGTCCCACACCAGCACACATATATGTTCTTACAGCACACCAACATGTCAGCTTTGTGGCACATATAGTAACTGCATGCACTTGTAATAGTAATGGCTAGGCAGTCAGGGGGTTTGAACCCCATGTACTGGTAGGTGTGTGACAGACGATGCTTAGGCTTTAGTCTCCAAGCCCTTCTCTGATGTACTTTGCCTCTGTCTGTCCCTCCCACACACTCTCCGGTGGATGTGGAGTTGTACACCTGTTCAGCAGCAGCTTGTGTTTTGTAAGTGATGGTCATGATCAGGTGATGGCCTCTGCACCTATTACAATCCTCTTCTAGCTGATTGAATGCGGAACAGCTGTGGTAATGTTCCCATAGCCAATGCATGGAAACACAGTACAATACCTAGGAACATAATGTTGGTGTTTGCCCATGACAGTCGCTGTGAGTGGAACCTGGATCTGGTGTTTGGTAAACGGCATCACAGATGATATCTGGATATTCCTCAAACAACATATACAGTGGAAAATAGCCTAAAGACAGGAGGCTGATGTGCCAGACATGACTACAGCATGTAAGTGTAGCTATGCTTCATTGAGTCTACTGCCAGTTTAACAAGTTGTGTGTGGTAATAGCTATTCTGCATGTTTTAAAACTGACAAGACAGTGCTCTGTCTGTGAGGGAACCCCCATCTGTAGGGTCATCTGTGGACTGGTCAGTGTGTGGAACCATTTGTTTCCTGTGTTACTCGCTGAACACACATCTGTGAACTGCAGAAGCTTAGTGTGAGGATTGCAGTCTGTACATGATGATAGTGATGAGAGTTACTGCCATTGCATCCCTGATTGGACATATGTCACATGAAACAGTGGTATGACAGTCACTGTCTGAGGTTCTCAGTGACATGCCAATAATGGGCCACTGTTCATAGCTGTAGTCACAAGTCTTCTACACTTTGCACATGTCATACAGTATATATGCATGTGTTTTGCTCCCTCTGCAAATGTATACCATCTGTTGTGTTGGGTTGATGGTCATATATATGCATGCTGTTATAAGTAATCCTGAATGCTGTTGACTACTACTGAGCCATATCTATGTTAAAACTGCAACACCATAGGCTGTATGGGTTTGGAGGTCCTGGCAGAACCTCCTGTCCCACTTCAGCTGGCCATGGCACCAGGCACCAGCACATCTGGGGCCCAGCCTTGGACCTCCACCTCTGTTGACTCTGCACCACCTTCTGGTGGAACCGCCACTGAGGATAGGGCTTGTCCCCCCGGGAGCAGGTCCAGACAGGAACTTGTCCACTGTCATACAGTCCCGGATGTGGTGTGAAGGGGGCTCAGTAAGGAGTTTTGAGGCCAGATATGCCAGCTCGAGGGCAGAGTGTCACATTTACAGGGTGAGCCTGCCCCTCCTAGACATCCCCCAGCACAGCCACCTTTGCGGCTGTTTTGGTGCAGTGGTGGCTGCCCATGGCTGGGGACCTCCACCCCACTGTTTCCATCTGGGGGCTCATGGCCTTGTGACTGCTGAACACCCCTCCCCATCCAAGGTGTATCCCCCCACATGTCATATACCAACCCTGTATGCTGTCTTGTCGGTCATCCTACCCATCCTATCCTCCATGATCATACCTACTCTCCTTCTTCCACATCCCACTCCCACCCTACGGAAACAAAAGGCCAATCAGTTCCTAGAACAACATTTGCCCCATACATAGCTGTCCATTTCACACACATGTCCACTGGACACATGTAACCTTTTTAATATGCATCACAACATACTCAAGTTGTCCTCACCCCTGTGTCCCAGGCACACGATCCTGGTATGCACACGACTTCTAAAGGTTCCAGGTACACATGATGCAGACGACCCCATTGTACACACAACAGTACCGGTCCCTCTATGGTTACCCCATTTACCTTTTTCATGATGATGATGTCGCACACAGCACCTTGCAAGAGTACTGGTCTCACATGATGATTGGACAGGAATTGTTGTGTTAATGTAAATAAAATGTACAGAGTGATGTATTTGGCTAATGTACAAATGTTTGAGTGTATTAATGACACATGTCTGTCTGAGGGAGTCTTGATATTACATAGGACAACACCACTACATAATACAGGTGTTATTGGTGTTTCCCTTTTCATTCCTTTGTAATGCTTTGTTGTCACATGGGATGTTCTTGATATATCTATATATATGTATGTATCTATATCTGGACATAAACACACACACATACATCTACATGATGGAATAAATTTCCTATACTGTTGAATGACTGTGCTGGATGATATGTTTGTGAAAACATCCGATGTCTGTATATCTGCCATGGCTTAGTAGTAAATCACATTAGCTGTGTGTGTAGGGTCCTGGTTTTGAGCCTTGCAGAAGCCGTTTATTTTGTTGCTGGGCAGAACAAGGCTGTTGGATACGGAGTGATTAAGGCACATTAAAGCAGTTGTGAGCAGGTGTGCGTGGGTTTGTGTGGGGCTAAGCAATGCTAACCTCCAGTTACAGTTTCTTACACTCAGTTAGCCTCTACATTGCTTCACCAGTGTAATACTCGCATACCGGTGGCCAAACAGGCTTACAACTGCTTGCTCCTGCACTTGCAAATGCACTGCATTTGGTGTTTGCATCTGACACTCACACCCCTGGGTGAGAGTGAGGACTACAATATTACCTCGTGATGCCTATTACATCAGATTACATGCCTACAGTATCGGGAATGGCTGCCCATTAGGCAAAAGCATGCCGTTCATCTGTACGGAATACATGTCCTGTCCAGAGTTTGATTCATATTATTGGTGTGTTCCTCTTACAATCTGTACCTGTCTAGCTAATACATGGGAATTGACACTCTTCAATACAAACAAGTAATTGGGTTTTGGAATCCACATCCTTCAACCGAGTCATGCTACTGCATTGATATTCTATCATCTTTCGAAGGTTGTAAGTGGAATATGTGCTTTCTGTCCCTATCAGACCTCTCAAATGATTGGGGACAAATATCACGTCATAACAACATCAGGGACACATTTAAAATATTAGTGCTATTAATATGACACATTGACAAACTCAGAGCATATGAATTCATACACATTTTCTGAGGTAAATGATGTTTATAACTCTTATTTATTTATTTATTTATTTATTGACATTTGTTAACTGGGTTTGTCCAACTGGGCTTGTGGCCCATTTTCAGATGGAGACCTGAGGAGAAAATCTTCAGTAGTACATTTTAAAACAAGTACAATTTTAAACAATATTGCTATAATAGCAGTTATAGCAGAACAATTCACATATGTTGGGTTACATGCATAAAGTTAAAGTTGCATTAAAAGGAAGCTAAGTAACAATTTTACATTGATATATTTCAATAGGTCAACAATAAACTTTTTTTGTTTGTATAAAATTATGCGAATGCATAGTAGACACATTAGAGAGAGGTGCAATGTGGTACTAAGTATGGTCCTTTTGAGGGTACATAAAGGGAAGGAAGACACTAGGCCTCATGGCAAGGCCAGGTTCTGGAATTGAGAAAATAAGCTTTTAGTTCATTTTTAAAGTGTGAGGTGCGGGAGATTGAACATAAGTCAAGGGGAAGTTTGTTACAAGCATGGGCAAGGGAGTGTTTGCAGAGTAGTTTGCCTACTGACCTTTTTGGGTGGTAGATATCAAGTAATTATTGGTTAGAAGTATGGAGGGTCCGGGATGGGATGTAGATGGAGACTAAGGAAGATAGAGATGGACAGAAGGAGGGTTTATAAAGAATAGAGTATATTATATGAAATTGATAAGATACAGAAATTGGGGAAGTTCAAGCCATTAAAGAGAGTTTAAAGAAATGCAGTTGTGTGAGTTGTATGGGGAGTTAGTAATGAATCTGGCTATTTTATGGTAAGTCTGCTGGAGTTTGTTTAAAGTGGATGCCTGGATATTGGTAAGAACTGGGGTGGCGTATAAGAGGGAGGGGAGGAGGAGTGCCTGGCCCAGGGTAAGTCTAGATTCAGGGGTTAGGAATTTTTTGTTCCGATATAGCAGACCTAGTTTCTGTTTTTTTTTTTTTTTTAATACATTGGAGTATGTATAGGTTGAACTTGAGTTCATCATCGATAATGACCCCTTGGGGTTTTGTGTGGGTGCCAGGTTGGATAGTTGTATTGTTAAAAGATGTAATAAAAAAGGAAGTTTTATGATGAGAAAGAGAACAGGGAAGGAAAAGTAGGAGTTTGGTCTTTTTGGGATTTAGGATCAATAGGTTGTGAGTGAGCCATTGTTCAGTGGATAGTAGGGCCTGTTGGGTCAGGGAGTGTAGTTTAGGAATGTTATTTGAGATGGATATAAGTGTGGAGTCATCGGCATACTGAATAAGGGAGGATTCTTTGCATGAGGTGTAAAGATCATTGGTGAAGATGTTAAACAATAGGGGTCCCAAGATGGAGCCTTGGGGACCACCAGTGGAGATGGGAAGGAAAGGTGAGGAGGATGAGAGCCATTTGACAGATTGTTCACTGCCAGATAGGTAACTATTAAACTAGGCAAGTGTGGAGGGGGATAGGTGGAGATTTGCGAGTTTGGATAGTAGTAGAGGATGAGAGACAGTATCGAAGGCTTTGGAGAGATCTAGGAAGAGTCAGGAAATGAGTTTATTGTTGTCTAGGGCCTCTGCAATGATATGAGTGAAGGAGAGGAGGGCAGTGGTGGTGCTGTGGTCAGGATGAAATCCGTGTTGGGTAGGGGTAAGTAAGTGGTGTGTGAGGAGGTGATTGAGAAGCTGTGAGTGAATACATTTTTCTAATATCTTGGAGAGGGTGGAAAGAATGGCAATGGGTCGGTAGTTTGAGGGGTCAGTGGAGTTTCCACCTTTATGAAGAGGGATAGTGAAGAAAGATTTCCAAAGGGTGGGGACAGTTGATTCCAGAATAGAGCGATTAATTAGTATAGATATAGGATAGGCAATTGAGTCAGCAGCAAGTTTGAGGAATGTAGGAGATAGATTGTCAGTGGAAGGAGAGCAAGGTTTTAGCTTGAGTAGTAGAGATTTGATGTAAGTAATGGGAACTGGCTCAAAAGAAAACAAAGTTGTGTTAGTGGGACTTGGAGAGGTGGATGTCGAAGTAGAGTTTGGCTTAGAGGTTACCAGATTTTGGATGGAAGAGATGAAGTGTTTATTCAGGAGGGTAGCTGTTTCCTGAGAGGAAGAGTTAGGGTATGGGGAGGGATTAGAGGGCTTTCTAGGATAGAGGATGTTGTTGAGAGTTGACCAAAGTTTTTGAGGATTGGATTTGTTGTTAAGCTGAGCAGAGCTATAGTATAACTTTTTGACATTAGTTGTATGTTTTTTTGCAAGGTTCCTCAGTTGCCTGAATTTTTGAAGAAAAGGTGGTTGTTTAGTTTTAGTCCAGGTTTTCCAAGCACAATCTCTTTGTTTCATAAGGGACTTAGTCTCTTTGGAGAGCCAGGGAGCATGGTTTGATTTTACTCTGATCTTCCTAGAGAGAGCTAAGGAGTTTAAAATATTCATGAAGATGCTACTGAAATTGCTTACAGTATCGTTTAGGGGGAGGTGTTTTAGGATGGACCAATCTATGTTGTGGAGAATGGAGTTAAATTGGGATGAATTGAAAGTCGGTAGTTTTCGACAGTCTTTGATAAGGTGGGGTTTAGGAATATGGGAGTAGTGTCTTAAGATGGTAGTAGGGAGATGATCACTGAGGGAGTCAAGTAAGGTGGTGGGATTGTGGTATTGGTGGGGGGAATTGGTAAGGATCCAGTCTATGATGGAGCTGGAAGTGGAATTTTTATGGAAGCGAGTGGGAGATGTTATAAGTTGGTGGAAGCCGTGTAGGTGGACACTGAGTTGGGGGGAGTCAGTTGTGAGTTTGGACCAATCAATGCTGACATCACCAAGGATAAGTGTCTCATATGGTATGTTGTGGGAGAACCAAGATAGGATGTTTTCAAGAATGGGCAGATTGTTACCAGGAGGAAGGTAGATAGAGGCAATTGCAAGTTTTTTGTGGGGATTCAGATGGCAGTTAAGGATGATGGTTTCAGCTGGGAGGAAGTCAGGAATTGGGGAAGGGTATGGTGAGAGGTTAAGAATGTTTGAGTAGAGGATGGCCACACCAGCACCTTTTTTTTACAGGTCTATCAGATCGGAAGATATTATAACCTGGTGGGAGTATTTCACTATTTGAGATTTGTGGCTTGAGCCATGTTTCAGGTAGGGAGAGGATGTGAGGGGGTATTGAGAGCTATCCATGAGTGCAGCTCAGTGACTTTATTTGCTAGACTCTGAAAATTCAATGAGTAAATAGTTAAGTATTTAGATGGAGATGATTGTTGTGACTGAGGTTGGTGACTGTTAGAGGAGTAAGATGGGGGTAGTGTAGAGGTAGTTTTGGGGAGAGAAGAGGGGCCAGGGTTGGGATGGATATCTCCAAAACAAAGTAGGTTTTTAATGAGGAGAGAGTGTGTAGTAGATGCTAGATGGAGTTTGTATAGTTTTGACTTAGCTTTGAGGGAAGGTTTAAAAACCTGTATTATGGATAGTTTATATAGACTTGAGGTAGAAGTAGTAAAGAGATTAGGAGAGATAGTAAAAGATGAAGTAGTAGGATATATGTTGTATGAGTGAGAAGTTGATGAACATGGGAATGGGTCAGAGAGATTGGAGTGGTAAGAGGTGGAGATAGAGAGAATAAGGAGTAGTGTAGAAGATATTAGAAAATAATACATGTTGTAATAACATATGGTCAGATAGAGTAGGTAGAGAGACAGTGGTATAGAGGAAGTGGTGTTGACAAGATTGACAGATTAGTAAGGTGGTTGTAGCAATAGGCAGGAAGTGGAGTTGTAGTGGTTAGTGGGACAGGAAGGGGAGGGATAGTTAGGTATAAAGGTAATTGTAATGGGGTGGGTGTGAATGGGGGTAGGGCAGGGTAGCGAAGTGATCCCGAACATAGTGAGGGCGAACAGAAAGAGGGCTAGCACCCTGGTCAAGATGAAGTCATAGAAACAATCAGAAAAAGATAGTGAAAAACTAGCTTGAGAGACAAGGATATAAAGTTTCTAAAGGTATAGTCACCAGAAATAAAATAAAAAGAAGTAAAATATGAGCAAAAGTAAGCTTACAAAAGGACACTGGCTTCAAGCTACACAAGTAGAATTACATGAAGCAAACCCAGTGCTGTATGGTTAGAATAAGCTACAATAGAGAGGGGCTTAGGAGGGGGAGAGAGAGGTATTACTAGCAGCTAAAAGCAGGGCAAAAAAAAACATCAATATGTAAGAGTCTGAAGACAGTAAAATAGGGCAGGTGCACTAGGAAAGGCAATTATGAGTGAGGCTAGAAATGAATTCAGGGAAGGGTAATGTACAGAACAGGAGAATATACACAGAAACAGTATGAGGATAGTGGATAACCAAAGAGAAAGGATAGGATCTGCTGGCATCTGCTTCTCATGGTGACTAGCAAAAAAAAAACCACTGTAAATTCTTGTTATGCTTATAAAGTCTAGCATTAATTAAAAGATTAGCTTATGTAGTAGTTATTTACTGGGACACCTACTTCAGTGGTATTATTTTAAGTTTAAAATGGTGGCTTCTGGACTGATAGAGTTGCAGAGTATCTGTTAAGGTCCTCAAACCTTTGTTGCCTGCACTGTGGCCAGGAAAAAAAACGCAGGGAAAAAATCCACTAGTGCTATAAAAACAGAGAGGAGGGACATTAGTTATAAGCAAGTAATTCAGGAAAAGAGCGAAAGACAAAAATACCATGGATAGAGAGAGAAAAAAACTAATACAGGTAGCTAGAGACAGTATACCTAGCATTCATTTCCATTGTATGAGCGTCTTACACACATAGCTAGCTAAGAACACAGCAGTGTTTACACCTATACATAAAGTACAGAACAACGGTAGTTAACAACAGCAAAGTGTAGACATACACAAGGCAATAATTCACAAAGCAGGAAAACAGAAATCCAGGATACTGAAGGCAACAACAATTGGTACACTTTCAGGCAATAGTTCTTACTTTTACTTTAGTACTACACCAAGAAATTACAGTGAAAATACTACAGATACATCTAAATGTGAAGTTATGGTGCTGTTGTTCCTTGCAACAAGAAACTTAGTTGGTAAATATGCATTTACAGTTTTCTTTCATTAAAAAAACAAGAAACAAGATGAGTACAATTCAAACGCTAAGCTACATGTGATCATAAGGTGCTGGAGCTCCTTGCAACAGGGAAAATAGACTTTACATATTCACAAAACTAGAGTCGTGAGAAAAAGTACACCAGAGACTGCATATGCAAGCAATATTCATCTCAATATAATCACAAAATACTATATGACCTAAAGCAGATAAAGCAACAGAATAATCACCAAATATTGTAAGATTTAAAGCAGTTAAGGCAACAGAAAAGACATAACAAAACAGTCAATGCCAAAGAATTAAAATTTTACCTTACACAGAGCAGCAAATGCTCAGCAGCATGAAGGGGAAAGAAGGTTTCAAAATGGCTCCTGCTGTTGTGAGGCACCTATGAAGACTAGGAAGAGGAAGTGAGGTGAGACGGAGGGGTAATGAACAGTACTGGGCTGGGCTAGCACCCTGGTCAAGATGAAGTCATAGAAACAATCAGAAAAAGATAGTGAAAAACTAGCTTGAGAGACAAGGATATAAAGTTTCTAAAGGTATAGTCACCAGAAATAAAATATAAAAAAATAAAATATGAGCAGAAGTAAGCTAACAAAAGGACACTGGCTTCAAGCTACACTAATTACTTGAAGCAAACCCAGTGCTGTATGGTTAAAATAAGCTACAATAGAGAGGGGCTTAGCAGGAGGAGAGAGAGGTATTACTAGCAGCTAAAAGCAGGGCAAAAAAATAAAAAAAAACATTAATATGTAAGAGTCAGAAAACAGTAAAATAGGGCAGGTGCACTAGGAAAGGCAATTATGAGTGAGGCTAGAAATGAATTCAGGGAAGGATAAAGTACAAAACAGGAGAATATACACAGAAACAGTATGAGGATAGTAGGTAACCAAAGAGAAAGGATAGGAGCTGCTGGCGTCTGCTTTTCGTGGGGACTAGCAAAAAAAAAAAAACACTGTAAATTCTTGTTGTGCTTATAAAGTCTAGCATTAATTAAAAGATTAGCTTATGTAGTAGTTATTTACTGAGACTCATACTTCAGTGGTCTTATTTTAAGCTTAAAATGGTGGCTTCCGGACTGATAGTTAGAGTTGCAGGGTATCTGTTAAGGTCCTCAAACCTGTGTTGCCTGTACTGTGGCCAGGAGAAAACCACAGGAAAAAATCCACTAGGGTTCAGTGGTATCATTTTAAGCTTAAAATGGTGGCTTCCAGACCAATAGTTAGAGTTGCAGGATATCTGTTAAGGTCCTCAAACCTGTGTTGCCTGTACTGTGGCCAGGAGAAAACCACAGGGAAAAATCCACTAGGGTTCAGTGGTATTATTTTAAGCTTAAAATGGTGGCTTCTGGACCGATAGCTAGAGTTGCAGGGTATCTGTTAAAGTCCTCAAACCTGTGTTGCCTGTACTGTGGCCAGGAGAAAACCGCAGGGAAAAATCCACTAGGGTTCAGTGGTATTATTTTAACCTTAAAATGGTGGCTTACAGACCAATAGTTAGAGTTGCAGGGTATCTGTTAAGGTCCTCAAACCTGTGTTGCCTGTACTGTGGCCAGGAGAAAACCACAGGGAAAAATCCACTAGGGCTTACACAGAGCAGCAGATGCTCAGCAGCATGAAGGGGAAAGAAGGTTAATTGTTGTCATTATTCATTACGTGCAATTCATCACCTTTCCTCCAAAAGTCACTAGTTTTAGGAGGGATTAAGTGGGACAGAGTTATAATTAGAGTCAAAATCAGGGACGTCCTTGGAAATCAGAGAAAGTTCAGAGGTATGGTCCCTATTTGTTCCCCCAATGATTTTTGTCCTGTCTAGTTGATTTGCTCTTAGGGGTTGAGAGATATGGGCATAAGCTATGCCCATTTCGGAATATTACTTACATCCCCAGGGCAGTCCTAATACAACTGCACCAGCCAACACCTGCATGCCTAGGCCCATAATTGCATACACATAGTTCCCCCACCTGCCCCTCCTCTACAGCACTCATCCTTACTGTGGGTGCAGGTTGGGTATAAACACACCACTACACACTGCCCACTCTCCACATGTCGGGACACATGACGTACATTG
>NC_056738.1:259749983-259812483 GCF_019279795.1 Protopterus annectens
CCTACATTTCCAGGCAGCAACAGCTCATGGCAGTACCTCTGCTTCGTTCCATAGGCAGCTGCAGCGTAGATAAATCCAGCTCTGCTTCATCCATTTGGCAGCAGCACTCTGCATAGCTATTCACTCTGCTCGGCTCTTCTGTAGGCAGGCTTCTGCTTCCTCCAATCGTCAGCAGCACTCTGCTCAGCTCTTCCATAGGCAGGCAGCAGCTCATTCTTCTGGGGTTATTCCTGCTAAGGATACCAGTTTGAGCAGCCGGAAATGAGCTTCAGCTCAATTCCAACAGGCTGGCAGGCCATTTTATATAGTTGACGTCATCGCACATGTGATGACGTCAGCTCAAAAAGGCAGGAAGTAAATTTAAAAATAAAAGCGCCGGGAAATTTGGATATTAAGGGGTGCCACTCGGGAATTGTGGCACCCCATTATTTGGACTCCAAAACTCGATAAAAAAATAGTAATTCAGTATGGTTGGGAGGTATGATTAAAAGTGATAAAACGGAGCATTACAAGGGTACAAAACATATTACTAAGCAAACAAATAGCACAGAAACATTTATTAAGCAAAAGAGAAGCATAAAAAAGCTCATTAATCAAACAAAATGTTTGAAACATGGTTATTTGATAAAACAAGCATCTTTAAAGTTAAATAAGCATGTCTAGAGTTAAAACAAGCAAAAGAAAGTATAATGGGCATGGTCCAGGAGAATTATTTCATAAGGTTCAGTTATACAGAGGCTTATTGTGCTATTGCAAGTACTGGCATACATTTCAAGCATATGTGTATTTGTATGTATAAGTGTATTTGTTTGTACATATTTGCAAAAGTCTTCACTAAGATATGTTAATATGGCAGATGGATTTTGCAAGCCACATCCACTAGTATTTGATCAGAATATTGCAGAGAATTGGAGAATATTTGAGCAAGAGTATGATATATTTATGAAAGCAGCTTATTCTGATAAAGATTCCTGCACCAGGGCATTCATTTTGCTAAACCTAGCAGGGTCAGAGGCCATTGAAAGGGAGCATTCATTAATATATGCACCAGCAGTGTACGAATGTGAAAAAGAAACTCATTGTGCTGTTGTGAAAGCTGAATCAAGGGAAGACCCCGTGTGTTTGAAGCACAAATTCTGAGAAATGTGTAACCCTCAGACAAATGTTATAATAGAAAGGCATTTATTTTACATGAGAGATGAAAAGCAAGTGGAAACTTTTGCAGCTTACATTACTGACCTAAGAAACAAAGCTAAAATGTGTAAGTTTGGTGATTTAAAAGATGAGTTAATAAAGGACATACTTGTGTGTGGTATTAATAATGCTGCTGTGAGAAAGATTTTGCTTAATGATAGTGATTTGAAGCTGAGCAAAGCCATTGAGATTTGTCAGATCCATGAAGTTACAGAAAGGCACACAAGTATACTTGCTAGTGATAAAAGCATGGTTTCAATAGGCTCCAGAGCTAGTGTAGACAGCATGTACCATGTGACAGGCAAAAGCAGGCCTAAGCACATGACAGCTGCAGCCCCTGTGGGACTTTCAGGCAAAACTTGTAGTCTTCTAGCAAATTCCAAGACCAGTTCTGTTAAAGGAGTATGTTCAGTGCAGAACCAAGGTTATCCAATGCAGAACAGACATTGATTAGTACAGCATAGGGGTAAATCAGCAAAACCCAAGTTAAGCTTTATTGTTAACTATCACAACTGTGGTGCCAACCATGAGTCCAGAAGAGAAAAGTGCATAGCATTTCATCAGCAATTTCACAAATGTAAGAAATGGAACCATTTTCAAAGATTTTGTAAGTCAAGTAGACCTAACACAGTTACAAAGAAGGGCCACTCAAAAAAAGCAAGTTGATCAAGTAAACCTGCAACAGTCCACTTTCTGTGTAGATGGTGTGTCAGTGATTGGTGAAAAAATTGATGCAGTAGATTTATTGGCAAGAAATGAAGTGTTTTGTACTGTTCAGATCAATGGTAAATCCACCAAACTCAAAGTAGGCACTGGTTCAAAGTGTAATGTTATGTCTGCTGATACTTTTGCAAAAGTCAGAGCTGGTGAACAACTAAATGTGACTAGTTGTGTGAAACTTGTTGCTTATGGAGGTGAAGAAATTCAAACTGAAGGCTCAGCAGTGCATTCATATTATGTGGCCCTGAACTGTTATAGCCTATTATTCTATGTAGTTTGAAGGCATATGCAGTCATTATTGGGTCTCAGGAACAGTTTGAGAATGAATCTGCTTTCTTTTACCAAAGGAGTTCATCAAACAGGCGCATATCCCAGTTCCAGCTTTACTAACACTATTTTTTTCAGAGTATGCTGATGTTTGCAATGACGAGTTGGGCAAACTTCCAGTGGTATATTCCATGAAATTAGATCCAGAGATCAGGCCAGTGATCAGACCAATGAGAAGAGTTACCATAGCAATGCACCATAAAGTCAAAGCTCAGTTGGATAAAATGGTGCAACAAGGTGTAATTTGTCCAGTTACAGAACCTACTGAATGGGTGTTGTCCATGGTAGCAGCTCATAAAAAAGGCTCAGATGAAATCAGAATATGCATTGCCCCAAGAGATTTGAACAAAAGCATCAAAGCGACCACATCATCCTATGCGTACAGTCGAAGAAGTTGCAGATCTGACACTGAATGCCACTGTTTTTTCTGTCTTGGATGCAAAAAGTTTGTTTTGGCAAGTGATGCTTGATCGCAAATCTTCACTACTGACTACATTCAGTACCCCATCTGGAAGATATACATTCCTCAGGATGCCATTTGGAATAAATTTTGCAACTGAAGTCTTTCAGCATGCATTGGAGCAATTTTTTTTGGATTATCTTTGTGCCATAATAGTAGATGATTTAGTGGTCTGAGGCAATGGTGAGGCAGAGTATGACATAAATCTTAAGACAGTTCTAGACAGAGCACATCAAGTGAACTTAAAGCCCAATTCTGTGAAGAGCAAATTCAGTCTACCAGAAGTTACATATGTAGGTCATTTATTTACAAATATTGGCTTGAGCCAGACCCGTCCAAGCAAGCAGCCATTCTTGAAATACCAGCACCAAATAATGTGCAAATTTTACCTTTTCTTGGTATGGTCAACTATTTAGGCAAGTTTATACCAGACTATAGCACCTTTAAGAGAGCTCACATGTAAAAATGTTACATGGTCATGGCTAGAACAGCACCAGAAAGCATTTGAAGTTCTTAAGCAGAAAATTGCTACCCCACCAACATTAAGGTACTATGATGTCAACAAACCAGTATGTCTTTCCTGTAATGCTTCAAAATTTGGTTTAGGTGCAGTTATTCTTTAAGAAGGAAATCCAATAGCCTACACATCTAGAACAGTTACCCAGACTGAGATGCAGTATGCTCAAATTGAGAAGGAACTTTTGGCAATAGTGTTTGCATGTTCCAAGTTTCATGGTTATATCTATGGTCGAGATATCCAGATTGAAACTGATCATCAACCTTTGGTTACTATTTTAAAGAAGCCTATGCATTCAGCTCCAGCGAGATTACAAAGAATGATGCTTAAATTGCAAAAGTACAACTTCAAAATGGTCTGTATGAAAGGCAAACTTCTTCATCTGGCTGATACCTTATCCAGATCACCCCGAACTACAACAGAATAGCTTGACAGAGAATTTTAACTTTGATGTCATGGAAGTGCTAATTTTTTTCTACCACAAGACTTGATGAGCTATAAAATCATTCAGTGACTTATCCAGTTTTGCAAAGCTCAATCACTTCATCAGTGTTGGATGGCCATCAAAGCAATCTAATGTACCACCTGATGTGCAGCCCTACTTCCCTTACAGAGATGAGTTGTTGATGGAAGATGGCATTAATTTTAAAGGTCCTAAAATTGTTGTTCCTGCTTCCTTACAACAACAGTATATCCAGATTTTGCATTGTGATCACCCAGGTTCTGTATCTACTAAGAGAAGGGTGAGAGGACTTGTGTTTTGGACTTCTCTAGTGAAAGACATTGACAGAGTACTTTCTCCCTGTTCAGTATTTAATAGTACTAAACTGCATTTGCAAAAAGAGCCACTTCAGCTAAGTCAAATCCCTGAACTACCTTGGTCAATAGTAGCTACTGACATATTTGAGTGGAACAATTAACATTACTTATTACTGGTAGACTCTTATTCGAATTGGTTTGAGATTGATCTACTACCTAATCTAACTTCTTATACAGTCATTACTAAGTTGAAACATCATTTTTCAGTCCATGGCAGTTCACCGAAATTAATCTCTGACAATGGTACTCAATTTACCAGTCAATTGTTTCAGAAATTTGCAAGAGAGTGGGACTTTGCACATGTTACAACAGTCCAGATTATCCGCAATAAAAATGGATTTGCTGAATGTGCAGTACAGTGTAAAGCAATTACTGGAGAAGTCAAAGCGTAATAATACTGATGTTTTTTGAATTTACTCAATCTCAGAAACATACCCTGTGACAATATACTTTGCTCACCTGCTCAGAGACTTCTATGCAGGCAAACCAGAACAGCATTGCCTATCAGTTCTAGTTTATTGAGGCCTAAAGCTAAACACAAGAAAGCCATTAGAGCTCAGTTATTTAAAAAAGTGTTCTTTTCAAAAGTCCAGCTATGACAAATCGAGCAGATTTCTTCGTCTGTTGAAAGAAGGAGAGACAATGAGGATACAAACAGTGAAATGTTTCGACCGGATTGGTCAAGTAACAAGTATATATGCAGAGCCAAGATCCTATTTTGTTAAATCCGAGGGTGCGAAGTACAGGAGAAATTGCAGGCATCTTCTTCCTGTAGCTGAACTGACATTGCAGCATTGTTCCTATGACAAAGACTCTAACTCTCAGAGCAATCCAGATGATATTCCTGTTCCAGAACATGTCTTGACTCCTGATACTGTTCCAGCAGATGGTCCCAAGGTTCCTAAGATTCTAACAGTCAGCAGAGACAATCCCAGTTGCTAAACCAGATCCCGAATTTTATGTCACACGATACAGTCGCATTTCAAAACCTAGTGTGAAGTAGACAGCAACTTAGACATAGTTGTATATATGTACTTAGCTTTGTATAACTGCATGATGAAAATTATTCCTGTGTAAATTGCATACTTATTAATATCAGTGACAATGCCTGACTCATTTCTCAAAGAGGGAGGATGTAGAATAACAGGTGTGTTGTACCTTTAAGAAGCATTTCTAAAGTCTGTATGTACATATAAATACCAAGCACATGTTATCTTCAGTGCCATTTTGAAGGTGCAGCCAGAGTGTTAACATCTATGTGCATGATAGCTAGTTTGTATATAAGTTAACGTTTCTTAGCGGCATAGGTTGAGCTTCAGATTTAGCTAGTGATTGGCAGTCAGTGGATATAGTCAAAAGAACAGGCAAATGATCTTCCAAGGCATGTTTACATTATATTAAGTAGACCTTTATTTTAAGGTTGGGAGTATATGATTTTTTCTCACTTATTGATCTTTGTTGTTATGTTGCAGGTCCAAGACAGACTTGGATTTTGAAATGCTCATTTGTTGTTGGGCAGCCAACAAAGCAAAGGCTCTTTCAGAAAGCTCCCAGTTAGGACTTGATTCCAGTAGTTGGGACATTATTTGAAAATATTTCAGAGATATGATATAGGACCAAATGTTACCAGTATTGCAGCAACATTCAAGGCCAACCACATATCGTGATCATTCACTTATGGGATAACTATATCAGTTAGGCTCCTAAACACAGGTTTTTATCCTGAATTTTGAGAGATTCAGTGTTGTTTCAATAGTTATACTGTGACACTTTGGTAGCTTGGTCAGCTATTGCACTGAGATTATTTTGGGATGGTAAGTGTGCAAGGCAGGAGCCTCGGAAATGGCATAGGTTGTTAGGGCTTCTTCTTATATGAGTTTTTTGGTTATAGATGACTGGTATTTCACAGGCAAAGTTCCCATATGGTATTTGGGTGATGGTATTCATAACCATGATGTTGGGTGGAATCTGTTCAAGTTCAATCTGGCTTCTTTCCTTCAGGATTTGTTAGCCACTGGTTAGGCAATATATAATTTTCATAACTCATTCTGGTATGGTTTAAGGGAATTTGCTTTATGAGTCTCTCTCTGAGCACTGCTTGAACACCTACTATTGTATTTTTGTCCCTGTATTCAGAGGCTGTTTTGCCTGAAAGATTTTTTAATGCTGATGTTGCTGGGCCAGAAAAGGGAGGAGGGGAGACAGGCTTCTCTGGAGAACAGTTGCTGCATGGCCTTTCCCCTTTTCATTCCTTTCCTGGGCCAGTCTAATTTTCAGGAATGTAAAAGTGGTCTGTCAAGTATGCTGCACTTGTCAGAGGTAGGCTTTGCTGGGGGGGGGGGGCACACTGAGAATATATCACTTGGTAGGGACAGGACAAGCTAAATAGTGTGAGTTGTATGTCACGCTGTCTGGTGTAAGGCCTATTCATATTTCTGAAGCCTTTGACTGATTTTATACTGGCTTATGAGTTGACTTATTTAATTTTGATATCAATGCTGTTTATTTCATTCATGATACAAGTGTTGTATGTTGTTATGGTGACTGGTGACTATGGCTTTAAGTGTCCTTGTCTTTTCTCATGAGAGTGATGGGACAAGTGGACTTTGCAATGCAGACTCATTTGTCCCAGTGCTGCCATTAGTTATGAAAAAGTGATTTCCAGACTTTAAGTTAGCTGGTATTTTGACATGTTCAGGGCAATACACTGTCAGTATTGGTGTAGCAGCTTAATAACCCACTCCCTCCTTCATCATATTCAACCTATTGGACTGTCACTGTATGGCCTTTCCCACCTTCTCATTTTCTCCTTCCTTTCCTCCCCTGGGTCATTTTAAGGTTCAGAAATGTGGGAATGAAATGACAAGAATGCTGCACTTGGCCTGTGGTCAGACTTTGATAAGGAGACACTGAAAGTATGCCTCATCTCTGTTCTGCCCACCTCTGGGTTGTTTGAACTCAAAATAAGGCTATAAACTACCATGGGAATATAAGGCTATGCTTTTTAAATCCTCACAGATCAATAGCGTAGTAAGTACTTTATGAACCTGTAAACTTTTGTACCCAGGTATGGTAATGAGCACTTTTCTGAAATGTTCATTTATGGCTGGTAGATTGATTGCACTGTGTTACAATTCATGCTCTTTAAGGTTAGGACATATTTGTTGTGCACAATTTTTTGATCCTGTCAAGCCATGTATATTTTGATTGTTAACAGGGTATCTTATAGGATGCTATCTATCTATCGATCTATCTATCGATCTATCTATCTTTATCTGTCCATCATCTATCCATTTTTTTTTTGCTTAATGTTTGATGACTACTAGGAAGGATGGTAGCAAGAGGAATAGTTGCATCAAAAAAAAGAAAGAAAGAAAAAGAAATAACTGAAAATATGAATACTTTATTTGGAATACATTTGCATCTTAAAGTAAGTGTGATGTATTTATACTTGCAGGCTGAGAAAGAGGTTGCAGGATCTAAGTATATTGTCTGCAATCTGCATATAGCAAACCTATTTTGATTTTTGTGTTGCCTCTTCACGATCAGCATTTCACAATGTCTGCTGCATGAGTTAATTGATACATTTCTGGGAGTGAATATTGATAAGTCCAGTTCTTGGGATATTTACTATAACAACATTTTTTTTTGTCAATTGCTGAATGCTTATGAGATAACAGAGGTGTAATACTGGTACATTTTTAACCATGCTATATTATGATTAAAGCAAGTTTAATGACCAGAGGAGGTATCAGGGCCATGAAGTGAAATAGCTTTGGGGAAAGCAAATGTATAAACTATGGCTGAATCGAGACACTCTGAAAATAATTTTCCTATACAATTACTGCATCCGACAGAGCAAAATCAAGATAATTTAATACAGTATAACATGTTTGCTGACAGAAAATGGATAATAACTACTGTTCAAGGACATAGAATGACTGCCACAAATGTGCATCTAATCAGGTGTGCCTTTTGACTTCATGGCAAGTTGGGATCACTCTGGCTGTTGTGGGTGGGGGAGTACTGTCACTATGTACAGCCTTTAGGTGCTACTATTGGAAACAAGCTGAAAGTTATTACTATGGACAGAGAACCTTTGGCTAGTGCACTAGTTTCTACTATTGATGCTCTAGGAAATAAACTAAAGTATGCTAAACTGAGATGTATTTCTTGCATTTGGTCAGTCAAAACATTTCGTCTGTCTCAGCGCCATGGTAGGTACTGGGTGTGTGTGGGGAAGTTTTGCTGCTTTCATAAATTTGGTCTTGCAATAGGCAGTACATCTTGCATTTGGTCAGTCAAGCATATGTATTGTTTTTAAAGCCATTGCAGTAATTGAGGCAATAGATATTACTTTGTCTGTTATGCTTAGAAGCAAGATACATAGTAAGCATGTGCCGTGGTGCATGACCATGTTTTTATTTAAGAATGTAGTTGTGCTCAACGTTGACTTTTTCATGATACAATGCATGAATTAATCTACCCACTGACATGCTCTCTGCAGCACCATATTAACTTTGACATCATTGGTCGTCCCTGGTGCTTTCACTAATATGGTAGGTGTTATGGTCCACAAATATTTTGTGCTATAGTTTATGTACAAGTAGTTCAGTTTACTTTTTCTGTATAGCATTTGTACTATCTGCATCAGAACACCCATGCAGAGTGTATTTTAATCATTGCTCTATTTATGTCAGTTGGTGTTTGACATTTTAATTACTGTAAAAAAGCTTTTCTTTCTTTCTTTCTTTCTTTCTTTCTTTCTTTCTTTCTTTCTTTCTTTCTTTCTTTCTTTCTTTCTTCATGATGTCTCGGATGTCCCACCCAGGGCAATGCAGCAGTAAACACTGTAGCTTATCTGATGTGTTTATTTATTCTAAAACTCATTTGACTGATATCACTCTATCTTGATGTTCATTTATTACATGGTGGAAATGTCAATTATTTGCTGGGGGAAAACAAAAATAAAGCACCGAATACATATAAATGCAATATTATTTTTAAACAAGCACATAATCTGAGCTTTATACATTCTGTCTGCACATCTAGCAGTATTACTGAATGGAAAATCTACATAATTCTATATGATTTCTGTATATGTACGACCCATATCCATAGCAGCAGCATATTTTCAAAACAAGCATTCATTTTCCTATGCTCCATTAACATTGGCTGTTTCTTCATGCAATTTTCCCTTTCTACCAGCAGAGGGAGCACCCTGCACATCTTATTAGTTCACACAGTCATCTGACAGACGTCAGGAGTATTGAAGCAATGCTTAAAGCAAAATGCAACACAGCAAGCAACTACTGGTGCTGCATATTAGCTGTAGCTTGATTTAGTTGCCTTCAGCTGTGTATTTCTAGGTATGCAAAAATCATTAACAATAACTAAGAGTTCATGCAAATATGGCATATGTCCTGCAGTTATTTAGTGCTAACCTTGTATCTCGAAGAGCCAAGTGACATATTTACCTTATCAGTTAGGTGTTTTCAAATACTAATAAATATCTATGAAAAGGAAGAATTGCGATTGTGTAGATCAAATAAAATTCTCCTGAAGCAGTATGCCTCATAATTCTTATGAAATGGTGAAAAAATAACATAAGATCCTATACCCTCTCTGTGAATGTTCTAAAAATGTTTTTCTTTTTTTTTCATGGAATACTCAAAAGATACATTACTACCTAATGTGTAGTTTCTTTGCCAGAATTGTTTTAAATGTGTATATATTGATTACCTATCCACTAGGAAACCTCCATTCTTTTGCAAAGAATTTTACACATGAAAGCCTATGGCTTACTATAATGTTACTTTAATGTTTCTGACTATGAATTTTGTTTTTTATGTAACCTCTCTTTCACTATTAATGTACCTTCTTGTGGAGCTTTTTTCCCCAGGCCTCCACTGAAAAATGTGTTGCTGTGACCCAGTGGACTCTCCCGTTCAACAAAATGCAAATAAATAAATAAATGAATAAATGTTTTTGATGGAATACTTGGGCAGTAGACTTAAATTTTATATATATATATATATATATATATATATATATATATATATATATATATAGTGGTGCAGCGGTAGCGTTGCTGCCTCACAGCAAGAGGTTCTCCCATTCGATTCTCCGCTGTAGTGCGGGGAGTGCCTTCTTTGTGGAGTCTGCATGTCCTCCCCGTGGTTGGGTGGGCATTCGAAAGACATGCGTAAATGGGCGTGCCTTCGTTGAAGGTTGAATATCGAGCTGGCACCTCGGCGTTCATGAAAATCTACTGCCAATCATTAGCAGACCGGAGTTCCGCTGTGGCGACCCCTAATCAGGAAAAGCTGAAAGACAACAACATATATATATATATATATATATATGTATATGTGTGTGTGTGTGTGTGTGTGTGTGTGTATGTTGTAAACATATATGTATGTGTGTGTGTGTGTGTGTGTGTGTGTGTGTGTGTGTGTGTGTGTGTGTGTGTGTGTGTGTGTGTGCAAAGAGAGAAAGAGAAAGACTGAGATAAGTAAACAGGTGGGTATATAGATAGGCAGACAGTCACAGATAGATAGCTAGATAGATAATGTAAAAATAGAAAGAGAGACATAGAGAGAGCAAAGGATTCCAATGCTTAGTTTACTTCATTTAGAGTTTATTTATGGTACACACTCAAAAAGAGAAAGCTTCACACTCTGGAGTCCTAAATTTTTCTCCCTGTCCCTGTCCTCCGACAGATCCATATTCTCCTTGTTAATGAACCATATCTCTTATGCAGTATGTTACTGATGATTTGATTGACCTTCTTTTTCAAAAGTTCAGGAATTAGCTGGGCCAAAGGTCACTGTATACATTATTTTGCATAGGTCAGTCCATCTTAAAAACAAGTAGATGTCACTTCTCTGTGGCTTGTGTATCAAATTCTGATGTCCATATTTAAGGACACACTGCACTGTTGCAGAGTATCACTCATATCAAAAGTCAGAAAGGATCATTATTGCCACTTTAGCAGTATGACCAGTACAGTAACGAATGTTGGGGCAAATGGGAAAACTGCCCCAGGTGCAAGCTGTTAAGGGAAGCAATCAGCAGGTTGGGATGATGCATAATAAAGAACCAGCATTCCTTTAAGAAGAAGTTCTTGCAGGTAAGAATTTTAGTGTATTCTATGAAGTGTTTAGCTTCTTGCATGTCATGGATCATATTAGGAACATGCCTTCTCTTTGGATCAAGGTAGAGCTGTGGAGGTCTCTTTTGCTGTTAGTTATGGTCACCAGCAGCAGTGAATGACCCTAATTGAGGTCTTCCTTGTAGTTCTCAGTGATGTGGGAATAAATCATACCTCTTGACTGTACAGATTTTCACAGAATGTCCAGATTTTTGCCTCATACTTTTGATCTCTTCCTCATAAAATTTGTGATTTTCTGGCAAACCACTGGATGATCGGAGGATTGAAGTCACTAAATAATGATATACATTTGTGTTTCAGACTTCATATCCTTCAGAAAAATGCATGCTAAGACAAATCCAGTTATTCTAGCAACTTTCTAAGTTTATAAGAGCAATATTTAAAATCTGTCCCTATTTTGGGGCCTTTGTCCCCACACTCTGTCAGGCTTTGTCCAGATTTTTTGCACTAAGGGGTTGAGAGGTATGGTGGGAATTCTTTAGGGGTTACTGCTTGGCTGTCACTTGGCACACATCCTAGCATGGCACTGACATGCATTGTTGTGAAGTGATATTATCAGTAACAGGTGGGCAAGGTAGATGAGATGAGAATGTTGCAGTGTTTTCCACAAAGCTGATGCGGTGTTGTTGTGGGGGCTGCCACTGCTGATGCTGGTTAGCTGCACTGGGAAATCATGCAAGTGATGCAATTACAACACCAGGCATTCCCAAGAGTGATATCTTTCCTCAGCATGTGGACATTCTGTGAGTGAATGCTCCTAAATAATGTGCTACCTCTGCTGAGACATGGTGGTATTTTATGTATTACCTCTGCTGAGGCACAACGTTTTTTATGTATTACCTCTGCTGAGGTACAGTGATATTTTATGTATTACCTCTGCTGAGGCACAGTGGTATTTTATGTATTACGTCTGCTGAGGCACAGTGTTTTTTATGTATTACCTCTGCTGAGGTACGATGGTATTTTATGTATTACCTCTGCTGAGGCACAGTGATATTTTATGTATTACCTCTGCTGAGGCACAGTGGTATTTTATGTATTACGTCTGCTGAGGCACGGTGTTTTTTATGTATTACCTCTGCTGAGGCACGGTGGTATTTTATGTATTACCTCTGCTGAGGCACAGTGATTTTTATGTATTACCTCTGCTGAGGCATGGTGTTTTTTATGTATTACCTCTGCTGAGGCACAGTGGTATTTTATGTATTACCTCTGCTGAGGCACAGTGGTATTTTATGTATTACCTCTGCTGAGGCACGGTGGTATTTTATGTATTACCTCTGCTGAGGCACAGTGTTTTTTATGTATTACCTCTGCTGAGGCACGGTGGTATTTTATGTATTACCTCTGGTGAGGCACAGTGGTATTTTATGTATTACCTCTGCTGAGGCACAGTGGTATTTTATGTATTACCTCTGCTGAGACACAGTGGTATTTTATGTATTACCTCTGCTGAGGCATGGTGTTTTTTTATGTATTACTTCTGCTGAGGCATGGTGGTATTTTATGTATTACTTCTGCTGAGAAGCTCTGGTGTTTTTTGTATTACCTCTGCTGAGGCACGGTGGCAGGAGTGGCCTTAGGTCACCTGATGCCCTAGGCAAAAGGGTTCCACAGCATCCCCACCACATCACCCGGTGATGCCCCATCCTAGTCTACCTACACCAAATAAATACTGGAAAAGCACTCCTTCTAGAGTGGCACCTTAGGCGGCCACCTAGTTGCCCTATGCCTAAAGCCGGCTATGCACTGTGGTAGTTTATGTATTACATCTGCTGAGGCATGGTGGTATGTTATGCATTACCTCTGCTGAGACACAGTGGTATTTTATGTATTACCTCTGCTGAGGCACTGTGGTGTTTTATGTTTTACCTCTGCTGAGACATGGTGTTTTTTATGAATTACCTCTGCTGAGGCACAGTGGTATTTTAAGTATTACCTCTGCTGAGGCACAGTGGTATTTTATGGGGTCTATATTATATCCTCGAATGCTTAAAAAAGCGAATGCTGATTGATCGAACTTATTTTCGCAAAACTGCAAAATATCAAAGCAGCAGAAACTCAAATTTTTTCCTAGGGAAAGAATTCCGTTGTCCATTTCTGTTGCTTCGGTATTTTCAGTGTTATGGTGGAAAGTTACCGGTTGGATTCAGGTAAGTGTGCGATTGTGTAGATGTGAGTGTTAGGGTGCTTTAGGTGAGTTAAGGTTAGGGCTCGGGTTAGGTGTGTGTGCGATTGAGTGGACATGAGGGTTAGGGTGAATTTAAGTGAGTTAGGGTTAGGGAGCAGGTTAGGTGAGTTTGCGATAGTGACGGACCTTAGGGTTAGGGTTTGGGTTAAGGTAAGTGGGTAGTTAGTGGTGTGTGCATAGTTTAGTGTAGGGTTAGGTATCAGATTTTAGGTGTATGTGTGTGGATTTCTGTTTGTTTGGTGTGCTTGTGTTGTGTGTATGTGTTTTGCATCAGCGATTTTTTTCCCTGGGAAAAAATCGCTGATCTGACAGTTTGAGATTGTAAGCTTTCGCTTAAATTAGGTCGATCAATCAGCGTTCACTTTTTTAAGCGTTCGATGATATAATATAGACCCATTTTATGTATTACCTCTGCTGAGGCACAGTGGTATTTTATGTATTACCTCTGCTGAGACACAGTGTTATTTTATGTATTACTGCTGCTGAGGCATGGTGGTATTTCACGTATTACCTCTGCTGAGGCACAGTGGTGAATTATGTATTACCTCTGCTGAGGCACCATGGTATTTTATGTATTACCTCTGCTGAGGCTCAGTGGTATTTTATGTATTACCTCTGCTGAAGCACGGTGGTATTTTATGTATTACCTCTGCTGAAGCACAGTGGTATTTTATGTATTACCTCTGCTGAGGCACAGTGTTTTTTATGTGCTGCTCTTAATCAATGCCAGACTGCATCAGGCTTGTAGTGTAGTGTAGTGAACATAATACAGGTCACATATTGAGTATTATTGAATGGCCTGCATGAATAGTCCACCATGTTCCACCACAACTTGTTTTTTTCAAAAGTAAGTGGCTACTGGCTAGAAAATAAATGAAGACTCACATTTGTGACACAAGATCCACAGTCTCAAGGGTGTTATTAGTGCCTATGGTCATCAGTAGTCTTCATCAATGCATGGTGTCCACACCATTTCTGTATGCTAATGTACTGTACTAGCTGCCTCATTGCAGTTTCCTGTTGGGGGTCAAAGCCTCTGTGGGTATGTTTACAATCTGCATGACAAATGGGTCAACCTTGGGAAACTTCTTCTCATCCCTGTGCTTCCAATGTGCAGTGCCTGCCACGAAACCCACTTTTTTATGCAACATGTGGAAGAGTGGTGGGCTGTTGCAGAGCCTCACTGTGTTAATCAGGGACATCATCTGCCACTTTACATGGTCATTCCTTTTTACCAGCTTTAGGAAGCACACTATATTAGGTGAAGTAATCAGGTAAGTAGAATGTCATACTTGTGGTATGAGCTACTGAGATTTGTCCTAACATGCATCAAGGATGCCAATTCCTGATGGTCATAACTGATGACATGTCTTTTCTTATCTCTGACGCTGATTGCATAGCTGTGTTCCCTGCATCCTACATTTGCTTATCACTGTTGGTGGTCACGTAACTGCATACTAATGTAGCTGGTCTGTATATTTAGTATACAATTAAGATTTTGTCTGGGCTAGTCTTGAATGTTTCTGACTAATGTCTGTCATTTCTGCTAGCTACCATGATATAGTAATGTCTCCATTATCTTATATGACATTTTCAGGATGACCACCTGTCCCTAGCTATTAAAGTGTTACTGTGAGCATGTGCAGGTTCATGTTATGCAAGATGTTGCAGGTCATTAAGATTTTATGGACTTTATCCTGGATGTACCACAGCACAGACCTGACTCTTCCATGTAGCAGAAACACATCTTCAGGTGACAAAACAGCTACTCTTTTATATTTCTGGCACTTCTGTATGCTCACCTGTAAGCCTTTTCATATTTCATTATTTTCTTATTACTGGTGAGGTTACATATTGTTGATGAAAGCTATGTTTCAGGATGTGAATCTATTGAAACACCTGTGTTTTACTACTCTACATTTAACAGTACTGCATACTATAGATGATTGTTTCACATTGGACATGTAGCAGACACTTGTGGTATTTCATGCAACTATTCAGAATTCTGATGATAAGGCCAAGCACCACATGAATGCTAAACAAGAGAGATCCATACTGAGTGTCGTAGGTATAGGGCTCCTGCCTGGATATGTGCATACAGTCTATGATGTTTCTGATCCCTGGGTTTCTGCTCATATAATAATACCCTCCTCATTCTATGAATGTGCTCTGTGTGTCTTGTAGTACCTCAAGTGCCAACCTGCATGCTCCATCATTATGTCTAGTAATCGCTTTACATTTTTGTGATATGCATATGGCTAGTACCTGGAATGTGTCACTGGCCAGGAATGATTCTACAGTACTCACCATTGCCTGTAAGGGAATTGGTCATCCATGTTATCATGCACATTCATGCTCTCGCATATCTTATACAGTCGATGCAGAAGGACAGCATGCATCTAGTAGCTGTCTGTATACTTGTTGCTGGTATGTATGGTATTCAACAAGCATTACTTTCATAATTCCAAATGCATGTGTTTCCATCTCTTACAGTGGTTATATTTTTTCTGCACTGTGATCTGCTATTATGAATTGGTTCTACATAGTCTGGGACATACTATATGTCATCTATGAATCGTACACTGGCTATATTCACTGTTGTTGTACTTTGTATTTCAGAATTGGTTGCCTCTTTAGCTTATGAGTCATGCACCACCTCACTAAGGTGCTCACCTGGTACACTGGCATTGTGTAGTGATCATCAGGTTTATATATATCCTGAGTACATAGGAGGGCCAACAAACTAACAGATACATTTCAATGTCTCCAAATTAATCTACAGTTAATAAAATCCTTAGAAAAACAGTGCACCATGACTTCCAAATAAATAAGCTATAGTTTATTAAAACCATGGTTCACTGACACTACCCACTTTTGTTCCTACTCAACTTGGGAATTTCATGAGCCTGGCAGTGAAACAACAGAAATAGCTTAGACAGGCAAAATACAAATCACATGATTAAATAAAACAGTCAAGCCTGAAATATTACAGCAAACTCATGGAATAGAGTTTTAAATAAAACTTAAATAAACATGAAGCACATATAGCTGGAGTAAAATATTTAAAAAGGCACCAAATAGTAATGCTCCAAGGCCCTCTTTTTTAAGTGGCATTAAAAATTCAACATATTGTTCAAACCTGAAATTTTGTTATTATTCCCTACATTCAAATGTATTTTGTAAGTCCCTGCCTCTAAGACCCATTACTACTTATGTGAGTATATAAAAGACACTTTTCAAAATCTCCATTTTTTTTTGCCTAATATATTTTTGACATTTGTTGCATAATTACATTACTACCCCTTACTACTCAGTTTATACACGGTGTGCTGTACATAATATGAGTTGCAGGTGGTGCGTTCAGCAAGATAAACCATTTTTGTAGACTTACAAGTGTAGTGCCCTACCAGAATGATATGTTATCATGGTTTTATACTCTAGTACCGTGGTCTTTTGACCATTAAACTACAGCATGTGCATATGCTACAACTGTAAGTGCCACATCTCTTTGCTTATCGTGATTTAGATTTGTGCTACCATCATTTCTTTTGTTAAAAAAATAGCCCAAATCAAAACTATTTTTGTTAGTAAAGGTTGTCAGTTTGCCAGGAGTATTGTTAATTTATTTCTGAGCACTCAGAATACTCCAATTTGTTTTTGTTTTGTTTTGAATTATGCTTCTAATGTTGTGAGAGTCTACACTGAAGGCAAACACAGTGGATATTGTTGTGCTTCATCATGGTGCTGTTGTCACTGCTTTGTAAATCCTCATTTTCAGTTTTGTAACCCAGGGTGGATAAACTATGTCTCATTTCTCCAAAATCTCATTAATGATACTGTTAATCTCTTTGGCCAGATACCTCCTATTTATAATTCTATCCTTCAAATTGTTAACTTCAGTTGGAGCATCCGAGTTTTCAGCTCTTAATCTTCAAGTGTTTATACCTCTCAAATGTACAGATTTTCACAAAATGTCAGGATATTGGCCTCATAGTTTTGGTCCATTTTTCATAAACTTGTGGTTTTCTGGCAAATTACTGGTAAATCATTAAAGACTGAAGTTAGAAAATAATCACATACATTTGAATTTCAGACTTCATATCCTTCATGCTAATTCAAAACCTGTTGTTATATCAACTTTCTAAGTTTGTAAGACCATTATTTAAAAATTGTCCCTATTTTTGGGCCTTTGTCCCACTTTTATTTATGGTTTTGTCCAGATTTCTTGCTCTAAGAGGTTGAGAGGAATGATCCTGATATTTGACTATGTTAGATTTTGTGTTTTTTGGCTGCAAACTAGTAAAATTTAAAACACTTTTAGTAGATGTTGGTTTTCTGTGTAAAGTTTTAGTAATTCCAGTTTCACCCTCCTTTCTACAACTTACCACATCAAGAAACACAATAGAATTAACTTCCACATTTGGAGTCAGTTTGAAAACTTATGTAGTTCTATTCAGCCACTGAATGAATATATCAAGCTAACATAATTTTTTAGGTGCATTTTCCCCCTCTTCCTGCCAACCATTGAGACACTCCTAGCAGACTCAAACCTATTCATTCCCTCAGACAAGAAGTTCTGTTCAGATCCCCATGGGTAAGAGCCATCCAGAGAGGACATCATCCACGTAAATGTTCGGGACATTGGTGCTCTTACTGGCATCCTATGAATAAGAACTATATTATATGACAGCCTTAACCCCTCCAATTTAGTAGTTATGTGGGACTCTATATGACCTAAGAGACTGCCTACATCTGTCTGTTATCTTGCATGCATTTCTTCACACTTCTGAAAGGGGATACCATCTTCAGCTTGGTTGGGCACACCCATGTTTTCCTTTTACTGGCTTCCATCCCTTTAACTCCATCCGTAACCTCCAGCAGTGGTTAGGTACATAACTGGTGGCATATTCTGGCTAGGACCCACCCATCCCTTAAGCTTGGGCATGTTCATCCTTCCAACCACATTGTCAAGTGCCTGTGCCATGAATGGAAACCAAGTCACCTGGCTTGTAGTCAGGGCTTTATCTTTCACTGCTAAGCTCACATTAACTTCCCTTCCAAATGGAAAAAACTAAGTTCTCAGTAAAGTGGTAATTACAATTTGTATTAATCCCATAAATACAAGACTGGGTGGCATAGCAGGCTCCATCACCACTCAACTTGTTTGCTACTATATCTTGTCTTGAAATACAAAAAATGAATATATTTTTCAAAATCAACTCTAAACATTCACTTTTGATTTTGATACTGTTATTGTGATACCTATCATTCTGCATAAACATACTCCTATACATTTCTAAACCTACCTTTTGTAGTATGAGAGAGTAAAGTGAAGCATTATCTAAGTTAACAAATGCATATTCTTCAGTAATGTTGGTGTCATTAATTTTACAAACTAAATAAGATGAATCAAGAGCCATGAAGCTTTGCTAACTCACCAATGATTTTAATTTATATGCAGGAAATATGAACAGGGGCTCTGCTTTTGATCCTCTGGCTGCCATAGTTAGTTTTGGTGGAGGATCTAAACTACTTTTGTGGATTGTTGGTATTCCATAAATATATGACTGCAGTAGGGCTAGCCACCTGGCAGTGTAAACCGTGGCTCTAGATGATTGTCATTGGTTAAGGGACACCCTGACCCATGTGCAAAAATGGGAAAAAGGGGTTGTGGATGGATAGATGGATATTACCACCTACTCTCTCCATCACTTACATAACCAACATCATCCCACACTCACAGCTAATCTCTCCATCTCTCTTTCATTTCTCACCTGCACACCTCTTCAAGGCTAAGACATTTCCAAACACCACTCTCCCCTCTACTCTCAAGTCAAGAAGGTCTGGCAATATCTACTTCCTCATACATATTATTACTTTCTTGGATACACTTCTCCTGGACGGTGACATCCAGCCCAATCCAGGACCACCTCCCACTACATTTCTCAAATACACACCACACACCTCACCCCTCCACTTCTCATCTCCTACCCCCCTCTCCTTCTCTTAAATCATTAAACATTTACTCTCTAAATATTCAAAACCTAGTTAATAAAATCACAAAACTGCATTCCTGGATTGCTAACGTTTCCCCCTATATCTTAACCCTGTCAGAAACCTGGTTAAAACCACATATTACAAATACCAAAATCTTACCTCCAGGTTATAACATCTTTCGTTCTGATAGAATCAATAAGAGGGGTGGAGGTGTTGCCATCCTCTCCTCTGAACAACTTAATCTCTCTGCACTCTCTATTTCTATGCCAAGCTTTGAGCCTGCTGAAATTCTTATTGTAAACTGTCACCTAAACTCACACAAAAAATTTGCCATCGCCTCTATCTATATACCTCCAGGGAATAATGTTTCTATCCTTGAGAACACTCTGTCATGGTTTGCTCAATATGTACCATACAAAACCATTATCCTTGGTGATGTAAATATAGCCTAGACAAAAATCTCAAATACATATCCTAATCTCAGTCTTAGCTTCCATCAACTCATCTCCTCCCCTACTCAGACTAACACAAACTCCATCTCTGGACCCACCCTAGACTGGATAATTACCTCAGACCCTAACCTTTATCATAACCATGGAACTCTTCCTAACTCTTTAAGCAATCATCCTCCTACCTATATCCACGGATTCTCCTAACATCCACCTAAAGACCACCACTATAGAGAATGTCGCAAACTTACCCATTTCAATCCAGACACTTTTAACTCTAGACTGTCTAGCATAAACTGCCCCTGCCTTCATCACCTCCCTCTAAACAAGGCTGTAAAATCATTTAATAAGATATTTCTAGGCATACTTAATTCATTGGCACCAACCAGAAAAATCTGAATAAAATCTAACTTTGCCCCTTGGCTCACAAAACCCACCCACTCCATTATGCACAAAAGAGACAGTGTCTGGAAAGCCTGGGTAAAAAAAAATCCCCTCCCCTGCTTCAAAGATACAAAGAGCTTAGAAACCTGTCTAAAATACTAGTTAACGATGATAATTTTTTCTGCTCCACCCAATCTAGCCCACAAAATAATCCAAAAAATGTCTGGACAGCCACTAATAATCTTCTTTATCCTGGCAACCCTACCACTCCCAACCCCTTCCCACATAGTACAGCTACAGCGTCCCAGATATATGGAAATCTTTCTTCACAATCCCATCACATAAGGGCAGAAATTCTACCAACCCTTCTAACTACATCCCCATAGCTATCCTGTCCCCTATCTCTAAAATTCTGTAAAAGTGTATCGATATCTAGTTACTCAAACACCTGCTTGATAATAACCTGCTAACTCCTACAAAACATGGTTTTAGGCCCCACCACAGCGCATCCACTGCTCTACTTTCCATCACCCAAACAGTAACTGAGGCCCATGACAACAATATGCTAATCTCCTGCTTATTGCTTGATTTCTCTAAGGCCTTTGAGACTGTCTCTCACTCTAAACTTCTAACTAACATCTCTTGCTTCCATCTCTCCAGCTCCTCTTTAAACTGGTTTGCTTGCTACTCTCCAATAGACAACAACCTATTCACTGGCAAACTGTCTATTCCCCCTTTCTTCCAGTCAACACAGGGGTTCATCAAGGATCCATCCTGGGCCTCTTCTTGTTCAACATTTTCACTAACGAACTACACTCTGCTTGTAATTTCTCAACATTACTACAATATGCCGATGCTTCCACACTTATTACCACTGCCCATAACATTTCTGATCCCTTAGTACTCACTCAGGATACCTTCTCATCTGTTGAAACACGGCTCTCCGACAATCAACTTGTACTAAATCCTAACAAAAACAAAACTCCTTCTCTTCCTTCCTAGAACACTAGCACAGCACAAATCTTCCTTCACCATCACCTCCCTTAACAATACCATCATTAAACCCCAACCTCACACCAAACTACTTGATGCTATTATTAGTGATGAACTAAAATCTGACATAGACATCCAACAATGTATAAAAAAAAACACCAGAAACTTGGTCTACTTTATAGAAATCAAAACGTCCTTACACCTCCCTCAAAACTCTGTCTAGCTTAGTCACTCCTCTTAACTAGTCTACTCTACTCTGCCCCTAGCCTTACTAATATTCAATCTATACTATGTCCAAACTTGAACAAACATACAATAAAACAGCCAGATTTGTCACTAATCTCCCCTACAATTCCCCCCGCTGCCTAGCCCTTAAGACACTTCAGTGGCCTGAATTCTTTCATCAACTTCTACTTCCTCAACTACATATCACTCACTCCATTCTGAATAATACCTCTCTTGCTCCTCTCTTTCCAACCTAGTATCTTACTACACCCGCCTCAGACATCTTTGCACATCTGACAAATACCTCCTTGATATCTGCAAACCTAAAAATAACATTGGCAAATCCCTTTATAAGTACTCAGTAGCACGTCTGGAACTCACTCCCCCTTAATATAAGAAATATTCCCCCAAAGCACCTGTTTAAGCAGGAACTAAAACACAATTTATGAAACACTTGCTCCTGCCCTTGCCACACCCCCAAATGACAACTTTTTTACTCATTCAGCTTATACTGTATTTTTGATCTTTTTCTGCCTTTTTTTCTCACTGTAATATAGTTTTATCCTTCTTCTTAGCATCCTGTATTAAAATACACTGAAATGATTCTTAGGCCTGTCTGTTTTGATTTAAATACTGAATCTTCCTATGATGCACTGTATATTTTGTAATGGTATCTTCTTTGTACTGCAGAGTACTATGTTGTGAATTGTATTTTATATATTTATACTATGTGCTTGTACATTAGACCACTATACATTTGTATTATCTTTGCATGACTGTAAATTGTTTGGAGATTTTCTCCTTATGTCTCCACTGAAATTTGCCTGTTAACAAATGTCAAATAAAATAAAAATAAATAAAATAAAGAAATATATTACTGGATTCAGAACACTATTTATTTTACAGTGTACCATCAATGAAACCTTGTATAAACAAATTGTCTTAAGACTCCATCAATCTGTTTATATGCATAGAATACTTAATTTCTCGAACCTTCATTGTAAAAGTTACTTTCCTAAAAATATATTGCACATTTTACTATAGTATACCTCTCTGTACATTACTACTAAAGACTCCATGTTTGTAACATAAAAATAATCATCATTTAGCAGCTCACTTACTGCCTTTTTTGTTCAATAGTCAAATTGTTAGAAGTTTTTTAGGGGTACACTGTATTATAAACCTGATTTTAAGCTTGCAGGCATCTTGAAAGGTTTCAAAGAAACTGTTTGAAGGAGGCTTGTAACAGCAATGTTTCTTAAACTTATTTTTTCCAGGTTTGTCTTTAAACATAGCATCTAACTGAAACTTCCTTGCATACTCTTTCAAGCTAGTCAAAGTATCGACTAAATCAGCTAGTTTAATGGGTGCAAGACTTATGACCTTACCTTGTACTTTGAGGGTTTAGGATTGTTAACCTCCCTAGTAATAGATCAAATCATGCTTTTCTCACAAAATGGCATGCCCCAAATGATAACATTGGTTTGTATTTTGAAGTATGACAGAATAACACTGTGTGAACTGGATGGAAAAAATAAGAAATCTTAATTTAAACAACAGAAGCACAGAGAATATTGCAACACCCACAACTGTATTCCTGTTTAAAAGGCTCTTGGAACGACATTACATGAGCCCATTTATTTACTAATTTATCTGTTTTTGTTTGCTTCTTTGTTCACAGCTGTTAAATTAGTCCTTCTAGGCCTATAGCCTACTTGCAGTGATATTTCTGCAACCTGCAGGGAGAGCTGGTTAAGACACTAATGATTTCCCTCTACTCTTTTCAGTGCCAAGGGATCCATAGCACAGCTCAGGTAAATGGGATGGAACTTCAAGAGTGCATCACTTCCCCAAATGTTGCAAGGCAGTATGAGTAGGAGATTACTCCAGTCTCCTAGTATGGCCTAGAACCCACAGCCTTCTGATCGTCTGAGTATCAAAGAAGAATGAGCAGCCTGCTGAGTCAGTTGATGGGAACTGTAAGGTAATGATGACATATTAAAGTTCATGTGAGTCAGGATCACCAGCTGGTAGCCATCTTGTAGAGTAAAGTGGGTAACAGTCTCAAATACCTGAATCAGATTAAAGGATAAAGATGCATTTGTGTTTACTTTATCTAGATAAGAGATAATGAAGTTACAGAGACTGTCATGTGCAGTATCTGTGCCATGTAAGTATTTAAAACTCTTCTTTCTGCTACACGCACATTCAGGGTATTCTGATAATAGCATACAAAGTATTTAATGACCCTGTTTTACAGATAATTTACAACATAGAATTCTTTAACTGTCCAAAGGCTTTTAGACATTATAAATTTGTATCAAACGTTGGATTGTCAAGTACTAGGAATTCATATGTTACAGACAAAATCACCAAGCTATGGAATACAATTCCAGTCTAGAGAAGGAGAGTCCAATATCTGTAGACTTTTAAATCAAACATAGACACGTGGACCAATGACAAAGCATTTAAACCATTTCTTGAGGAATGGCCATGAGGCCTGAGTGCTGTGGATGAACTGATGAACTTACAAATATCTCATATCCGCAGGTTAATTAAATTGAGGGATGTGCCCCCAGATTTGAGTTTTCTGCACCCTTCAGGGGCTACTTAATTTACCCACTGCTCCCTTTGCTTTGGTTCCCATATGGTCATTTAATCTTAAATGGGTTGGCTACCTACAAGTGTGACTTCATATCCCAGTCTTCATCTTATATGTATGCTACATCACCAGTTTTAGGGACACTTGTTTCTCTCTAGCCAGCTATGAGCAAAAGGAGAAAGGAATATTACAATACAACCATTCTTAAATTTATCTTTGTTCAAAAATTCTCCTGCTACATTAATTAAATAAAATAGAAACATTTCACCATCTTTTTCCAAATGCCCTGTTGCAAGAAGGTACAGCTAGATACTCTGACTCTTCATACTGGTTAAGATCATTACAGTCATAAGTTCACTGCATGGAGAAAATAAAGTAGCCAAATTGTCCAGGGCAACTTTTATTTTGTGCTCCCTCACCTTATCTGCCACATTTCAATTCAGGCATTCATTGGTGTTTTGGCTAACAATTAGTCCCCCCCCAAAATAAAAAATACATCTAGTTTTTTATCATTCTGTTAAAACACTGAAGCTCACAGTTTAACATATTTTTCCAAAGGTATCAGTGGGATCTACAGGCAATGAAATGCAGTAAATGAAAACATTTGATCCTAATGAGTTTGCTAATGATTTGTTTATTTTTGTATCTGATAACCAGGGTAAAACATTAATCTAGACAGACCATTTTCAGGTTTAGCTCAGGTATAAAGTTACATAATGAACAAATATACTGTGATATTTGTAAAATTTAAAACAATTCACCTAACCATAAAATATACAATGTAATTAGTGATATTTATAGAATTCATTACACTGCAACACTAAAGGGACCATGAAGAGCATCAAACAATGCGTTTGCTAGGAAAAAAGGAGGGAAAAAAAGCAAGTGCACAGCCAGACTGAAAGCACCAGCGGATGGTCATCTCACAATGTAGCATTATGCCAATAGTCATTAATACACATACATTTTCTGCCACTAGGCATTTTGATGGAGACTATCAATAAAACTTACACACTGAAGTTTTGGCATTTTGATGGAGACTATCAATAAAACTTACACACTGAAATTTTGTAGAAAGTTAATCCCAATGTTCAAGGGAGGGTGGCTTAATGGTTAAGGTGTTTGCCTTACAAACACAAGGTACAGGGCTTGAATCTCACAGGGGATAATTGGCTAGGCTTAAAATGGCTCACAAGGGCAGTTAGCCTAGTGCTAATCTATAAACCAATAGTGACAAGTGGATAATTAAGCAGCACAGCTGTAAGAGGAAGAATCATGTTTCAAATTCCTTTTTCCATTGTATCATAGCTCTCAACCTGCCATCTGCATAATATACACTTCCTCTAACAATGTGGAAAGCTTTCCAAAATGTAGAAGTTAATAACAAGCTGTCACGTGTACAGGCTGTCCTACAATTTCAACTTATCCATATCCATGTAGTGACTGAAAGTTGGTATCAGTGTAAAGCTAGACAGATAGCATTCCCTCCACACCTGGGTTTTCCGTCTGCCATGCAGTCATACCTGAAGAAAACAGTAGTGGTGTTTCCTTATTTGTAAAAGACCCCAAACCATGCCAGGTAGATTCCCAGAGGCTCACAAACTAAACATACCCTGATCAAAATGAATGATCAATTTAAAGGCCTGTTACAGAACACCTTCCATATCACTAATGACCATGTAAGATTTCTAAATGTACTCAGTGCACACACCTGTTTCCCAAAACTCCTTTATAATGTGAGAATTCAACCACTAGGAGACCTAGCCTTGGGTATGCCCACAGATTCTGAGACTTGATAAATAAAACTTTCCTTGGGACATACTATTGACTGACCAACTAGAAGACAAAACAATCTTGACCTGGTCCTGACTAATACAGCCACCTCATTCATAACTCAACTTGTTTCTCCATTCCTGGTTAGATCTGATCATAGATTGTAACCTTCTATTTTGATGTTTCTAAAACCACCACAGTCAGCATTTTTGAATTTAAAGATTTCAGACAGGCAAACCTTTCCAAACTTTATGAGTTAATAAAACTCACTTGCAGCAACACCAGTTCCATCACTACCACAGCTACTGTGTATACAAAGGAGTTCTACTCCCGCCTAGCTAACTGCTTTGATCTAGCCATCCCTACTAGAGACAACTTACAAAATTTCTTGGAGGTGGTAATCCACATAGCAGTCATTCTGTTTACACAGCTTATTTAGATCTGGCCAAGCTGTTTGACACCACAGCTAATGCTGGCATCAACAATAAGCTAAATGCACTAAACCTCAAACCTTACATGGTGAGGTTGCTTACCAACTGTCTGAAAGACCAGCATGTCTTGAGAAAGCATGAAGGTGACTAGTGGTGTGCCTTAAGGCCCAGTACTGGAACCCCCTCCATTTCTGTATCCACTTCTCTGATCTCCAGTTTGGGAGCAATGACCTTTGGTTAAATAAGTTTACAGATGACTGCAAATTGAGCATTGCTGTTCAACTCCCTCTGGTACCCTATTATTATAAAAAGGAACTAACCCTCACAAATATACAGTGTAAGGAGAAAATAATTAAAACCGAATGTGAAAAAAGTGCAATATTTCCACATTTGGTTAACTACCTTGTCCTTCAACATACAGTATAGCCAATACCTCAATCCAAAATGACAATGTTGTTAAGAGTTCTTGGGAACTGGGTAGCTAAAATACTCAGAAAATCCTTATACATAGCACTAGCACCACTAATATCTAAGTCATATCATCCAGATCTATAGAAGTGACATGACAGTATGCAGGAAATTTAGTAAGATATCATAACATTATCATCATGAATAAAGTAATGCATACGACAGATTTTTCAATCTTTTTTTAACCCTCCCAACACATATCAAAATGTTTCTTTTCACCTACTGACCCATTCATGCTTCCACTGACTGGCAAAAGCCATATCAGTTGGAGCAAAAGAAGGGCTGAAGCGACAAATTAACCTTGCGTGGTTTGTGACGATAGTAGGTATTGCCATCCATGCCAGGGAGAAGTATGGTAGTGAGTGTATGACTTGTGCCAGCAGAGCTTGCTGGAGTGTTGTAAAAGATTTATATGTCATTTGTATATCAAGCTGATTTGTACAGATGCTTGTGCTGAACATGTATTTGTGATCTCTGCTTGTGTTAATTGTATTAAAATATATCAACAGTGAACCCTGCTGAAATGAAGAGAAATGTACATGATTTATGGTATCTGAATTAAATGTATATGTTTTAATAGAGGACACTGGCACAGCAATGATTAACCAGCTGGCTTATTTTAAGAAAAATAAGGGAAATGCAAATGAGCTGTTAAATCATTGAACATCACACCACAGTGCTGAGTAGGACCAGAGACAATGGGTCTGGGACACAGCCTTCGTTCGTTAGCTCAGTGAAAAGAGGAGAGACCTCTGGGCACTGTCATAAACATTTGGATGTGTATTGCAGCCATGCAATTCCTATCTCAGCTTCAAAGGAAATACTGTGAGAACCTAGAGTCAGGTGACCAGATGAGGTCATTCTGGCAGCCCTCTTGGAAATTATATTTTACATATTACAATGAGATATCTCAGAATATAGAGTATTCTGTTTGTGAGCCTGACTAGAAATACTACTCACGTATTTCTTCTTGCCTTGCCCAAGTAAGTTATTAGGGAACAGTAAAGCCTTCTAGATTCATTCAGGAATATAGTTAAGCTTAGTTTAGATATTGCTTTTTTTATTTGCTTGAGTCTGTCCATCAATGTTCTTTTCAATATTTCCTGTGATCTAAACTCTTGTGGTTTACTGTGAATATATAGTCAGTATTTTCATGTTATAAAACTTTTATTGTGGCTGGTCCTTAGTATATAACCTTTGAGACTACTTATATTTATTTGGTGATACAGCGTGGGTCACTACAGAGGGCCTAGCCATTTTGGTGAACTACTACCATTTGTATTAGTATTAATATTACAGAGTATAATTCAATACCCTTTTAAGAGCTTTATAGTACCGACTGCTGGCAGTGATAACTACCTTATAGTCTGGGCAAATTTGGTAGAGTGGGTAATCTGTGCCAGCCTTTTCCTCTGTGTGTGTGTGTGTGTGTGTGTGTGTGTGTGTGTGTGTGTGTGTGTGTGTGTGTGTGTGTGTGTGTGAAAATTAAATCTTAAAGAGTGTGCTTGTCAGCTACTTGGGGCAGGGACACAAAGCACTGGGTTTACAGAGAGGGTGCTGGAGGACTTGGCTTGGACACTCAGCTGAGGACCTAACCCTATAGCTGTACCAGTGGGGAGTCTTATTGGGGATCTAGAGAGAGACAGATATAGAGACATCCAGACCCCAGGCTGAGTGTGTTCCCTGTGTGCTCTTAAGGGAAATTGCACTTGATGCAGAGAGGTCTGCATCTGGAAATACTGAGTGCATCCATTTGTATTCCAAGTGCACTTCCCTCTCCAGTGTCAGTGGTGAGGATTCAGGTTTCTTGATTACTGGTCCACCATGAGGACGACACAAAGTGCTGCCCATCACACATTGGCAGCAGTGGTGGACGTCACATGGTTATTTTAATTTTATCATCTATCTTGTTCCATCGCTGCAACTACAGTGTAATGACAACACTGCAGAACTGCAGACATGCCACAGATAAACATGTTTGAACACCCTTTAAGTTTTTTCTCCTGGTCTTCAACAGAGAATGTAGCCCTTATTGGGAATACTGTCCCTTGCCCTAGACTAACTGAGGCAGAAATATTTCCACTTCTTCCTTAGTACTCCCAGACAAAATCTCAGGAACTGGGTCTGCAACATAAAACCAGGCCTCCTGCACTGCCGCCAGATGTATATCCAGCTGCAATACAGTATATTTACTGTTAAATTATTTTATCAACTTCCACTTCTTAAACTATGTACCATAAAACAAATATATTTTTATGGAATAGAATGTCACAAGGAAGTGTACATGTGTGTGTTTATTTTGCCAGAAATATGACAGGGTGATCCCCTAATTTATATAACTGTAAACAACAAGGTTTCAGACTTTCATCAAAATCAGCAGTTACTCCTTCAACAGCAAGGTCACAGACTTTCACCAAAATCAGCAGTTGCTCCTTTTTAGACTTGCTAAATCATGAGACAGTGAGTTTTTTTTCCACAGAGTAATAGGCCATATCATGATACACACTTGTGTCCTAAGCAGCAAAGGAAGGAATGCTAAGATACCAGTGAAAACACAGAGCATTTCTGATTTGAGGACTACCTTGCACTTAAAACAATCGATAAGAAGCCAAAAAATTGATGTAATGTTGCTTTTCATATTCTAACATGAAAGTCTTTTAAAAAATAAACATGTTCCATAGTCTAATACCACCAGGTTTGCAACCCTAAAAAGAAACTCAGAGTAGTGGATAAATAAGTTCTAAGTTTAATAACGTGTCAGGTCATAGCACTTCATCTTTCCACGATTATGCTAGTCTGAAATACAGACAGCATAGCACTCGAGATCTGATAATAATATTTTATTGTATTTAACTTAGAAAAACACACATATGAATTGAAGTATAAGGTTGACTGGATTTATACTAAAACCAAGGGCTAGATTGCAAAAGACCTGCTCTTGTTTTAAGTGACTTTCTCCAGTGTAAGCCTTCCCCACATTCAAAATGGCATGTTCTCAGTATAAGTAATTCACTCTGGTGTAAGGTTAATCTATAAAGTAGGCCTACGCTGGGGGCCAGATTCCAAAAGACTTGCTCTTTGTATAAGTGACTTACTACAATATATTACACAGCCAGACTGATTGTTTCTCTTTAAGATGGCATGGCCATTTAAACATTATTTATTTCTTTAATACTATTAATATTCATATGAGATATGTACCTGTTACAAGTACGTAAGGCAAGCACTGATATCATTTGCTTAGATGCAACTAATGCCAGTGTTTATACTATTTTCTTATCATTTCCAGACATAATCTAATGATACAGATGATCTGATCTTCAGATATACCCATTTCTTGTAGCTACTGTAAATAAAGAAGCACTATCAGGATATTAGATAAACCTGAGGACAGTTAGAACTAACAACATGCAATGCCATGCAATGATGCATGTTTTGAGGTATTTTGTCCAAAAATAATTAGGGGATGATGAAATAAATAATGAGCAACAGCTATTGTTCCTAGGAGCAGTTAGATAATTATTATATTCAAATAGCTGAAGTATACCAGGACAGGAAGTGATTGCTTGAGGAAGGAAAGCTCTTTGTGAAAGAAACTGGTAGTTCTGGATTGGGCAAAAGTCACACTGATAGATCTGGAGGATCCACAAGACAGAACATTACAATTGTTGGGATCCCTAAAAGATATCAAGAAGGAGATATTAAAAAAGGAGTTAATGAGTTCATGCATGAATGACATTTTATATGCCATGAGGAAATACAAACTGAGAGAGCTCGCTGAAATGAGTGGAGGCCAAGGAGAGAGAGACAAATCCAGAACTGAGATGATCATAATAAGACTCAAACGTATGAGCTCCAGGAAAGAATATTGAGGGATGTTTGGAAGGCAGTGAAGAAACTAATGGTTGGCAACCAGAGAGTTTTTGTTGATCAGGACTTTTCTTTTGAAACCAGAAGGAGAAGGAGAACATTTCTGGAAGCAACTAAGCTTTGCAAACTAATGGGCCTGAAACGACAGAAGCTGTATCCAGCCAGGTGAATGATCTTCTTACATTTACAGAGCCATAGGCAGCTATGGAGAGGCTTCAAAGGCCAGTAAATCATCGAGTGTCTATAATGGAAAAAAGAAGTGAAGCAGATCAGAGAAGGAGCATGCATAAAAAGAACAGAGGGAGAAGGCAGAAATGAATTTTTCACATATTTCCCCTTGTTCAGAAGACAACAGAAAGCGAGTCACTAAATGTCGCAAAGGGATAGAAATGTGGAAGAGTAAGAGAAAATCAGAAGATCAAGGCCAACGAGATTTAGAATGTGTGCTTTTTTCTTGACAAGAGTGACATGGCGATCATGCTTACCTAAAAGCAAATACAGTAAAACCTATCGGAAGGTCAGAAGCCTTCCAGTAAGCATTTCAGATGCAACAGAAAGTGTGTCCAACTATAATAGTGGTAACAGGTCTGAGAGACATATAGATTGTCTGGAGTAATGTAGTATCAGATGAAAAACTGTGGTCTGTCATGGCCACACCACTGGGTAAAAATCTCACAGAAACAAACTAGAAAAAAAAAACGGAGAAGTCCTTGCAGTGAGTTGAAGCAATTTATTATTAAGCACACTTTTCATTTGCAGGATCTGCAAACTTCTTCAGATGAAAAACTATCATGAAGAGGCATACAAATTCACAAGTTTTAAACACAATCACATGATTACAAAAACAACCTAGAGACACAAAATTAAAGGTATATTAGCCTACTAATGCCACATTTACTAATCAATAACCCAGAATCCAAGAAGCATGAAAATAAATATAAAAATGAAAAATAAAAAATAAAAAATGAATGAACATGACTATGCTTAATTTGCTATAACATTTCTAATAACGTTAAAAAATATATATGTGATGTATACAATTTTTACATAGATTTTATCTCTCCAGGCTCTTCAGTTTCAATAGGTATTATATTTTCCTGTAAATGAAATGCAGACAATCAGATTGGCCTAGAAGCATAAAAGAGACCATTTGCTCACATAATGCAAGGGGGGAATAGAAGAGGAAGATGATTTAAAACTTTAAAACATCATGAATGGTCTTCTAGTTATTGTGGTTTATCGCAGATGTAATCTTTAAATACAATAACAGAAGATATAAAATGTTGTGCTGACAGACCTAGCCTGCTTAAAAATATAGGGAGGGATCTAGGGGGTGCAAGAGGAACCACTCGTTATGCACTTCAGCAAGAGGTAGCAAGTTAATTGACGTATGCCCACCAGGGGATAGACTAATTTGTGTCTAAATATTATGCAGATCCATCAGTCCTAACCAATGGCCCTTACAATCATGGGATAATAGACAGTGAGTAACAGAAACCGTAACAAAGAGGAATGGAAAAGAGGAACTGAGAAAAGGGCATATCCTCTCCATTACTATTATCTCACATTTAATGGCCATTTTTTTCTTTCTTTCTTTTAACAAATAAAAAAAAAATTCTACTAAGTTTATTACTGTATATGTTTAAAATTCATGCAATTAAATTGCATTGCAGAACTGCTTGCAGTGATTTTCCAATGCAGCAGGAATGGGGAGAAAGGGCTGCTCTTGAAGGAATGGGGCAGGCAAATTATGTGAGACCATGTCTTGTGTGAAATGGGAAAAGTGAGCAACACTGAGCAAATAGCTTTTGAGACTATAAGCTAAGAGTAATCAAACAGAAGAAATCAGACCAGTTCCTACTCATGAACAAAGTTGCATTGATTAGAATATAGGCCAAGGAGAACCATAACAACAATAAGAAGATAGGGGGCAAATCAGGATCACTGTAGGCAATCAAATTATGTCGATGAGATACAAATAGGCATGTGAAATAGGTTAGGGTTTGTATAAGAGAAATCAAATAAAAAGGATAGCTGGGTGACAGAGGTTCCATTTAGAGTTAGTTGAAAGACAAATACGGAAAATGCCAAGTACAAGGAAGACTGGAGCTTGCCTTCACAATAGACATGTGACAGACGATAACAAGAGAAATCAACATCAATACAGCATCTGTTATACTGACCTAAGCTACTACTAGATAAGAACAGAGGGCAGAAGATAGTCACCAGTGGGTGTAGTGTCAGTAGGACTCTCAAGAAGGAAGCCATTTGATATATGTACATAGTGGGGGGGGGGGTATTCCAGGAGATATTATTACAGTGGTTGCCAAACAGGAGAACAAAGTGAGAGTTAAAGGTGCAGTTAACATTCAACTAAAAGGTAGGTTTAGAGTAAGAGCAATAATACAGGAAGTAAAAAACATGGGACGGGTTCCAGAAATAGAAAATTAAACCTGCAAAGTATTTCACAGTGGACAACATAAACAGTTACAATGTCTTGAGGATGGGGAATAAGTGGCAATGTAAAGACGTCTTTAAGGTTAACAGAGAGAGGCAAAGTGTAGACTTGGAGGAGGGGTCATGTTCAAATTGAAGGGACAAATCCAGTAACTATATGGTTAGTAGACTGAATGTAAATGTAGCTACCTGGAACGGTAACAGGTTAATGAATACAGTGAAGACAGCAAAGACTCTTCAATATGCAAAAAGGGGAGGATATCAGATGTTAGGATTGTAGGACACCTAATGGATGAATAGAGAAAGAAATTAAATAAATTTAGGTACAAAGGGATTGCAATGTCTTCTTAGGCCAATATAAAGAAAAGGGGGACAACTATATTGATTTAAAGAGGGAATAACTTTGAATTAGAGGGAAAAAGTAGAAGATACCAAAGGTATGTACTCAGGGGTAAAGAGGAAGAAAGACAAGGTGGGGAAATTACCTTAGTATCAATATATTTTCCACCTAAAACAAACATCTGGACAGTGAAAGAAAAACACAAAATAAAATTTTGGCATTTTCAGGAAGGCTTATGTCTGATGACTGGGTAGGAATATAGTAATAAGAAGAGAGGATGTAGATAAAGGTCCCAGAAAGTTAAGCTTACAAAATTAAAGTAAATGTTTAATGAATTCACTCAGATCAATGGATTGGGCTGATACCTGGCTGATTGGCAGACAAAATAGGCATGATTATGGATATATTTTTACTCTGCAAGCTATAAAGTTTTGTCAAGACTACACAGAGTGTAAATAAACTGGGAATATAGCAACAGAATAGAAAATGTGGAATGTGAACCAATGACTCTATCTGGCCATGCATTACTGGTAATTACACTTAATTTGCACAAGGATAAAAAGCTACCATTTTATTGGTGATTCCCAGGGTATCTCATGCAGGTGCAGGAAGAGGTAACATGGATAACAGAGTAAAGGATAAGGGTGACGTATAACACTGAATATTGGATTTCTGGGCAGTGGGATACATATTAAAGAGAATTAAAAGAGAAGATCTCTGGATGTCAAATAGATAAGATAAGAACAAGGAAGATAATAAGAAAGACAATGCTGGATGAAATACAGAAAAGGAAGAGCAAGTTTTCTGAACAGGAGGTGCAAAAAGAATGGGAATTGAAAAAATACAGGAAATAGGGGAAGTTATAGTTAAGTAGATATGAAATGGAAAAGCTATATCTTTGAAGTTCACCACAAGTAACGAATGCCTTAGCGGCAAGACTAAGGCAAAGCAAAGTAGAAAGAGGGGTATTTGTTATAATAAAGAATGTGAGACAGAGAATACCACCCTAGAAGAATAATGGAGGAATTCAGAAAACATTATGACAACCTATATAGAAGGTAGGAGATAGAAATGAAGAATTGAAAGCAGAAATTATATATATAGGGAAATTAAATTAGCAGATCTCTCAGGGCAAAATATGAATAAGCTAGTAGAAAAGATTAATGGGAGGAACATGAAAAAAACGAAAAAGGGTAAGACATCAGGCACAGATAGATTGACAACCCACAGAAGTACTGAAATTAGGAGGGGGAAAATGATAAGGATATGTGTTAAGCCATTTAATAAAGCATTAGAGATGAGTAAGGCACTGCTATCATGGAGGGAGCCAGTCACAGCAGCGATACATAAACAGGGCAAAGACCCACATTCACTGGCCTCAGACAGACCAATTTTAGTATTAAACCATCACTATAAATGTCTTATGCTGATAATGACTGACAAGTTAGCTAGCATATATATATATATATATATATATATATATATATATATATATATATATATATAGTAAGGATTAGACTGAGTTTGCGGCAGGAAGAAGAATGGCAGACAACTTTATAAAAACACTGATGGTACTGCAATTGTTAGAGAAGGAGAGGAGGAAGGTAACAATTTTAACTTTAGATGATGAAAAGGCCTTTGACAGAGTGCAATGGAATTATCAGTTTAAACTATTGAGAAAATGAGGATTTCTAGAAAAACAGATGGTAATGCTAGGGAAAATGTATGAGGATATGAAAGCAAGGGTAAAAATTAGAGCAATATTATCACAGGAATTTAATTTGGAGAGAAAACTAGCCAGGGGTGCCCCCTTTCCCTTTTACTAGCTGTCATGTAATTAGAGCCATTAGCCATAGTCATTTGGGATGCAGAAATAGGAGGATACCAATGGGGTATGAGGCAGTGTAAGATGATGTTATATACAGATGTTAACTTAATAACACTTGAAAGTTCAGTTCAATATACAAGGGATATTAAAAATAATAAACAGGTTTAGGTGTTGGTGGGATATAAAATAACCAGAGTAAGGCACAAGCATTAGCTAGAAGTCTGACACAAGAAAAAAAAAATTCCAAGATAGAGGATAGGTGTATGTGGCAAGAGGAACTGAAATACATGGGAAGCTGGTTAAATCCAACTATAGAGGAGTCTTTGAGGGTAATTTAAGAAAGAGTATCAACAGCAATGAGAAATCAAATACAGAAAATGCCTGCACAGATTGTTTTTTTACATTCCAGCCAGACTGAGTCGAATGATTCATAATGCTGGCAATGTAAGAAAGGGAGTAGAAGAACATGTTTACATACATTTTGGGGAAAGTGAGAAACTATAAAAATAAGAGGGATCATAAAAGACTAATTAAAACACTCAAGTTCTTCATACTAGGAGCTGACAACCAGATTGGATTAGATTTTACACCTTTAATAGCAGATAATGCTGGTAGGAAAGAGGGCAATTACTAAGAAATAGAAACAGGAGCAGCCCCCAACAATAGAGGAAGCAATACGTCTAGTAAATCAGGTGTCCCAGAAAGAAAAGGAAACACCACTAAGAACAATCGGAAGCTACAGGAAAAGTTAGAATAGATGGAGGGAATGAGTTCATGAAAGAGATGGGTGAGAATAAGGTTAAATCAGAGGTAAGGAGGGGCAAATTAACAAATAGTAGTGGAGAAAAAGAAGGGGACATAGACACATTAAATGAAAGGAGTGTTAATGTCTAGCTGATAAGCTGTTAATTATGATTATGATAATAAGAATTGGTGTGAGACAGTAATGACATGCTATCCACAGGGACTTGACCATGCCACAAAGTAACTAAGAGGCAGGAGAATGAAATCGGTATAATGAGCCCATTACCCATGGAACGATGAATGTTACCATACATGCGAATTTGCCTTAGGGTGGCAAACTGAATATCTGTCTGCAATAATGCTTTGACTGCTAATAATAAAAAAAAAATGATCTCTGTAAGGTTCTGGCATATGGCATATTTTTCTAGGTTGTGAATGCAAAACTTGCTCAGAGAAATTGTTGTCTCATTCCCTCCAGTGAAGTGCTTTTGAGTTTGTACTCTAACTTCCTATTAGTGTGGTCAGAGCCTTTTAAAAAACTGAAGTTATCATCTCCCTGTTCAAACAGAAATTCATATCTCTAGAGCCATAAGTGTTACTAGAAAACTGTAAATGGCAAATTATTCAGCACAAAATAATCTTCACAGTGGCTGCATTTATTTGATTCTAGGTCTCAAACTGCATTTTATAAGCTACAATAAACACACAAATATTAATTTTTAATATTCCATGAACAACTTACAATATTTCTGTAATCCAGCAGTTCTGTGTCACTTGATTGTTGAGTTATTTACAGAAAAATGAACATTAATACAATACAAATAAATAGTATACAAATAATATTCAATATTTCCTTACCTTCACCAGACAGAGGTCAAATAACAATACAGTTGCTCTTACAATCATGTAAAGTTTAAGATGAAATCTAATATACTCAATGTAGCACAACTTTAGAATTATTAATGCAAATATGAAAAAGCAATATTTGACGCCTAGAGTCATCAGTAGAATGTGACGCAGAAATGCCTGGATGTGTCACCAGGCTGTAATGAGTTAACAGAGCTGTCATTAGATCAGAAATAAAAAAGGGTATGCATTTTTTCCAGAGGTGTGATATTTCTTCCACTGGAAAGAAGCTACCAACAAGAAATTCATGTACAATTTAAACATACTGCTGATCCAATTTTGTTAAGCTCTATGTATATCCCTAAATGAAGAATCACAGACTTAGATGCAACAATAGACGTAATTGACTTATATACATCTATACCTCATACAGAAGGAATCGAGTGGGTCAACCTCTTTTTGATAAGTAAGGGAGCATCACCCAATGAGACGTTTACTGTTACTACCTTACTTGACATTATTTTAACGAACAACTATTTTACGTTCAACAAGAAACTATACTTGCAGAAATGTGGTGTAGCGATGGGCTCACCATGCGGAGCTAGTTTCGCAAACACAGTAATGGTCTACTGGGAATCCAATTTCATTTTTAAAAACAAAGAATTGACCAAACATATCAAATATTACACTCGATTCCTTGATGATATGTTTATTTTATATGATGGGTCTCAAGATTTAGCCACAAAATTTCTACAGTATTTGAATAATACCACCAATTTCTTCAAATTTACCTCAGACTTTCAGGAGCTCTCTATTAACTACTTAGATGTGAACTTGTGTAAGGATGTAATTAACAAACAATATATTGCTAAAACTCACAGAAAGGATACATTTTATAATTCTTATCTGCATTACACAAGTTCACATCCTCACACACAAAAGAAATCTATAATAAAGGGACAGTTAATTAGAGCAGCACGTATGTCCACCCTGTATAGTGACTTTTTAAGTGAATGCAAATTACTAGCCACTCTATTCTTAGAGAGAGGATACCCCTCTGACCTCATTATGGATACCGTTAATGAAGTCAGAGTTAAAAGAGAAAATTGTATCATGGAACCTATTTTAGTAGCAAAAAATAATATACCTGAAGATGTAACAAGATCTCAAACAACTGACGAAGAGACTTCGCCTAATAACATCTTGGAGATTAGTATTAACTTTAATTTCACAAACAAAAACAATTATATTATAATTAGTAAAAACAACAGTATCAATAACAACAATGATAATAAGAAATACCAACTTAGCTATATTACAACATTTAATATCGATAGTAATGTTTTCAAGAATATATTATATAAAAACTGGACAATTATCCAACAAGACAGAAACATTAATTTCAAACTTTCTGAACTCCCTAAAATTGTGTTCAGAAAAGGTCAAAGTATTAAGAACATTCTTGAAACAAGAAAAATAAGCAATTATAACTATCGTGTAGGCATGTCGCCTTGTAGTAGTTGTAATATGTGTAAACATATGTTAGGTGGTGAATATGTTACTATAAACAACAACAAATACAAGATAAAATTCAAATTTAATTGCAACTCAAAACTTTTAGTCTATTTAGCAACCTGTACTTTGTGTACTGCGTTCTACATTGGAAAAACTGAACGCCGCCTTAAAGACAGAGTTTACGAACATATATATGCTATTACAAATAAAAAAATGGAAAATGCACTAGCAAAGCATACAAGCTCAAACTTAGGACATAATTTTAAATTCACAGCAATTGACCAAGTTGTAACTGACATTAGAGGGGGACCATATCATTTACTACTGGAAGAACACGAACTAACGTGGCAATGGTTAACTAATGCCTTCACAAAACCAGGGTTGAACGAACACTGTAACATTGCATGTCTGTTAAAATTTAGAAGTTTAGTTAGATGAAATTAACATGTTGTATGTAAAATAACTGTTGTCATTTTAGAACAACATCTTGAAGAAAATACATAAATATATATATATAAGTAATTACTAATTATGAATTTTATTTTATATAACTTTTACTTTAACTTTCTAACCGTATTGGTATGCAACTTACTTTTAATATATTTCCAACTTATAAAATGGGACTCTCATTACTAAGGATCCCTATACAACATGTTCTTTATACTCTTCCTAGTCACTACCACAACATCTTATATCTACGTCAGCCGTGTGACCACAGGGTTTACACATTTAGTACCCTTGTAGGTCCTTTATGGCAATGTATACATATATATACACTTGCTGGCACATACCCATATGCATTAGTAAATGTATATGCTGGTCGCTTTAACACGCAATGTTCTATTGCATATTTAATGTATATCTTAGTTTGCAGCAATATTTATACACACGTTTACTTATTTATATGTACATTTTCTAACACATTATGCACCACTTTTTATTGTACATACAAGGAAATATTCAGTTGATTCTAACTTGTATTTATTTATTCTCAAAGTTTTTTATCCTGTTTAGGGGCTTTGATATATATGAATATCTCTTTAAGTCTATGATTGATTTTAAGTAAGGAAATGACGTTTTTACTACAAATGATGTATTTTGATTTCTATTTGTGTCTGAAGAAGTTGCTCTATTAAGAGTGACGAAAAGCGCTTCACATTACTTTTATTAAAAACTCTGGTTCTTTGCTACACGCCGTTGGTTCTTTCTTCGGAGTTTCTGTGCTCTATAGTTTGCTGCTTTTGCCGAAGTTTGTTTTACGTGTTTTGTTATGGCCTCCGGAAACCACAGTGATGAAGAGGACATAGGCAGTCCAACACCTATTGTACCTGGCAGGGGAGAACTCTGTTCTGGTGACGTCAACCTCACAGCCCTTATTTTAGCACTCACGGAGCGTGTAGATTCTTTAGCTACACGCTTAGACACTCAAATCAACAACTTTAATGCGAGTGTCCTTGCTGCAAACACTACAGACTCAATGAGTCAAATCCAACCTGGCCAACGAACACCAGTCAATTCCAACGGAACTCAGCGACGTAGTTCACCAGAACCGAACACATCACAGGTTCTGGTACAAGACAGTATCTTGAACTTCGAACAACGAGGAGTGGGTTGTGCCACTATTGGAGGTGAAAAACAACATGTACAAGCAATCAACATTCCACTAACCTCAGCTTCTCAGAACAATGTGTTTAATATTACCGAAAGGAATGGCAACAATGGGCTTATCACTGGAGGAAATTCAAGCGTTGGAGAGCTTATAGGGGCTCCATCGTTTCAAGATTGGATTTATGACACTAGCAAGTTTAGCTTTAGCCAAAGCAACTTGCGGGAGCAACCGGCTGACAACGCCACACAAGCTGAGGTTAGTAATGACAACATTATTACAAACAAGCTAAAAATACTTGATGTTAAACTCCTGAAAATTAAAAAACTACAATTAGAAATTAATTACATTCAAGAGTGTAAAAAACAATGCCTAGTTCCAAAAGGCCTGAGACATCATTTTTACCCTGCGGGACTAGTAGCTAACTCCTTGTTTCATCTGGAATTAAATACATTATTTGACGAACAAGGTTTTGCTCTTATGGATCTACTTATTAAACATTATGGGAACCTAGTAGTTGAACTATCAAAAGAAGTAGCTACTTTAAACGAAACTATAGTAAATCATGTTGACTTCACCAGATACAAATACGAGTACGACAGATGCTTTAATTCAATTGACCAACTCCTTGTGAAATTAAAAGCCAACAAAAACAAAAAGATGGCATGAGACCGAGCTTCATATGATAATGGGTCAGCATACCCCAACCCCCCTTTGTCACAAAACGGACTGGCTACTACTAGTATTATAAACATTACCACTGACTCTTCTAACCTACATGAAACCGGACATGAATTCAATCACGGTACAGTAAATACAAACTACAATGACCACGATTCTCACCCAGATGAAAATACATGGGCAGGACGGCTCAGAAATGGTAAATTTAAAAACACTTATGGGGGATATGCAAACAAACCTCATTCTAGTGATTCTTTTTCCTATGAGGAACAGTCTAATTCCAGATTAGGCGCTATACCTAAGCGACCTCACAACAACAACCAAAGGTTTCAGAACCAAAAAAACAAGTATCGCCCACAGAACCAAGCAATGAGGTGAATGATTTTACTAATGGACCAACCATTGTCCAGAACAAAGCAAGAGACTTTAATATCTATAACTTTTCATGTGTCGATATTGACCATGACTTGGTCGAACTTTTAGCAAAAGGGCAAACGTTTGTCCCTAGTAGACATATGAATTTAGTTCAAAATATTAAAGATTTAAAGTTTTTTGTTAGAAAACTTAACCTCAACTTATTACTTGGTGACTTTACTAATTCTAAGAGTGACTATAACGTAGCAAAACATCCTACATTAAGTACTTTTGAATCTGTTATGGAACTAGACTTACGGTATTTACACAACAGAACTAGCGAACTATTTAATAGAGATTCGAGACGTAGCAACATCTCCAAAGACGAATCAATGGCATTAGCTTCTTTTCAATCTTTAGGAATTAGAACTATTAAACCTGACAAAGGTGGCAGTTTAGTGGTCTTTGATAATAACGACTACATTAACAGAGTTGAATGTATCTTAGAGAATGACACTTACGTCGAGGCTTCAATAAATGAAGTTAATGTTGCGTATGGTAGGATCAGAGGCTATTTTAGTGATTTATTTACAGATGGATTTATTGATATTGACACTTATCACTATATATCCACTAGTTGGCCAAAAATCCCTATATTATTTGCAACACCCAAAATCCATAAAAACACAGTTAATCCACCACTGAGACCACTGATTGATGGACGAGCGTCCATTACTTATGCTGGTGCAAAAGTTGTAGATAATATTTTGAAAAAATACCTAGCAACAGAAATACAAGTCTGTAAAGACTCGTGGACATTTTTGGCTAATATTAATAATATAAAATATGAAGATAATACAAACTTCTTAACAATAGACGTAATTGACTTATATACATCTATACCTCATACAGAAGGAATCGAGTGGGTCAACCTCTTTTTGATAAGTAAGGGAGCATCACCCAATGAGATGTTTACTGTTACTACCTTACTTGACATTATTTTAACAAACAACTATTTTACGTTCAACAAGAAACTATACTTGCAGAAATGCGGTGTAGCGATGGGCTCACCATGCGGAGCTAGTTTCGCAAACACAGTAATGGTCTACTGGGAATCCAATTTCATTTTTAAAAACAAAGAATTGACCAAACATATCAAATATTACACTTGATTCCTTGATGATATGTTTATTTTATATGATGGGTCTCAAGATTTAGCCACAAAATTTCTACAGTATTTGAATAATACCACCAATTTCTTCAAATTTACCTCAGACTTTCAGGAGCTCTCTATTAACTACTTAGATGTGAACTTGTGTAAGGATGTAATTAACAAACAATATATTGCTAAAACTCACAGAAAGGATACATTTTGTAATTCTTATCTGCATTACACAAGTTCACATCCTCACACACAAAAGAAATCTATAATAAAGGGACAGTTAATTAGAGCAGCACGTATGTCCACCCTGTATAGTGACTTTTTAAGTGAATGCAAATTACTAGCCACTCTATTCTTAGAGAGAGGATACCCTTCTGACCTCATTATGGATACCATTAATGAAGTCAGAGTTAAAAGAGAAAATTGTATCACAGAACCTATTTTAGTAGCAAAAAATAATATACCTGAAGATGTAACAAGATCTCAAACAACTGACGAAGAGACTTCGCCTAATAACATCTTGGAGATTAGTATTAATTTTAATTTCACAAACAAAAACAATTATATTATAATTAGTAAAAACAACAGTATCAATAACAACAATGATAATAAGAAATACCAACTTAGCTATATTACAACATTTAATATCGATAGTAATGTTTTCAAGAATATATTATATAAAAACTGGACAATTATCCAACAAGACAGAAACATTAATTTCAAACTTTCTGAACTCCCTAAAATTGTGTTCAGAAAAGGTCAAAGTATTAAGAAAATTGTTGAAACAAGAAAAATAAGCAATTATAACTATCGTGTAGGCATGTCGCCTTGTAGTAGTTGTAATATGTGTAAACATATGTTAGGCGGTGAATATGTTACTATAAACAACAACAAATACAAGATAAAATTCAAATTTAATTGCAACTCAAAACTTTTAGTCTATTTAGCAACCTGTACTTTGTGTACTGCGTTCTACATTGGAAAAACTGAACGCCGCCTTAAAGACAGAGTTTACGAACATATATATGCTATTACAAATAAAAAAATGGAAAATGCACTAGCAAAGCATACAAGCTCAAACTTAGGACATAATTTTAAATTCACAGCAATTGACCAAGTTGTAACTGACATTAGAGGGGGACCATATAATTTACTACTGGAAGAACACGAACTAACGTGGCAATGGTTAACTAATGCCTTCACAAAACCAGGGTTGAACGAACACTGTAACATTGCATGTCTGTTAAAATTGAGAAGTTTAGTTAGATGAAATTAACATGTTGTATGTAAAATAAGTGTTGTCATTTTAGAACAACATCTTGAAGAAAATACATAAATATATATATAAGTAATTACTAATTATGAATTTTATTTTATATAACTTTTACTTTAACTTTCTAACGGTATTGGTATACAACTTACTTTTAATATATTTCCAACTTATAAAATGGGACTCTCATTACTAAGGATCCCTATACAACATGTTCTTTATACTTTTCCTAGTCACTACCATAACATCTTATATCTACGTCAGCTGTGTGACCACAAGGTTTACACATTTAGTACCCTTGTAGGTCCTTTATGGCAATGTATACATATATATACACTTGCTGGCACATACACATATGCACTAGTAAATGTATATGCTGGTCGCTTTAACACGCAATGTTCTATTGCATATTTAATGTATATCTTAGTTTGCAGCAATATTTATACACACGTTTACTTATTTATATGTACATTTTCTAAAACATTATGCACCACTTTTTATTGTACATACAAGGAAATATTCAGTTGATTCTAACTTGTATTTATTTATTCTCAAAGTTTTTTATCCTGTTTAGGGGCTTTGATATATATGAATATCTCTTTAAGTCTATGATTGATTTTAAGTAAGGAAATGACATTTTCACTACAAATGATGTACTTTGATTTCTATTTGTGTCTGAAGAAGTTGCTCTATTAAGAGTGACGAAAAGCGCTTCACATTACTTTTATTAAAAACTCTGGTTCTTTGCTACACACTGTTGGTTCTTTCTTCAGAGTTTCTGTGCTCTATAGTTTGCTGCTTTTGCCGAAGTTTGTTTTACAATTTTAGTATTAAACCATGACTACAAATGTCTTATGCTGATAATGACTGACAAGTTAGCTAACATTTATATATATATATATATATATATATATATATATATATATATATATATATATAGTAAGGATTAGACTGAGTTTGCGGCAGGAAGAAGAATGGCAGACAACTTTATAAAAACACTGATGGTACTGCAATTGGCAGAGAAGGAGAGGAGGAAGGTAACAATTTTAACGTTAGATGATGAAAAGGCCTTTGACAGAGTGCAATGGAATTATCAGTTTAAACTATTGAGAAAATGAGGATTTCTAGAAAAACAGATGGTAATGCTAGGGAAAATGTATGAGGATATGAAAGCAAGGGTAAAAATTAGAGCAATATTATCACAGGAATTCAATTTGGAGAGAAAACTAGTCAGGGGTGCCCCCTTTCCCTTTTACTAGCTGTCATGTAATTAGAGCCATTAGCCATAGTCATTTGGGATGCAGAAATAGGAGGATACCAATGGGGTATGAGGCAGTGTAAGATGATGTTATATACAGATGTTAACTTAATAACACTTGAAAGTTCAGTTCAATATAAAAGGGATATTAAAAATAATAAACAGGTTTAGGGGGTTGGTGAGATATAAAATAACCAGAGTAAGGCACAAGCATTAGCTGGAAGTCTGACACAAGAAAAAAAATCCAAGATAGATGATAGGTGTATGTGGCAAGAGGAACTGAAATACATGGGAAGCTGGTTAAATTCAACTATAGAGGAGTCTTTGAGGGTAATTTAAGAAAGAGTATCAACAGCAATGAGAAATCAAATACAGAAAATGCCTGCACAGATTTTTTTTTTTACATTCCAGCCAGACTGAGTTGAATGATTCATAATGCCGGCAATGTAAGAAAGGGAGTAGAGGAACATGCTTACATACATTTTGGGGAAAGTGAGAAACTATAAAAATAAGAGGGATCATAAAAGACTAATTAAAACACTCAAGTTCTTCATACTAGGAGCTGACAACCAGATAGGATTAGATTTTACACCTTTAATAGCAGATAATGCTGGTAGGAAAGAGGGCAATTACTAAGAAATAGAAACAGGAGCAGCCCCCAACAATAGAGGAAGCAATACGTCTAGTAAATCAGGTGTCCCTGAAAGAAAAGGAAACACCACTAAGAACAATCGGAAGCTACAGGAAAAGTTAGAATAGATGGAGGGAATGAGTTCATGAAAGAGATGGGTGAGAATAAGGTTAAATCAGAGGTAAGGAGGGGCAAATTAACAAATAGTAGTGGAGAAAAAGAAGGGGACATAGACACATTAAATGAAAGGAGTGTTAATGTCTAGCTGATAAGCTGTTAATTATGATTATGATAATAAGAACTGGTGTGAGACAGTAATGACATGCAATCCACTGGGACTGGACCATGCCACAAAGTAACTAAGAGGCAGGAGAATGAAATCGGTATAATGAGCCCATTACCCATGGAACGATGAATGTTACCATACATGCGAATTTGCCTTAGGGTGGCAAACTGAATATCTGTCTGCAATAATGCTTTGACTGCTAATAATAAAAAAAAAAAAACTGATCTCTGTAAGGTTCTGGCATATGGCATATTTTTCTAGGTTGTGAATGCAAAACTTGCTCAGAGAAATTGTTGGCTCATTCCCTCCAGTGAAGTGCTTTTGAGTTTGTACTCTAACTTCCAATTAGTGTGGTCAGAACCTTTTTAAAAAACTGAAGTTATCATCTCCCTGTTCAAACAGAAAGTCATATCTCTAGAGCCATAAGTGTTACTAGAAAACTGTAAATGGCAAATTATTCAGCACAAAATAATCTTCACAGTGGCTGCATTTATTTGATTCTAGGTCTCAAACTGGATTTTATAAGCTACAATAAACACACAAATATTAATTTTTAATATTCCATGGAACAACTTACAATATTTCTGTAATCCAGCAGTTCTGTGTCACTTGATTGTTGAGTTATTTACAGAAAAATGAACATTAATACAATACAAATAAATAGTATACAAATAATATTCAATATTTCCTTACCTTCACCAGACAGAGGTCAAATAACAATACAGTTGCTCTTACAATCATGTAAAGTTTAAGATGAAATCTAATATACTCTATGTAGCACAACTTTAGAATTATTAATGCAAATATGAAAAAGCAATATCTGACGCCTAGAGGCATCAGTAGAATGTGATGCAGAAATGCCTGGATGTGTCACCAGGCTGTAATGAGTTAACAGAGCTGTCATTAGATCAGAAATAAAATGGGTATGCATTTTTTCCAGAGGTGTGATATTTCTTCCACTGGAAAGAAGCTACCAACAAAAAATTCATGTACAATTTAAACATACTGCTGATCCAATTTTGTTAAGCTCTATGTATATCCCTAAATGAAGAATCACAGACTTAGATGCAGTTTGCGTCTGAGCACCCCTGTATATTTTTTGAAAGTTTTACTATGAACTGTTTAAGGGGGGAGAGAGATTGCTGTTTATATACAGGGATACAGTAATTTCACTGTTCTGAATATTTCTGTCCTAAGTTAGATTTATGTCAAAAAATTAAATTGATTATTGTCTATAATGCATAGGGAATATATATTAAAAAGGGTTTTTAACACTGTTTTGTTTTGCCTCACAGAGCTTACTTGAAATAACATTGTTCAATTAGAAAACATTCAATCTACTGAAAAATACATCATTTTTCCAACAAAAACTATAGATAAAAGAGAAAAGAGACAGGCACAAAGGAAGAAATCAAAATTTAACTTTGTAGGACCAAAGAACATTACAGTAATAAAAATGAAGAGAAAGACTGAAGTTAACAGAATGGCTCAAGCTGTGGTAGTACAAAGACAGCTGGATGAGAACTGTAAGCTTGAAAATGTAACAAATAATGAAAACAGTGGAATTAATAAGACTAAGAGTGTTATAGATCATCGCTTTGTAACAATTGACAGAACAGATTTTACTGAATTAGAAGTGAAGGATTCTTCAAATCTGATTCAAAATGATATACTTGTAATTGGAAATCAGTTATTAGAGGACCTGATACTTATGTTTGCAGAGAATATAATGAATGTTGAACATAGAGTTGTGTTATGCTTGCCAGGAACAAAAATACAGGATTTGAGACAGGCCTTAGAATGCCTTAATGAAAAGAAGTATGGAGCTGTTTTTATTTATGTTGGTACAGATGATCTGATCTGCAGGGACTCACTGACTGTTAGTGAGGAACTTACAGCCCTCTAAGATAGCTTGTACCAGTGTTATTTTTCACAAATCACATATAGAAAGGAGAGTCAGATCAGCTTGAGTGACTTGATTTTGGAGAAAATACTTACATGGAAAAAATGGCTTTTTAAAAATGGAAATGTGTAGGGCATTCAAGCCTAATTTTGAGCACTCATTTGAGCACATATGTGTTTAGACAAGATGGAGTGCACTTGTCAAGACAAGGGAAAATTATTTTTGCAGCAGATATATTGCAATATTGGATAATACAAGACATGATTTTTGCCAGGGCAGAAATTTAATAGTTCACAAATAGTAACCTTTTATCTCTGATGGTTTTTAATGGTATGAGCCTTAGTAATAAAGTATTAAAGTTTTGCTATTATTATTGAAAAATTTACTCCCACACAATTGATGCTGTTATTGTTTGTGAAACACAGTCAATAAACAATGACTGGAAACCAGTTCTGCCAGGGTATATATGTTTTTGTGTAACAGAGAGTCTAAGAAAAATGCAGGTGTTGTGACATAGATTTAAAATTCATATGCTATCTGTGATTATCACATGTTAAGTGACAACGCCAATACAGTACACTGTGTAACTGTGATAATAAAGACAACCCTGAAACCTACAACAGTTGTTGGAGTATATTCACTACCAAAGTCAAGTGATGATCACCTATAGGAATTTATACTTTTCTTGCATCAATCACATCAGGGGAAAACTTATAGTGGGTGTGGACTTAACATTTATCAGAAACAGACTGCACAATTTTGCTTCAAGAACATTAGTAATGAAATTATTTTCAAAGTATGCTCAGGAATAACAATTGCTTCAGACTGTCACTAAGGAAGTGACTGTTACTGCATATCAAGTTTTACCACTGTTGATGTGCAGTGATCATGGGGTTATAAAGATTAAATTACTGCTGCTAGATAATCCTGCCAAACTGAAATCTAAGCCAATGGACAGGTTAATTACAGATTATATGTGGAAGCAAAACTGCATAAAACTATTTGGAGTGATGCATTCAATTGAAAAACTACAGAAGGAATGTGACAAGTTCTGAAAGAGAAATTGTTTGAATGCAAAAAAAAAAAATGTTTAACATCAGGATCAAGACACAAAATGCCAGGATGGTATATTGCCATAAGAATGGGATAGCTGATTGTGGTGAGAGACAAAAACATAAGAAATGGAAAAGAGATCAAACTTTAACTATGAAAACCAAAATAAACACTCCAAACAGAGATTAAGGATAATATGCCACAAGATCAAGAAAAATTGAAAGCAAGTTTATATAAAGACATTGAGCATAACAGGAAACTATTTTATAGATACTTGAGATATGGTAGGAGTAAAGACAAACACATCAATAAACTGTGTGTAGATTCTAAAATTATTTACAGAAGTTTAGGCAGTTGGCTCCACAAAGGAGGTGATAACTTGTTTCAGTAACTTTCAGGTAATTAAAAATACTGAAGTTAAATTAGATTACATTGAAAAAAGAACTACACAAACTGGACCCAAACAAAGCACAGAGAGGAGATGGAATTAGTAATAATGACCTGAGAACACTTCAGCAAGAACTTACAGTAGCATTATATTAGTTATATAATTGAAATAAGGGGAGATGCCTCGAGATTTCAGACATGCACTTGTTAAACCTTTCTTTAACAGAAAAGGGAATATGATAAATGTAGAGTCATATGGACCCATAAGGTTACTTTTATTTTGTGGAAAAATAATAGAAGTTATTTTAGATAAATTATTGTCAAAACTGGAACTGTATGGAGTTGAAACCATATATCCACATGCATATGTTGAAAATAGATCTATATCATTTGTAAATGATGTTCTATAACAATATATAACACCTATAGATGAAAAACTGTATTGTTATATAATTTATATAGACTTAACTGCAGTATTTGATAGGATCATAAACAAAACACCAATTAATTAATTAGAACAACTAGGTATTGAAATCTTGATTAGATGGATAATTACCTGGCTTACAAATAGGATATGCCAAATATCATACAGTAATTGGACAGGTAAAATTTTAGGTTAAACTCAAGAGTGTCCCACAGGGCTCCATCCTATGTCCATACTTGACTAGGTTGTATTTTTCTGATCTATTTTTTTCATCTGAGGTGCTATACAATCTGTATGCAGATAACTTGAAAATTGGTAAACTGATTGCATGTGTTACAGATAGGGCATGTCTGCAAAAAAAACTTGACTAAAATGACCATTTAGGCACAGGAGAATAGTATGCTGATAAATACATCAAAAACTAAGCATATTTGATTTGGGAGACATAAATTGAAAGGTGAATATTTAATACGGCACACAGTGATTGAAACTGCAGATTCATTTAAAGACCTGCGTATATGAACAGATCCAGCTTTGACTTTTTCTAATCATATCATCTGATTTGTTATATAGTTATAGAACTCTAGGTTATGTAAAAATGTATTAAGTATTGGAAATCAGAAATGATGAAATCATTACTTGTAAGTTATGTTAGATCCAAGCTAGAACATAAAATAACAATATGGAAACCTTAAAAGAAAACAAGCATGAGTAAATTGGAAAGAGTCTACTAGAAATGTGCTAAGGCCATGCATCAATGTGAAAATTTAAGTTAATATAAAAGACTAAAATATCTGAACTTGTGCAGTGTCTCATATAGATATTTAAGAGGAGACCTTGTAAAATTATATAGGTCATTTAGAGAAAACTGCCTCTGGGAATGTTTGGGGTTATCAAAAAGCAGTAAAGAATACAACTGGAACCAACTATTCCTATATTATCTTTTCTGCAAAGGAAGTGCCCCAAGCCCCAATTTAATTCACACTGTTTGAACTGCTGCATGGCATACATCCTGATGCTTGCTAAATATAAAGAAAACACTCAATTAAAAGAGTAACACAACATTTTTTACACCTGCGGGATAGGTTAAGATCCATAATGTCTATAGTAAGAGAGGATGAGGAGAGAGCACAGGAATTACAGCAGAGAGGAAATAACAGAAATACCCTTCTCAGAGAATTCAGACAGGACAAGAAATACATTTGTTTCTACCCACTACTGAGAATATGTTCCTAGCAAGTGGCAGGTGTATTTTAAAGTGGTTGAAAAAAGTAAGTGAAATACATTTTAAGTTGAAGCAAACAGGAAAAATGAAGCCCCAACAGTTGTACTACACATATGTTCTGAAATTTTGGAGAGATAATGAAGATTCTGTAGTAATTATGTTTGCAGAAGAAGCTAAGCATCACACAGCATGTCTTAAAATCAAAATAGGGGCGACATTATCAGTATATCAGAAATAAGAAGTTAAGGAATTTGTACTTAGGTGGTAGGATATATTCTTTTTTTTTCAATAATCATTTTTATTATTTTTCACAACCATATTACAAATTCACACATTATATACAATATATACAAAATGCTTCCATTGGTTAAGTTCACAAATATATCAACCTCATGTATTGATCAAAGGTACAACACTAACAATCAAAAGGAAAATAATGAAAAACCCAACATTAACAAATCAAAGCCAACAATCTGTCTTTTCTGTACATTCTCTATCTAATCTAAGGATGATTTTAGACTATTCTCTGGGTCCTGAGAAAAAGTGGATAGTAACCTCTAAGCCAAAACAATATTGAAAATTTGCTCCCATATTTTTATATTGTTGATATTTTTCTTGTGGTCATTAATTAACAGTTTATGCGCTAAAATGTGTTTTATTGCCAACAATCTAAAATTTTCCCATGATGTCTGGGCTGGGTTCAACCAATTTGTGGCTATATATAATTTCATTAATAGGCAAATATTCATAATTACAATCGTTTTTGATTTATCTAGATTCTCCGGGGGAATATGAAGAATCATAAACTCCCAAGAGAGTGTTGAATTCTGGTAACCCATTTTTTGTAACTGCAATTTTAATGAATTCCACAATTTATAGATGCACTTGCAACTCCAGAACATGTGAAGCAAATCTGCTGTCTGATCTAAGCATTGTGGGCATATGGGTGAATTCTTTGCATCAAATTTGTGCAAAGTGAGACGAGTATAGTATGCATTGTTAAATATCATCAGCTGCGTAAATAGCAATTTTTGAAGGGATACGGACTTTAATGTTAACTTAAATGCCTCCAATATCTTATTATCATCTGGCAATATCAATTTCTCTCTCCAGTAACTCGATAAGAGAATATAATTACTATACTTCCTCTTTTTTATCAATTTATATGCTGCGGTTATATATTTTCTATCCTGCAGCAGTGCTTCCCATAGATTACGAGAAATGGTTAAATCCTCCCCTTTCATTTCAAAGTTATTAAAATAGTTTATAGCCAAGTCTTTTAGCTGTCTTACTATAATTAAATAGGACATAGGAAGTTCTATTTCTTTTAGAATATCATGTATTGGTACTCCTAAAAAAGGATACAAATCGAGTACCGTCAACTCCTTGATTAAGGGGAATTTCTTTAGATCTATCAATTGACCACCAATTGTTAAATTTGGGTTCCTATGAAATGGTTGGAAAACCATCATATATTTTAGTAAATTTAAGGAAGCGAAAAGAGTTTGAATTGCCATTACATAACTTTTGATGTGCTCCATTAACTTATATTTACTCATTGTCCAATTATTCAGAAAGGGTAATGCTTTAGCATTGACTCCCACTTCATTTATATGCTTGTACGTTAAGAGCACCCATTTGGGTGTCCATTTTCTACTATCACTGTCAAAGTAAGACGTCTTTAAAATCCTATTGGCCTGAATCACTAAATAGTACATTTCGAAATCCGGTAATTCCAGCCCCCCCTTATTTTTTGGAGCCATCAATTTTTCATATGATATTCTCGTCTTCCTAGGTTCCCAAAGAAATCTCCCCAATTTTACATGAAGCTGTTTGAAGAATGTTTTGGTAATTCTGAGTTGTGCAGCCCTAAAAATATATAACATTCTAGGAAGAACATTCATTCTTATGATAGCTGCTCTTGCCATCATTGGTAACTTCAATTTACTCCATCTTTCAAGATCCAATGTTATTTGATCTGCAGTTGACTTTACATTGTTTATAAAAAAATCTCTATTTTCAGTTGAGAAGACAATCCCCAGATATTTTATCTTTTCTTCCGTCATTACTTGTCCTATCAATGGTAGCATTGAGAAAGGTGTGGGAGTCTTTAATGGGAATATTTTAGATTTTTTAAAATTTAGCTTATAGTTGGAAATTCTCTCAAAGATTTCTATTGCAGCTAATATTTTTTCAGTATCAGAAACAGGTGTGGTACAATATATGTTTAAATCATCTGCAAAGACAGCCATCCTAACCTTTATTCCATACAGTACAGGAGAATTATAAAAAACATTTTGCTTAAGGTATAAAAATAAGGGCTCCAAGTAAAGATTGAATAAGACGGGAGATAATGGGCAGCCCTGTCGGGTACCATTTTTGATTTTTATCCTATTCGAGCATTCGTGATTTATAAATAAATTTGTGTATGCATTCTTATATAGTATCCTTAACGTTGAGATAAACTCCTGCGGTATATTAAAATAAGGTAATATATCAAATAAATAAACCAAATTAACCCTATCAAATGCTTTCTGAGCATCAATTATTAGGGCGTATAAATTCAAGTTTTTATATTTTGCATAAGAGATTAAGGTATGGAGCTTAAAGGTATTATCCGTGGTCTGTCTCCCATCCATAAACCCCGCCTGTTCCTCTGATATTATTGGATTTATTACCTTTTTCAGTCTACTCACCAGAATGGATGTCATGATTTTCATGTCCATATTCAAAAGTGATATAGGCCTGTAATTATTAGGATTTTTGGAATCACCTTTTTCCTTTAATATCAAAACTGTCCTTGAGGCATTAAAATGAGGATCATTGATTCTATTTAGAGTGATATAATTAAAAGTCTGTGACAATACATTGCTCAGAATCTCACTAAAAGATTTGTAGAATTCCGAGGTCAAACCATCTGGCCCAGGGGCTTTGTGAGGCTTTAGTTTCTTGATTGTCTCTAGCACCTCCTCAGCTGTAATCGGTTTGATTAAGTCTCTATGAAAGTCCTTATCAATATTAGGGAAAGGGATTTTCTGTAGAAAATCTTTTCTGTCTTTATCTTGCAAGAGTGTCTGCTTCTCACCGTAAATCTGATTAAAAATTTTTTCAAAGGTCTGCATGATATCTGCCTTGTCAGTATATGTAGTATTGTTATAGTGTATTTCAGTAATTAATCGTGTTGATTTCGTCTGGTTAATGATACGAGCTAATGCTTTCGAGGGGGTTTGAATGTGATTTGCATATTTAACTAAATTTCTTTGTTCATAAAGTGACAATTTTCTATTATGAAGTAAAAATAGTTCTTTTTGACATCTTAATAGCTCAGTTTCTGTCTGTTCATTATAGTTCCTCATCAAATCTTGGTCTAATAATTGAATTTTAGTTTCTAAATCCAATTGAGTCTTCTTTTGCAATTTTTTATAATATGTAGCTTTTTGGATAAATAGTCCTCTTAGCTGCGTTTTAGTTGTGGCCCATTCTATATCTATTGGGTGTCTATTTTGGGAAATATTATTTAGTGACTGTTTAAGTATCTCCTTGACTTCCATTAATATATCCTCCTTGGTTAGTAAATATGGGTTCAAGGACCAATTATACCCTCAAAGCCTCTTAGTATTCATATTACTGCTGTTTAAGGTTAAAGTTATCTTTGAATGGTCTGAGAGTTGTCTGACTTGATTAGAAACACTAGGGTCAGCTGAGAACAACACCTCTGAAATTAAGAAAAAGTCAATTCTCGACCACATTTTATGGCAGGTTGAATAAAAAGTAAAATTCTCTGCTTTCCCTTGTGAGTATATGTGTTTAAAAGGGTCATAGAGTTTGAAATCCATTCTCAATTCTTTCAATGCTACTATTGCCTGTTTATTGAACACTGGAGAAGCACCCAACTTGTCTAATTTAGGATCTTGATACGAGTTCCAGTCACCTCCCAACACTATATAGCAATTATTATATGACTGTAAAATGGAATAAATTGAAGCTATGAAATGATGCTGATTAACATTGGGGGCATATACACACATTAGTACTATAGGTTTATCATAACATAAGGATGTGAGAAGGACCAAACACCATCTACCCTCCTGATCCATTTTCACATCCATAATATCTCCCTGAAAGTGATTCTTAATTAAAATTGCCACCCCTGCACTATTTGTTGTTCCTTCCGCCGTCACAATCTTCCTAACCCATTTCTTGTCCTTCACTGACTCCCACTGGTCATTAGTCATATGCGTTTCTTGCAATAAAATACAACATGCTGATGATTTGAGAAACAAATGAAAAAACAGCTTTTTTCATGTTCTGGAGTCCTTTGACATTCCAAGATTCTATTATCCACATTTAACGTTCATTAGAAATGTAAATCGGTGTCTAATCTTTTTGAGCAACCTTAGAATAACATAAGTTGGCATATCATCAATTGTATGGAAGCAAAACTGCCATCCCATCCCTACCCAGTGCCTACCCACTATTCCTCTGGACCAGGATGAACATAGGTTTTTCACATTACTGGAAACCATCTGAGTAACTAACCTACTAATTCGATTATTTAACAATAAAACCCCATGCAAAAAACCTACAACTACTTCTACGTCTACAAAGCCTAATTCTGACATTCCCTGCTAAACACTACTTATAAGTAACTACAGCTCTGGACATATTTATGGATGTACAAATAAACTAATTGTACCCTGAAATTCTAATGTACTTCAGTTCACTCCAGTTTTATATTCAGCAATAGCATATAACATTTTAATTTGTTGTTCTATACAGTATTAAATATTAGTTAACATAGAAAGCACACAGTTATTTAACATTACCCAACACCCTGCATCTACTAAATAAAATGATCTAACTACTTTAATCTGCTTTATTCTTCCCCTACAACTTACCTACTAACATATTAATATTGAAAATCAATGCAGTTAAAAATAACACTATAATTGCACTTTCATTTGCAGTAACCATTTGTAAACAAGAGAGGAACAAAAGGATTAAATAAAAAAAAAAAAAAAAGCATGAAGGGAACACAGCAAGGAGAAGGAAGAAGAAAAGATGCCTTAAGTTATACATATAAGAATAACTTCTTTTATGTTCTTTTATTAGTATATGCACATTGTTTAAATCTGTTAAACTAACCATTTTTGTATCATTTATCAGTTAGAAATAATACAACCTATTTACAGGGAGAAAAAAAAAGAAAGGAGTAAAAACAAAGGGAGATAGAGGGAAAAGAAAAGAGAAAACAAATATAAAAAGACTACAGTACCTTATTCTGCCACTACACATTACAATCTCCTTTTCTAATACACAATGCATTTCCACAGCGTTTACCTGCATCACTCTGACTTCACCCACCATTTTACAGTCCTTTTCTTTCAAAATAAGTCCAAAAAGGTTTCGTTTTGCCTCTCCAGGAGTTCTTCTTTCTTCCCAGCTATTTAAACTCTAAAGGCAGTCAAAATCCTTTCCTTCGCGCTCGCGACGGGGGACCCAATTCGCGGACGGACCTCCTGGCTGTACCACGCTAAAAACGGTCCCTCTGCTTCCTCCAATGCATTTCCTGTTGCCTCGTGGATCAGAAACGCTCATACAGCCATAAAACTTTGTGGGAAATTCGTGTTGAAACTGGAACTACGAGATAAGAAGATAAGATGAAACTCCTGGCCTGCTACAAGAAACAGAACAGACAAAGGATTTTAAAGCCTCGGATCATCGTAAATGAAGAATCCCATTCTCTCTGATGTTACAGAAAGCCAAAATGGACTGTTCACATTTCTGAAGATGGGAGAGCCTTAAAAATCTTCAAAAAAGTAGGTCTTGCTTCTTTCCTTGTGCTTACAGAGTATTTGATGCCATCCACAGTAAAAATTAAGTTATTAGGATATTTCATTTGAAATCTGATATTTTTGTCAATCAGAAACTTACAATATGGAGCCAGCATTTGTCTAGATTGCCTAATTTGTGTTGGTAAATCCTGTGTTATGGAAATTTTATTATTTTGCCACATTATAGATCCACCAGATTTTTTAATAGTTAACAGTACTTTGCTCACATCTTGGTAGTTCAATATTTTAACATAAACAGGTCTGGGTATATTTGAAGCTTGAGATTCTCTGTATGCTCTATGTGCCCTTTCTATGACCATCTGCTTAACACCCTCAGAGTCCTCGAGCAGTATTTCAAATATTTGTATAATAGAAGTGATCAGGTCATTATATTGGATAGATTCTGGGATCCCTCTGATGATTATATTGTTACGTCTGGATCTTGCTTCCAAGTCCAGAATTTTGTTTTGCATCGTTTGAATGTCTGTTCCATGTGTCTCTGTTCTTTTGGTGAGCATTAATATGTTGTCTTCATTGGTAGCTATTCTAGTTTCTGCTTTCTCCATTCTTTCGAGAATCCGATTACATGTGTCACTAAATGAAAGCGTTTGAGATGTTAGCTCTTTTAAGGCATCCTGTATAGGTAGCAATGCTGATTTGATTTCTTCCATTGTGACCTGTTGATCAGATTTTGTTAATGCCCCTGTTTTTGCAGTCTCTTGCTGTTTGAAAGTTTTCTGTCTCTTGAATAAAGATTCTTTCTCCGGTGATTGCAAAGCTGACAGCTTGGTTTTGGAAGTTGTGGTATCCATATTTTTGTCCTCCTTTGACATTTTAAAATTCTGCACAAAGATTTATTTCCCAAGGAAAAGTTACAGAAGTGAAATAAGTCAGTCCTTTGTTCGGTGCTCTGTTCAGAGTCAACCTGACAATCAGATCCAATCCTGCTATTACCAAGTATTTTTTCTGATTTTTCTTTCTCAGAACCAAAAGTGACTTCTGGTAGATTAATAATAACTGCCAATTAGTTTGTTTACTCTAAGTATAACTCCACAGGGTTGATTTTTTTCTCAGGTCTTTGAAGAGCTGAAGTACTGCAGTGCTTATAGAATGGCAGCCATCTTTGTTCCCTCAGGATATATTCTAAGATTTGCCTGCTGGACTAGTTTAATCAAGCACAAAACAGAAATTGTGACTGGTAAGAAAGTACATTTGAGTCCCTACCAGTTACCCAAATCCTAATGTCAAGCAGTCAGGGAAGAAGTACAAAAAATGCCTAGGTGTCATAGAAGAGTTCCAAGTGGGTGTAACAGTGCCATAGTACTGTTTCCCAAACTACTGTAAATATATGCTTTGGCAGTTACTTTAGAAATTTTAACAGCTTATCAAAATGTGATTCATATCCCATGTCTTGGGTTGATGAGATGGTTAAAAAATAGGCGAGGGTAGGTTTTGTCCGCTTTGGCAAATTCCACTAATCCCAGAAGCTAAGGAACAAGTGGTACAATTTATACTAGATAGACTCTTCCATTACAGAATCCTGCCTGTTGCAGCATTCCAGAGGATGAAGGACAGGAATCTTAGAGCTCATAACAGGCATGCCCAAGAATACCTTGATTATATAATAATTTTTCTGGAGACTAAATCAAAGACCTTTTGGATTTCCTGTATCAGGCTGGACTGACTGCTAACCAAAAAAGTAGTACAAGTTAAGCATGACAGAAATCACCTATTTGGACTATATAAAATAGACTGAGAGACTGAGGGATGGTTAGACAACATACTGAAAAAAGTAAAGCATTAATGAGAACTGGCCCATGCCAACACACAAAAAAATAAAAACATAAAAATAAAAAAATAAAATTTAAAAATCAGATTACAGCTTTGTTAGGCTTGTGGAGCTCTTATCACACATTTGTTTCCGACTATGTTACCCTCACTTGTCCTAATTGGCCTAACCAAGGGCAAGACTCCACTGAAAGTTCAATGGATAGTTAAAGCTGGACATGCCTTTAGAGAAATGAAAAGCCTGCTGTGTTTGGAAGGTATACTGATAGCTTTCAACTTCTACAAACATTTCTTGGTATTCACCGACACATATGAATTAGGCATCAGTACAATATTGTCTCTTATGGCAGAGGAGAGGAACATACCTTCTGCTACATCAAAAGAAAGGTCAGCAACCCAGAGAAACACTATTTGACAACAGAAATTAAGTGCCTGTGGAATAAAGTTTATATTTGTTGCAGACCATGCCCTTTTTCAGTGTTTCGTAGACAGAAGAACAATAACTGTAAACTTCCTAAATCCGTGTTGACCATCCAGGCCTCAGCGACCTTAATGTAGCATAAAGCCTATATCCAGGACTCAAATTGGTAGTTCTAAACTAAAAGGGCATGTATTATAGCAGTGGCTGCTGAGCCTGGAAGCACTATGCATTTAAGGTTAAAACAGGCAGGCAGCCAAGTAAGACAGAAAGGTAATGGCACTTATCTGCAGGATCAGGTATTTCAAACCCATTACCCAGCTAAAAATTAGATTTCCTGACTTCTGAGTAAAGAGAGGACACCAGCGGGATTCTCAGGGCAATGACAAGGAAAGTCCAATAGCATCTCTGAAGTATAAAGTCCAGAAGAAGATCACTGAAGCCAAAAAGGATGAGGAATGGTGTCCTGCTATTAAGTTTTATAGAACAGTTTTTTTAACTGTTGGAGACACCTCTTGGCATGGATAACAAGACTGGCAGCTCTATAAGTGAAATGTTGTTTTGAACTAGGAAAAAGCTATATCAAAAGAGTTATTTTGTTTTATCAGTCCTCTCATTGCCTTTGCAAGAAGTAGAACTTTGCATTTTATCTATGGATAAACTTTATAGAAGTGAATGAATATTAAGTTTTATTTCTTGTGAAAAATGCAACATGGTATGTTGGTCAGTTTTAATATGTATGAATTTTTATTTCTCTACATCATATGCATACCATCAACAAAATTATCACCAACAAATGTCGAACATCCAGCAGTCAAAATGGCTAATCTAGCACTATTTTGATAAGATGAGAAGCACCAGAATAATGCAATTAAAACTTATTTTTTTATAAAGATTAAGCACCTTTGTCAGTATAAAAGTTGAATCAGACTTCATCAAAATCTGTTAAAAACAGCACTAATTGTTTTATTTAAAGCAATTCAAATGATCACATGACATCTGATGCCTCTTTCTTAAAGATAAATATGTTTATATATATATATATATATATATATATATATATATATATATTATATATGTATATATATATATGTGTGTGTGTGTGTGTGTGTGTGTATTCAGTCAGTCATGAGTACAAATAACAGTAAAAATACACAAGTGTATATAAAAACTCCTTTGAATTATATTAAAATGTAACAAAAAGTAAACACTAACACACTAACCTGCACTGCAGAAAACTTATTTCCACCTAAGTCACACCCCATATTGCCTGCTTTTTATGGCATTATTGCATTATTGTCTGTTTCACCACAGTATATTTTTGCATTGACTATTGCTATTTTGGTTAGCAACCACTGGGTATGCCTGAAAATGGTCCAGTGACACCAAGGCATTGTTCAATCCATGTAAACAAAAGGGTTTTCAACATCCAATTAAACGTACACTGCACAGGCAGATAATCGCACAGTGTGCAATAACAACAATCCCCAGGTAGGAAAATATTCCCTTTCCCTGGGGATTGTGGAGTTAGTGTATATAATTAGCAGGGGGTATGGGGGACACAAACACTTGCCATTTGTTTAGTCCACTCCAGGATAATCCCACAAGCATGCACAGAACGTGTCAATATATGTGAATTCAATGTCATTATGTTGATATGGTCAATTGGGTGCTTGACACATACACACACACACAGTATGTGTGTGTGTGTGTGTGTGTGTGTGTGTGTGTGTGTGTGTGTGTGTGTGTGTGTGTGTGTGTGTGTGTGTGTGTGTGTATATAACACACACAGCATGTGTGTGTGTGTATGTATATATATATATATATATATATATATATATATATATATATATTATAACATGGATTGTTCAGAGCCAAGAAAAAACAGTGCAGGTGCACAGTCCAAATAAATCAAAAACTCTAGCACACAGCAAAGGTAAAAAAAGTGATTCAGTGTTTGAAAACATGTAGATAGAAGGGTATCACCTAACTCTTCATTAGTCTGTATTTTTGTATTGCACACCTCTTCTTATTTACAGCAAATTTCTATAACATGATCAAAACAAGCACACAACAAGAATGATGTTTTCAATGAAGTATGCAGGAAAAGACAAGGACTGTGACAGAAAATGCTGCTCGATTTGGCCTCAACATTCATAGAGGAAAGAGCAAAGTATTAAAAGTTAATAACAGCAACACATCTCCAATTATGCTAGAGGGTGAGGTACTGCAGGAAGTGGATAGATTTTCATATATATGGGCAGCATAGTTGACAGGCTTGGAGGCACTGAGCAGATGTTAAAAACTGGGTTGGAAAAGAAAGAGTGGCTTTCCAACAGTTTCAAAAGGTCTGTAGATCTGCTAACCTCTCAACCAAGATCAAGACCAGGATTGTTAACACCATGATGAAGCCAGTCCTGTCCTATGGAGCTGAAATCTGAAGAACCACAGCTACCACAATAAGAAGGGTACATACATTTGTCAACCCGTCTGAGTAAGATCCTCTGCATCCATTGACCAGAAACAATAAGTAATGAGGAGCTTTGGAGTCAAACACAGCAAAGTCCTGTAGAAGAGGAGATACTCAAGAAATGGTGGTGATGGATCGGGCACTCCAATAAGACAAGGTCTTTCTTGGAACCTACAAGGGAAAAAAAGATCAAGGAATACATGGTCGTGTGACCTGGATGCGGACATGGAGAGAATGGGTCACTCTTGGGGACAACTGGAAAGACTGGCCCAGGACTGGGATGGCTGGAAAGTGCTCATACGTGGCCTATGCCCCAAATGGGACCAAAGGCATAAGAGAAGAAGATCACAGAAAAAATGATTTTAGAATACAAATGTAAATAAGCAATAAAATAATAAGAAAACCGTATCTTAAATATGTTTAGCATTCTATAAATCAATAGAGAAGTTAGTGTAATAGTGCAGGAAGTTCATATCACATGATCAAAACAGGTAGACAACAAGAATAAAGTCTGCATTAAACAGTTTCTAAAATAAAAAAAAAGAACTAAAACAATAAGAAAAACCTCAAGTTGTTTATATTTTCTTTAAAAAAACAGATAATAATACTAAAGAATGCATGTGAATTAAAAGGGAAGTTATTATGCATGCATGATGGGGGTGAGAGACAGAATATAATAAACAAATACATTATCTGGTAATATCGAAAACATGCAAATGCATTCAAGCTATTTTTGTGGCAACAATTAAACATCTATTGGACAAAAGCAATATTTAGAATATGTAGTTCTGCCTCCTGTAGGAACTGTCGTGCAGGTTCTGATCACAGCATGGGATCCTTCATACCAATATGTAGTGTTGTGTGCCACCTTCTTAGCAGTAATGCCCTACTGGATGGGTAAAAGGCACCCTTTTTCTCATTTCCTCAGTAGTCTTACACTCCAGAGCTGTGAATCAGATTCTAATATTCTCAGGCAAAGTACTTGTTTTCTTATCAAAAGCGTTCCTAGCATTTCAGGAGTAGAAGTTTGACATCAAATTATACATCAAAGTTTAAGTGCTTATCTCAGCAATGAAATGACTGACTCTTCTTGGTCGTTCTTCTGTGTTCCCTCAAGATTTTTTTTTTCCTGGAAACTTCAATAGTACATTTAAAACATTCAAATAAATGATGTTTGTTCTAACCACTTGTTTCAATTAGAGAGTGGTGCACCTTACACATGAACAGAGGAGTTAAAAACATCATCAATTTTTTTTTCTTCTATTTTGTTGTTTATGTTAACATTGTTTAAACTGTGTGGAGCTTTTCTCCCCGGTCCTCTACTGAAAATGGACATATATCCAGCTAGACTAGCCCGGTCAACAAATGTAAAATAAAATAAAATAAAATAAAATAAATAAATAAAATTGCTGTGGCCATTATGCCA
>NC_056738.1:259819983-260052483 GCF_019279795.1 Protopterus annectens
ATGCATTCAAACATCTCTGTTGTACATAAGTGTAACATTATGCACTCAAACATCTCTGTTGTACATAAGTGTAACATTATGCACTCAAACATCTCTGTTGTACATAAGTGTAACATTATGCACTCAAACATCTCTGTTGTACATAAGTGTAACATTATGCACTCAAACATCTCTGTTGTACATAAGTGTGACATTATGCACTCAAACAATTCTGTTGTACATAAGTGTAACATTATGCACTCAAACATCTCTGTTGTACATAATTGCAACATTATGCACTCAAACATCTCAGTTGTACATAAGTGTAACATTATGCACTCAAACATCTCTGTTGTACATAAGTGTGACATTATGCACTCAAACAATTCTGTTGTACATAAGTGTAACATTATGCACTCAAACATCTCTGTTGTACATAAGTGTAACATTATGCACTCAAACATCTCTGTTGTACATAAGTGTGACAATTTGCACTCAAACATCTCTGCTGTACATAAGTGTAACATTAGGCACTCAAACATCTCTGTTGTACATAAGTGTAACATTATGCACTCAAACACCTTTGTTGTACATAAGTGTAACATTATGCACTCAAACATGTCTGTTGTACATAAGTGTAACATTATGCATTCAAACATCTCTGTTGTACATAAGTGTGACAATATGCACTCAAACATCTCTGCTGTACATAAGTGTAACATTAGGCACTCAAACATCTCTGTTGTACATACGTGTAACATTATGCACTCAAACATCTCTGTTGTACATAAGTGTAACATTATGCACTCAAACATGTCTGTTGTACGTAAGTGTAACATTATGCATTCAAACATCTCTGTTGTACATAAGTGTAACTTTATGCATTCAAACATCTCTGTTGTACATAAGTGTAACTTTATGCACTCAAACATCTCTGTTGTACATAAGTGTGACATTATGCACTCAAACATCTCTGTTGTACATAAGTGTAACATTGTGCACTCAAACATCTCTGTTGTACATAAGTGTGACGATATGCACTCAAACAATTCTGTTGCACATAAGTGTAACATTATGCACTCAAACATCTCTGTTGTACATAAGTGTAACATTATGCACTCAAACATCTCTGTTGTACATAAGTGTAACATTATGCACTCAAACATCTCTGTTGTACATAAGTGTGACATTATGCACTCAAACATCTCTGTTGTACATAAGTGTAACATTATGCACTCAAACATCTCTGTTGTACATAAGTGTGACATTATGCACTCAAACATCTCTGTTGTACATAAGTGTGACATTATGCACTCAAACATCTCTGTTGTACATAAGTGTGACATTATGCACTCAAACATCTCTGTTGTACATAAGTGTGGCATTATGCACTGAAACATCTCTGTTGTACATAAGTGTGACATTATGTACTCAAACATGTCTGTTGTACATAGGTGTGACATTATGCACTCAAACATCTCCATTGTACATAAGTGTAACATTATGCACTCAAACATCTCTGTTTTACATAAGTGTAACATTATGCACTCAAACATCACCGTTGTATATAAGTGTAACATTATGCACTCAAACATCTCTGTTTTACATAAGTGTAACATTATGCACTCAAACATCTCCGTTGTACATAAGTGTAACATTATGCACTCAAACATCTCTGTTGTACATAAGTGTGACATTATGCACTCAAACATCTCCGTTGTACATAAGTGTAACATTATGCACTGAAACATCTCTGTTCTACATAAGTGTGACATTATGCACTCAAACATCTCTGTTCCACATAAGTATGACATTATGCACTCAAACATCTCTGTTGTACATAAGTGTGACATTATGCACTCAAACATCTTTGTTGTACATAAGTGTGACATTATGCACTCAAACATCTCTGTTGTACATAAGTGTAACATTATGCACTCAAACATTTCTGTTGTACATAAGTGCCATTATGCACTCAAACATCTCTGTTGTACATAAGTGTAACATTATGCACTCAGACATCTCTGTTGTACATAAGTGTGACATTATGCACTCAAACATCTCTATTGTACTTAATTGCAACATTATGCACTCAAACATCTCTGTTGTACATAAGTGTAACATTATGCACTCAAACATCTCTGTTGTACATAAGTGTGACATTATGCACTCAAACATCTCTGTTGTACATAAGTGTAACATTATGCACTCAAACATCTCTGTTGTACATAAGTGTGACATTATGCACTCAAACATCTCTGTTGTACATAAGTGTGACATTATGCACTCAAACATCTCTGTTGTACATAAGTGTAACATTATGCACTCAAACATCTCTGTTGTACATTAGTGTGACATTATGCACTCAAACATCTCTGTTGTACAAAAGTGAAACATTATGCAGACAAACATCTCTGTTGTACATAAGTGTGACATTATGTACTCAAACATCTCTGTTGTACATAAGTGTGACATTATGCACTGAAACATCTCTGTTGTACATACGTGTAGCATTATGCACTCAAACATCTCTGTTGTACATACGTGTAGCATTATGCACACAAACATCTCTGTTGTACATAAGTGTAACATTATGCACTCAAACATCTCTGTTGTACATAAGTGTAACATTATGCACTCAAGCATCTCTGTTGTACATAAGTGTAACATTATGCACACATACATCTCTGTTGTACATAAGTGTAACATTATGCACTCAAACATCTCTATTGTACATAAGTGTAACATTATGCACTCAAACATCTCTGTTGTACATAAGTGAAACATTATGCACTCAAACATCTCTGTTGTACATAAGTGTGACATTATGCACTCACACATCTCTGTTGTACATAAGTGTGACATTATGCACTCAAACAATTCTGTTGTACATAAGTGTAACATTATGCACTCAAACATCTCTGTTGTACATAAGTGTAACATTATGCACTCAAACATCTCTGTTGTACATAAGTGTAACATTATGCACTCAAACATCTCTGTTGTACATAAGTGTAACATTATGCACTCAAACATCTCTGTTGTACATAAGTGTGACATTATGCACTCAAACAATTATGTTATACATAAGTGTAACATTATGCACTCAAACATCTCTGTTGTACATAAGTGTAACATTATACACTCAAACATCTTTGTTGTACAAAATTGAAACATTATGCACTCAAACATCTCTGTTGTACATAAGTGTAACATTATGCACTCAAACATCTCTGTTGTATATAAGTGAAACTGTATGCTCTCAAACATCTCTGTTGTACATAAGTGTAACATTATGCACTCAAACATCTCTGTTGTGCATAAGTGTTACATTATGCACTCAAACATCTCTGTTGTACATAAGTGTAACATTATGCACTCAAACATCTCTGTTGTACATAAGGTTAACATTATGGACTCAAACATCTCTGTTGTACATAAGTGTGACATTATGCACTCAAACATCTCTGTTGTACATAAGTGTAACATTATGCACTCAAACATCTCTGTTGTACATAAGTGTAACATTATGCACTCAAACATCTCTGTTGTACATAAGTGTAACATTATGCACTCAAACATCTCTGTTGTACATAAGTGTGACATTATGCACTCAAACATCTCTGTTGTACATAAGTGTAACATTATGCACTCAAACATCTCTGTTGTACATACGTGTAACATTATGCACTCAAACATCTCTGTTGTACATAAGTGTGACATTATGCACTCAAACATCCCTGTTGTACATAAGGGTAACATTATGTACTCAAACATATCTGTTGTACATATGAGTAACATTATGCACTCAAACATCCCTGTTGTACATAAGGGTAACATTATGTACTCAAACATATCTGTTGTACATAAGTGTAACATTATGCACTCAAACATCCCTGTTGTACATAAGTGTAACATTATGCACTCAAACATGTCTGTTGTACATAAGTGTAACATTATGCACTCAAACATCTCTGTTGTACATAAGTGTAACATTATGCACTCAAACATCTCTGTTGTACATAAGTGTAACATTATGCACTCAAACATCTCTGTTGTACATAAGTGTAACACTATGCACTCAAACATCTCTGTTGTACATAAGTGTAACATTATGCACTCAAACATCTCTGTTGTACATAAGTGTAACATTATTCACTCAAACATCTCTGATGTACATAAGTGTAACATTATGCACTCAAACATCTCTGTTGTACATAAGTGAAGCATTATGCACTCAAACATTTCTGTTGTACATAAGTGTGACATTATGCTCTCAAACATCTCGGTTGTACATAAGTGTGACATTATGCACTCAAACATCTCTGTTGTACATAAGTGTGACATTATGCACTCAAACATCTCTGTTGTACATAAGTGTAACATTATGCACTCAAACATCTCTGTTGTACATAAGTGTAACATTATGCACTCAAACATCTCTGTTGTAAATAATTGTAACATTATGCACTCAAGCATCTCTGTTGTACATAAGTGTAACATTATGCACTCAAACATCTCTGTTGTACATAAGTGTAACATTATGCACTCAAACATCTCTGTTGTACATAAGTGTAACATTATGCACTCAAGCATCTCTGTTGTACATAAGTTTAACATGCACTCAAACATCTCTGTTGTACATAAGTGTAACATTATGCACTCAAACATCTCTGTAGTTCATAAGTGTAACATTATGCACTCAAACATCTCTGTTGTACATAAGTATAACATTATGCACTCTATGAATATATATTATGTTACCTCAGTGCAGGATGTCATGTGGCTGCCCGACTGTAGAGCAGCCTATACTTTATGTTTCATTAATGGGTCAGGTTTAACTTTCATAGAGTGTTTGGTATAGTGTAGTGATGCACCCCTACCCCTAAGTAGTCTGTATTTGTCTTCTGAAGAGTGATGGAGGTGGAATGGCTGTAAACTTCAGGGTTGTGATCAATGTTTTTAGTTGTAGTTTCTCTTAGCAGCTGCTGTTTTTAGAAGTGGACTGGCAGTCTGGTGGACTTATAACTGGAAAGAAGGGGTGGAGAAAAGAACAGTGAATGGTTGAGTGGTTGGACAGTTTTATTTAATTTCATCTGTGGTATCTGTTTTTATGTACTATTGCAATGTTCATTTGTAATTTCTTTTTCCATCATAAGATTTATCCATCAAGTGTTTGACTTATCAGTTGTGAGACAGCAGTTGGATATTTTAAGTGGCATTATCTCAAGATTAAATAAATATACTGGGCATTGTTTTGTTTTTACTAGCACTTAGAATATTCATGTTCGTAGCGTTTTGAATCTTCCATTCTGGAAGAACCAATGCTATGTTATACCACATATAACTATTTTAGTTTTGTACTGTCCTTTAGAATATATGGTACATTGTTATTTTAGGTGTTATACTGTCCCACCCACCCCCCCCCCCACCAACTGTAGTCTGCTTGTTTAGTAGGATTTGTTTTAGAAAATTATTGCATATTCCCCTACTTCACTTATTTGGTAATTATAGCTGTATGCATTGTTTGAGTGAGTGATTTTTCTTTTTTTGTGAACTGTTTGGCATTAACTACTATACTTTATCTTGAGTACACATATTATTCAAATTATTTTATTAGGAAAATGCCTTATAAACTTTTGTTTAATTGGATATGCTTGTATAGGTATTATGTTATATACATACATATCTGTACAGATTTGAAAAATATACTTTTCCGTCTGTCTCCAGTGAAAACTGTCTCTGCCAAGTCTGACTTTCCCACTCGATAAATGTCAAAAATAAATAAATAAGCAAACAAATACATGATTAAATAATAGAACAAACAAAAAATAAGAAAATAAATAAATGAGTGAATGGATGAATAATTAGGAATGTAACAAACTTGCAGGTATTTTTAATTATTTTCTTTCTTTTAGTGATTAACTACAAAGCCTTAATTGTGTTACATATACAACTGACATGGTTAGCATAAAGTTTATGAGGAGAGGATTATGACTAAGTTTACAGGACTCCACCCAAAAAGCAGTGGTCATAATCAAGTTGGCAAGACAAAAAAAGGAATTTGCTTTGTATTACAACTTTTCTCCTGCAGACTTCAAAAGTATCCATTTTATTGGACTGGTGGCTGGCTCATAGACATTCCTACTTCAGTGGACTGTCATAGAAAATATAACTTACTAAAGAAGATTAAATGCCTATCTACAAAATACTGTTTTATCAGAAAGCAACATAGTTCATAGTTGCCCAAGCTAACTGCAAGTAGGTATAGCAAGTAGTATTCAGCAAAAAGACTGTTTCCACTGCATAGGTCAGATGTGGTACTCCTATTCAAACAGATATAGCCATAAGAGACCTGGGCATTTATGTGAATAACTCTCTCTATGTATGTTAAACATGCTACTCTTCTTCAAATAGATCAGTCATAAGAGACCTGTCTATTTATTGGAACAACTCTCTCTGCTTATGGTAGACATGGTGATCTTCTTCAAACAGATACAGTCATAAGAAACCTGGGTATTAACTCTCTCTGCATATGTTAGAAGTATACTCCTCTTCAAACAGATACAGCTGTAAGAGATCTGGGTATTTATGTGAACAACTCACTCCCCATATGTTAGACATGGTATTCCTCTTCAAATGGATACAGTAATAAGAGACCCGGGTGTTTATGTGAACAGCTCTCTCTCTCTCATTCAATCATCATGTTTACACAATAGTCAGAAATCCTTCTATTGAGAATGCTTAATTTCTGACTGAATATCTTATAGATCAAATGAAGTAATCTTACCACTGTAGTCTTCCCTTATCAGACCCACCATCAAATACAGTGCACCTTTGGTGTTTACCAATCCAGTCTTATTGCTTAACTGGAAAGGCCCCAATAATTTTTAACCCCCCAAAAATGAATTGCCTTAAATCCTTCAACTATCCTAAAGGATTAGTAAAACTTTCTTTTCACTCAGTTTACTACCAGTTGCTCCAAGGTGACTGCATCTTGCTTTTCAAACCATGAAAGCTCCATTCCTATTTGACCTCCTATTTCTTCACAAAACTTGTTTGTCTATAGACTTCCATACTAGGGGTCTAAATTTGCACCAAAACATAAACACACCCAAGGATTTAATAAACTCCATGTAGGCTCTGTGTAGAGCCTACATGGAATGTACCCATGTATATGGCTTAGATCCCCCTCGGCAGCACACTATGCATATTAATGAAGACACACTGCCAAGGGAGAGCATAGTAAAAGGGGTATTGAATCCATGTAGGCAGAAGTGTAGAGGTTGGTCAGATGTTATGTATGGGTCTATATTACACCATCAAAACACTGTAACAGTGAATACGAAAATACCGACAAGTATTCAACGAAATACATTTCTGCAATTCGCTGAAAACTTTTCGGGCAAACAAATACTTGTCCCACAGTGCAACAAAACTAATTTTACCTAAAACAAACCCACCCATGTGGGGGGGCTTCGTCCCCCACCCTCACCCCCCAACTAAATATACCAATTCCGAGATCGCACTACAGTGGAGAAAAGGGCAAAATTGTGTAGTTGGCCAACTACATCTTTACCCTGTAAGAATTCAGCGAATTGCAAAAATGGATTTCACTGAATACACATTGGTCTTTTCGTATTCACTGTTATGGCATTCTGACACAGTAATATAGACCTGTTATGTGCATGGTGAGGCTCCCTATAATGTTCCATGCTACTGGTGAAATGTGCTGTGTATTACTAGTTTGTGTATTAAATGTATAAAGTGTTATGTGTTTTTTTATTTTTTTTTTGTAATGGCCATTTGCACTATGAGGAGCACAGCAATGCCAAGCCATGCATATACATAGACAGCTGACACCTGCCAAAATAGAAACTGTATGTAAATAATTATGATAACTGTTGTATTTCTTTCTTCTTTTTTTTTTTATGTCTGTCTGTGCAGTGTTGGGAGGAGTGCAGCAATGCCAAGTCACACTTACACATACACAGTAGATACCTGCCAGACATCCAAAAATAGAAATTTGATGTAATTAATTATTTATTTCTGCTTTTGTTTACAACCATTTAAACCCATTTGCACAGCAATCCACAATTGCTTAGTAGTGTGTGTCAAAATATACTTCTTTATATACTATCCAAGTAGCTAAATGGGTAGAGTGACAGTCTGTAGTTTTTTAACTCCGGGTTTGAGTCCCTAGCACACATATCATTTGTTGAATCCAATGTAACATATCTTTTACATTAACATCAATATTTTTACATTTGGGAAAGCTGCACAATGCAAAGCACTGCTTAAACCATTGTTCTGCGAGTTTTTGCTCTGCTCAGCTTTGCTTAGCTGGTTTGCGTGATGCTAAGTAACATGGTGCTTTTTTGAATGTTGCTGAATGACATGTAAGGGCAGGAAAACAGCCTATATTAAGGCCAATAGGTGGGAATTCTGAATCATTTGTTGGAGTCTGCTTATCTGCTGATATGTTAGGTGGTGTTGGAGAGGGTATGTGCTTTTGGGCACAGAGATAGGGTATGCAGGAGTCCAGGGTTCTTGTTGGGCTCCTCATACAGAATTATGAACATAGGCTGTTGCAGGGCAGTTACCAGGGCTCCAAGTGTAAGGCTGAGGCCTGGGATCAGTTGGCCAGGGATCTTAACAGTGCTACTAGTATCCCCCACACTGCTGAACAGTGTCATCACCACTATGATGACCTGAAGTGAAGAAAGAGGGGAACATTGGACACCTAGGTTCAAGAGGCAAGGGCTGGGTTTGCCCCACAAATATGTAAGCATTTTTCTACTGTTTTACCAAAATGCAAGCTGAATGTGTACAAAACTGGTATGCATAATGGTGTGCTTCTCTCCCAACAGCTGCAGCTGACAGGACTTGCAATATTCATTCCCATACCAGGCGCCTGGCCAGAGTGTGGTAAGTATGGATATATTATGCTACCTGTAGTGCAATACACTATAATGAATAAAACAATGTACTGCAATAAAGAATAAACAATAAAATCTGCAGTGCAATAAATGGGAAATTAAAAATGTAGTGCAATAAATATGCAATTAGAACTGTAGTGCAATAAATGAAAAATAACAACTGTATTGCAATAAACAAGAGAATTATCAGCAATACCAATGAAGTAGTAAGCAGCATTGTGGTTTCCTAAATAAAGCTGTCTTAATATTTGCAGCATGGCTGTATTCATTGCACGTGTGTTCTACTGTCACTGCAGTCAAGTGCACAACTGTAATAGCTCTACAATACAAAAGGAATGTCCTGTAAAATGTTTTTCTCAACTAATAGTATGGTTCAAGGTTGTCTCCAGGCCAATTTCAGTCACATAATGCTCACATTTTCTTCCACTCCAGGAACACAAGGTATATGGCTGAGGTAGCCCACTTTATGAGTAAATAGTTTGTGTATATTTCAGAGAGAATTATCAGCAATACCAATAAAGTGTTAAGCAGAATTGTGAGTTTTTAAATAAATTTGTCTTAATATTTGCAATAGGACTGTAGTCATTGCATGTCTGTTCTAAGTTGCTCAAGTAAATTGTTACATTATTTGCAAATGTCCCCTGTGGTCACAGCTATTGAGTTCTACTCCCATACCTGCCAACTAAGGCATGACGCCTGTTTAATTTACTTAATGTACACAAACATGCCTCTCAACTGTCATGGTTTTTCATAATGTAATTACAACTGCCTAATCTGTCTGTTCCATGATTACCACATAAATGATTACCTGGAATGCCATATATTTTCAAATCCATTTACATAGCATCTTGGTAGTCATGTAAGTCCACATTATGTGAAACTGTTCTGTGTAGTTGTGTACCTGCATTTGTTACTGCTTGGCCCATACTGTCTCATGCTAACAGCTTGAGAGGTATGTATCTGCTACATTAGCTATAGAACAATTGCAGTCACTGTACTCACAACTGACACTGTAGAAGTTTGTAGTTATGTTCTGTGTAATGATATTACCTGTGAGGTAACTAATGGTATGTTTTTTCTCTCCCCACCATGTTTCTTCTTTAATTTATTATTGTTATTTATTATTATGATTTACTATTAACATATTTTGTTACACTGTTTTACTGGCCTTATTGTTTAATTCATACTGGTTTGCTATTAACAAAATTACTGTTATAATAATGTTGTGTTACACATAATATACCTTAATATGTATATGGATTAATAAATATTATGTTCCATTCTGTTAATACTAACATTGGTTTGGTTAATACTGACTTTAACTTATTGTTATAACTACTTTACTACAGAGCATCAAGGTTGGCTGGTTCTGCATGATTCGCCTACCTTGCCTCCTCCAGCCATGGCACCAGTTCCCAGCACATCTGGAACCCAGCCTGGTGGTGCCCCCTCAGCTGCCCCTGCACTACCTGCAGTGTCAGGTAGTACCGACCCACTGGACAGGGATGGGTCCCCCTCTGGGAGCAGTGGTGGAGGGATAGTTGTAACCAGCGATGAACTGCTGGGTTTGCTGTGCAGGATCATCTACTGTGGGTTTGGACAATGACTGCATCAGATGGAGAGCATGCTGGCCACCCTGGTGGGGCAGGCTCACCCTGGAGCCCAGCCTCCACCACTGCTACCCTCAGGGCAGTGATGGAGCAGTGCTGACAGTCCCATGGGTGGAGATGTGAGTCATGCTGCTAGCTTGTGGAGGCACATAGGACTGAGATTCCAAAATACCCTCCCCATCCAAGGTGTTTACCCCTCTTGTATCACACACCACCCCTGTCTGCTGTCTTGTCTGTCTGCAAAATCTTCCTCACCTACCCAACTTACCTCCCCCACATGTACATATGTCCCTCCCTCAACATTCTACAATCACGTTAAAAAATGGGCACCTGTCCCAGAAAAAAATGTTGTCCCATACATGGCTCTCCATTTTGCAAACATGTCCACTGGACACACATAATTTGGCCCAATTGGCTTAACAATGCAATTATGTTGTCCTCACCTCTCTCTCTGGGGGTTAGAATCCAAAGTCATCCACAATTTCTATCAAAGTGCACAGTTGTTGCTATACAAGAAATAGATAGGTTTGGTTCTTTCCTACACCCTTTCTGTACATACCTACTTGCCTTTCACTATGTGTTTCCCCCTGCTTTCCCCCCTCTTCACCACTTTCCTATCTCCCCATTTTCCTTTTCTTTATACATTTTTAGTGTGATGCTATGCGAGGCACCTTGTCATGCAGCTTTGCTAAGCTCAGCTGAATGGAGCTATATTGATATATGTGTTTTAAATAATAAACATGTACAAGATAAGCACCTGTCCCCTACTTCAAACCCACAACCATTGCACCTGTAGGGTGTTGCATTAACCTGCTATTACACAGCTTTTCATTAAAACAGTTGGTTTAAGAAAATCGTAGTAATTGCAGGTTATAGTCATTAAGCACGTTTATGTGAATCTGCACATCATGCCGCATCATGCAAACTTGCTTAAAGATAAATGGAAAAATTGGTATTGCACCTTGGAGTTTGGTGCAAGAGTACACTACTAGAAAGTCAAACACACAAGAATGGATGTAAGTGAGGTCTCTAATAGCAGGTACATGCCCCCTTTTCTCAGCAACATTTACAAGTACACCTGCTAAGGGATTACTGTCAAAATCCATGTACAACAGGTACCTTGGTTCAGAAATACATCCATATAAAGCCATGCACATAATGAATGCTGTAAAAATAGTATGTCACAGCCTGTATGTGTGCAGTTATATTCTGCAAATACATCTGCTGTAACAGTGACTCAGTACCTCAACCTGTTAATTACCTTGCAAGCAGTAAATTTTGCCACACACAGTCCTAGGTTCAAATCCAGTGGAGCATAGCATTTAAATAACATTATTGTGAAGCTACCAATTAATCACTGAGTCATGCACTCTTTATCCACACATTGAATTACAAATGAAATGTCTGCTTGTCACCGATGGAAGTCAGAGGTCTGCAGATGGGAACACACTTCACATATCCCTATAGCAAAACTATAAGTGCATAAAGTGTCATGTCATGCATTAATATGCATTCACAGAAGATTTTAACTAAGGTAATGCAAATGAGACCCACTACTATCAGAGTGCAGTACACAGTCCTTTCAAACTCACACTGCAGGTTAGCACAGCTGCACAACTAACATACACATATGCAGCCCTTGTTTGTAATGAGGACTGCCAGCATGCACATTCCAAATGAGTAACAGACCATAACATGTGGCCTGACAGCTTCCCAAATGGTGGACATAATGCTATAGTTATCCTGTATGTTGCTCAAGGACACAACAAACATGTAGCCTAGTACTCTGTTAATGATACTATTGCCTTACATAATTAGTAGTGTATCGAAAAATTGGAGATCAACCACCATGTAAAAAACGAAATATTTATTATAATAACAGAATGAGCGCTTTTGCGTGTATCCAGAGGCACGCTTCTTCAGATTGAGTATAGAAACAAACTGTCTCTCTGTATATATAGCACAGCTACAATTGATTGCTTCTAATCAATCAATTTACATCTAATTAATTCATTGATTAACACAGACATTTTCAGTGCAACGCTAGGATCTCTCAAGCATAAAGCTTATGAAATATCAAAATAAAAACTGACAAACAAAGAAAGTATAGATTATTACATCATATTCCAGCTGACAAACAAATATATTGTTACTAAAGAAAACAACCACCCAAATTGTCAAGACCTGTATATCAAACAAATAAATAAATCTAACAACTGAACAAATCTAAAAAATCTGAAAAAACATCTTCTAAATCATGTATGCATGTAAAACTAGCATCAAAAAGCTTGCATCAAAGAACTTTTTTAAAAATTATTTAAAAATCATATTGATTGTGCCAAATGATATATCTATTATATATTATATATATATTGCCTAATATTGCCTAACATTTTAAAAATTCATATTGAAAGTTCAAATAAATAAATAAATATAAAAACATTCATCAATCATATACCTGAAAATATTCTTATTTTATATTATATATTATGATGGGGTGCATTAAGCAACCCCTCATAAAATTGTAATTCATTCTTAAATATCTAAATATCATGTAATAATGAAAATACTTACAAATATATATATATATATATATATAATAAATAGATATATAAACAAATACATAATTATTAAATAGATAAATATATATGTATAATATAATATAATAAGATAATTAATGTATACAAAATTTATCAAGCTGTTAAAACTGTTTAAAATATATGAAAAAATATATATATAAAAAATTGACTTATATAAGAAGTTGGACAATGATGATATTATAAATGATGACATAGAACACTGAAAACTGAAAGGGGGCATAATCTATATCTATGGAATATATGTGGGCACCACTAAAAATGCAAATATTTGTTTGTTAACCTTAAAAGCATGCCTTAATTGGAGTGGACTGGCTACTCACTCTGGCTCTGCCTCTACTACAAGGCTGCCACAGCTGCCACAGTTACACTTACAGCTTGTTGTCCTCCAAAGTGTTCAACCTCTCTGCCTAGGACTATTATCAGCAGCAGCAGTTGCAGCCTGTACCACACACATCTCTAGGTAAAAGTAGCTTCTACCCTCTGTGAGGACTTGGTCTCCTCACCCCAGTAATGTCCAGCACAACATATCAGAAAGGGCTTGCAATCTACACGGAGGCCTTATATCTTGTACAGTGGTTGCATGTCATTGGCTGATGATAGTGAAAATCATCTGTGTTGCCTACAATTAGCATTTCAGAATGACAGATTTGTTAAGAAGAAATCACCGGCTAATCAGAAGCATGTTAAAAGGCAAATATGCTTGCTATGAGGAACCATTCTGTATGAAACTTTCTGCACACAGAACACACATTTGCAAAAAAACTTAAATATCACCACATAGCAACAGAAGAGTTTTGCACTCCATCAGATATGTAACTTTGTTCTTTACAATAGGATGCAGATGTGTGAATATACTTACAGAGAATAGAGGTTACAGCATTAAGCCTTTCTTGGAACTGTGATAATGGCATGTCATTGATATCCAGATTTGTTACACCTACAGAGGACATACAGTGCATTAAGGGTGTAATGCTTTTGTCAATGTAGCACACTGGTCTCTTGGGACTGTCCCTTTATAGTGGTTGTAATAGCACACTATTTGTTTGGCACTGTTGTTGTGACACACTATTCAGGGGGTTGCCCCTAGGGAACACACTGCAATAGACTCCAGTGTTGGATGTATGATCATACAACAGTATCTGTCATGGCACACTTGGGAATAACTGACTATTGCTAGGATCTTAGTTGTATCCACACACTTAGTATGTTTGCACACTGAAATATGACATGTATGATCAAGCATGGATACTGCCAGCCATTCTGTTCTTGCTGTAGGTCTACATAGTGTACTTCCACCTATGTGATCTTGATATGTGTTCCCATTCTGTTGTCTTTCAGGACACATGTACCCAAGACGCCATGCATCTTTCACAGATGTGGAAAATGAGATCATACTTGAATGCCTCAGGCAACACCATGAATTCCTATTGCCCAGGGTAAGGCAAAACAGGGAATAGTGGGCAGCACTGTGGGATGACCTTGTCCGTGATGTGAATGCTGCAGGTCATTAGAGCTGGACAAATGAGCTGGTTCAACACTGCGCAATGGACATGATCAATGGTGCATGCAGAAGAGCAGCAAATGTAGCCAGGGATTGTGCCATCACCGATGGAGGGCCTGCAATGGAATGACTGCTCTCAGCCTCTGAGAAATTCCTGGCAAATCTAAGCACACATGACAGCTCCCAGGCATCCATCACATTGTACATCATGGATGTGGGTGCCACAGTTTCCATGGCAGAGAAGCATGCAGGTAAGCTGATTTTGATCACCATTGCAATACTGTAGCATTCGGTGTGTCAGGGTGTACATACTCTTATGTGGTTGTCAAGTCTGTGTTCTTTGTGGGGTGGAAGGGTTTAACCTCAGTTTGACTCTCCTGTTCAGATGTTGACTGATATAATAATTAACATAGTAGCTACTGTAAATGTGAGCTATATGGACATATTACCTTGTTGTGATGCAACATGCAGTGGTACTGACATTACCTCTCCCTCTTCATTTCCCAGGTCTGTCAAGTATCGGACAAGGCCATAGTCCCGCTCCTGGTAAGCACAACACTCTTTTGGTATAGATGTAGGATTACAGCAATGTAATCCCTAAAGTGTCATCCCAGGCCTACTGTCTGGAGTGCTGTATTGTCAGCATGATTGTCAACTGTACAGATATTTTGTGACTGCACACATGTTACAGTCACACGTATGCCTTCTAGGTGTCACCACACTGATAGATGTGACAGTATTGTCAGGACATTGCAGATTGCAATATGTGTCAACTCTGCAGAGTCTTCACAAATATTAAAACTGAAACTATTTTTTGCGGATGAGATTGCTGTGTAAAGAGCATTTATTTTCAAGTAACTACAGCTGTTAGTAGGGATAGTAATGTCTTCTTGTCCCACTACATGAGGTTGGGGTTTCAACAGGTCTGTAATAGTGCCAAGAGTATACAGAGCTGTACATTTAATGCAACATAGTACTACAGAGCATAATAGTGTAAGAATTAATGTACTGCTTTTTCCTGTCTTACCACAGGTGACCGGGGGGTGGCCTCTGTCCCCTACACAACCTGATGTCAGTGTCTCTTCAGACTCTGATGATGATGGTGGCCACAGTGAGGGACACGGTGGGGGTTTCAGGGGTTGAATATGTCCAAGATGTTGACATCACTCTTCTTCCCTCATTGTCACCACACACAGTCAGTATGCCTACACATACCCAGTCCCCAGAGGCCACAGATATTGGACAGTCAGAGGGTGGGGACATTGACACATACCTTCATTTCCCTGCACCAATGACAAGGATGACAGGGATGTGGCACAGGTATCATCACTTGCACAGGGTGTTGTGTGGGAGTGCAGGAGGCCTAGACTGACTCAAAAAGTTGACAGCATGTCTGTGAGTCAGGAAGGGAGGCAGGCAAGATGGACCATGGAATTGTGCCATGTGTGTCTGTAAGTGACCTGGATTTGACACTGGTGTGTGAGTGTGTGCATATGCACAGTCAAGCTCAGTGCTAGCCCTGCACATGTGTATGTTGGACAGCTTTGAACCATGGTAGAGCTGACAGTTCACCGTCTTTGGCCCCAAACACAGGAAATGGCTCTGCCAGGAGTTGCACTGGCGCCTCCATGCCCAAAGTCAGAAGTGGTACTAGTACCTGATGTTGAATGCTGTCTGCTGGGACTGTGTCCTCCATGGGAATTCCCAGGACCACAAGCCCATGGCCTGCCACATCTTGATGTGGACATCACACATCCCACTGTAGCACTGGATGTACTGCCACTATGGGAGTGTGATTGTGCACCACCATGTAGACTCTCAACAGATGGGGTTGCTGACCTACATTCACGAGGCCGACGCTCAGCTCCAACCACATGTGCCAACACAAACACTGTGCTTTCCAAGGCCGACACTGTCTCAACCCACCTTCTGTCCACTGCATCGGTGAACTATTCCAGGGTATCACCAATGCAGTAGAGGCAGCCATGGATGTCAGACTGTGCTGCATCCATAACCACTGAGCATACATTTGGACTTCCTTTCAGAATGTGCCTGTGCCTCCAAGATGACTCAAAACATACACCGAGTGAACTGTGATGTGAAACCTGCAACAGGTGATGGAAAGACAGCAAGCCTCCTACAAGCACCCCTCTCAATCTACATGTGTGGAACCTCACCAACTTTCTGGCTATGGGGATGACCCATCTTCAAATTTCCTGTGTCCAGTGCAGACATTTGTTCAACAACAGCTATGATTATCATGTTCTGCATCCCATGGTGTAACCTGCACATGATGCGTGTCACAGCAGATGTGTGCATCACATGCATGGGGGGGTCTTTTACATAAAGGGAGTACTGTCTGTGTGACATACCTGTCTCTCCAACATGTAGTATTTATACCACAGTGATGGTGTAGGTATGTAGGTCAGTTAAGACATGTGTTAGTCCTGTCATGGATGCACAGAAGGTACACATTGGGATCTGACACCTTCTGTATGGCAGCCATACACATTCCCTCCAAAGCATTTATAAGACAGACTACACATGTATGGTCCTGACACAGACTCCATAGGGAATATTATCTGCAATGTGTATTGCAGTACCATGGAACCTGTGTGGCTGCTACAGTTGTAAGATATGGCTGTGTAGTTACATACCAAGGGTGCCATTGTACACAATGATAGGTGTGATGAGTGCCACATTCAGTATGGCAATGACAGTCTGGGAGTTACATCACAGACCTGTCTGTTTATGATGTACAATGCTGAATGCATCCCCACATCTCACCAGCCACTGAATGTCAAAGGCTACATTTCTCCCTATGTCCATACATCCATGAGTAATAGCTCAACTGTGTGTGGTGTGTGGACAGTACTATATTTCAAAGGGGTAGATGACTTTCCAAAGGATAGTATTGTGCAGTCGTTGCCATTTAGTATTTGTCAGTGGCTCAAACTGCAACTGAATGTGTGTCACAGGCAATCCTGGTTAACTGTTGGTTCTGTGTGGGATTCAGTGACAGCTCCTGATATGCAATCACCTGCTGATGTAGCCAGTCAGAGAGCACTGACACTAGCTGTGACTGCAGAGAGGGAATGGCTAGAAGAGTATACCATTAATGATGTCTGGGGAAATCCACTGGTGATTGGCGTCATTACAGCTTAGGCCTCCCAATGCTATCTTCCCAGATTATGACTTGTCAGACACTTGCCTACCCACCAGCTGTCATAACAGTCGATAGATAACCTACACAGTTTCCAACAAGGCCTATTGACCTAATATTGTCAAACATCTTGTCAGGCCATGGTAGGTAGAGTGAGTAATACTCCCATCATCTATTGCCTAGTGTAACACTCAATGGGGTCCAGCAGTTAGAGTCAGTAGGCATGGTTTGGCCTTGAGCATAACAAATGGTGTGTGGCCCAGTGTCAGTAGATGTTCAACAGTGTTACTGCTCATATCCATGCTAACTCCTTTCATGGCATTTCATGTCACATGACTCAGAGATCTGGGGACACTGCTTGACACTACATACTAGTTGTCCTTTGTGAAACTAAGTGTTGCAATTGCTTCCAGCATGTTCCACAAAGACAGTCCTCCAAGGTGGGCATACAGACCGCAGAAAAACATGTTAGGGTAGTGTAATATGTATACCATTTGAAGGTAAGGTGGGGGTTTACACAGGTATTCTGCAGTTGGACACTACCCAAGTGGTGTGTACTGGAAGGACACAATTACCTTGTGAAGACTGTGGCAAGCAGGGAAGTCCACACAACTGCCAGTGCCTGGCGACTACTAATGCTGGTCTTACTGACACTACTCTTACATAGGATAGCATGTTCTGACATGTCTTCTGTCATCACATACAAAACGGTACAATGAAGCCCATGATGACAAGCAGGACACAGCCTGTTTGTTCATCCACATAGTTGTCTTACAGGATGAAAGCCTCTGTAGGCTTCACATACCCTTTTCCAAGTAGATGCCTTGATTAGCAACCTGGGCATTCAGCTGGCTTTTGCAGGTATTATGCCATTGATTCCAGGGTTGGCAGTATATCACTAGGGAACTGACAAGAGGGGGATTATTAGCACTGCTTTAGCATCACAATATAATGTACAATGTTCATTGACATAGATGTTCAGTCTTGCTGTAACAATCAGCACACTGCTGGTGAGCCATCATAGATGACCCTTTCACAGCACGTCATGCATCCTGCCCTTCAACACATTACTGGTGCATATCTGCATGACATGGCTGTGAGGCCTACTGCAATGGACTGGCCACCTTTGGTCAATGTGTGTCCACCTAACACATGTCCTAGGCATTTCATACTGAACAGTTAGGTACCTGACACACATGTCTGTGTTCCCACATCATATCACATATCAACAAGTGTGCTGTCCCATTGCTTGATAGGCATTGCATGCGCGCAAGGCCAACATAATATCAGCAAAGTTGAACAAGTCCATTATGCTTGCATGGGCATCCACATCTTCATTGCACGGTGTGCCTAAAAACACTATATATCAGGCTGTCAACCCCAGAAATGCAACAGCATGACCCCACCTTTGCAGAACCTGCTGCTGAGGTGTTGGGAGTGTCCCCACCCCTCTACTTCTATGACACACAAACACAACATGTGAAAGATGTGACTGCATTTCAAACCTTGCTGCCATGGTGTCTCCAACAACAGTCATTACATATGGCAATGAGCGTTATGCCAACATGCACAGCTCACATCCTGCACCCCCTACACCCACATCACACACACCTGCATGTGTGCAGCTCCTTACCAGACACATTGCCAAGCAGACACCTCAGTACATCCTGCCATTGGAGTGCAAAGTACACATAATACTGCATGCACCACTCTCTCACTGGTCAAACACAAGAGGCAAAACACAACAGCACACCTCTTAGAGGTGATTACATTATGAGACACATTGATGTCTGTGTTAAGTGGCTACATATGGGACAGGTGACAGATAGCTGTCTGTGGGTTGAAACAATAGGCCTTACCACACATTGCTGCAAATCAAGGGATATCAGTTAACATAATGTTGACATCATAGTTGCTGCAGGTGTGTATGACTAGGGACATACTTCACCGGCCTGTATGCAGACACACAACTGTGCTTAGCCAGTCTGTGTCTCTTACGGCTATATGCATACCTTGAGGCTGCAGTTGACACTCACCTGGGATGATGGCTCCATACGCATGGAAACTGATAGAAGTCAATAATTGTCTTAGCATGTGGTGTCATTGTCAGGGGATCTACTACATGTCAACCTGAGATGCCTTGCTCAACAGACATCAATGCTTCACCAGTGATGGTGCTCGTCTCTCACTCCTGACATTTGGAGTAACAGCCACAGCTACTGATACCCCCACAATGCAAATTAGATGCACTGTGTAGGGAAGAATTGGCAGTGAGAGCACCATCTTTATACAACATCATGGTTATGCTACTACATGGTAGGTATGGCAACACTGAACCCCACTCTGTGAAATGTGTCCCCACCCTGGATTATGCAGGCATGTGTACAGTCAAGGACATGTGGTTCAAGGCTGTGGACAGAACCACAGCCATACCAGACTACATTTCCATCTACATCTTCACATCTCAAAATGACAGTGTTTAAGGTATTGCAGGTGGTGTAAACATACTCATTAAGGACAGATACACATCCAGCTTTTGTGAAACACTGTGATTTTCCAAAGACGCTGCAGGTGCCATTCAGTACTGGAAGGCCACAGAATCAAACAATAGTTGGCTAAAGAAGTAGCTCCACGTAACCAGACACCCATTGTGTGTATTTGTATGTACAGATGTCTACCAAGATATATCAGTACACCATGTTGTGGGGTGACATTAAGTGAAAGCAGAAGCCATCATCATATGAGTAAGACAAACCATACTTATTGTGACAACACCATACAAAATCAGACCAGTTTCGGCACTTTTGCTTTCTTCAGTGATACAAACAGAAGCACAAATTGCTATCATTTATACCCTGATAAATTAACAGTTAAAGCAACAGCAACCATTACAATCAGGTCTATATTTTAACAAACTTTATAGATGGTCATTAAGCCCTGGGGAAAATAACCCCCCAAGCCTAATGATCCAACCTTTCTCTTTTTTGTTTAATATTACATGCCACCCTGATTTGTTTGTCCTGCCCCCCCCCCAGATTTTATCAATAATCATGAAGTGAAATTTAGCATTGTTGTGTTTGAGAGTATGCTTATATAGGGCATTTGATGTACTTTTATTCCGAATGTCACTTAGATGTTCAAACATACGAATACGCAGAGGTCGTGAAGTCTGCCCTACATAGAAGGCAGAACATGAACATGTGGCTAGATATATCAGCCAATCTGATTCACAGTTTGCAAAAAACCCAATGTCATAGACCCTGTTTGTATTTTTACTAGAAAATTGTTTTGTCTTTAGCATATGTCTACACAAAGAACAATGCCCACACGGAAATGATCCAATCAATTTTTCCCCAGTCAAAGTAAGCTGTTGTTCTGTACTCTGGCCCCTATTACTCCATTTATAATGCTTAAAATAAGAGCCCAAGGTCTTCTCGATATGAAAATTGACATTTTTCTGTAAGAAGATTAGAGAGTTCTTCATTAGTCAACAGAATATTCCAATTTTGATTAATAGTGTCTTTGATGATGTTAATATTTCTTCCATAAATGGTGACAAACCTAAAAGTATTCTCATCACCACACGTTTTCCCATGATATTTCAACATTTCAGACCTATCCCGACCTGCCACCTACTTTCTGACTGACATAATGTTACTATGTTGATATCCCCTCATAAGAAATCTCTGCATAAGTTCATCCTGAAAGTGCTCATAGCTTTCTGCTGTAGAACAAACCCTTTTTACTCATAAAAACCGTGACTTTGGCATATTCTTAATGACATGGCGTGGATGAAGACTAATGGCATGCAACAAATTATTATATTGCGGATATTTATGAAATATCTTAGATGACAATGTATTGTCATTATTCCTAATAACTGTTACAGTCAAAAAAGTTTATCTGTTGTAAATCCATGCTGAGAGTAAATTTAATACCCCACTTATTTTCGTTCAGGTATTGAATGAACTCCAATAGATATGTTTCATCACCATGCCAAATTAACCAACAGTCATCAAGATATCTTCTCCAGATATCTATTGCAGGTAAAAAGATGCTATGTGAGTTGTCAGAAATGAGCAACTCCTCCAAATAACCCATAAACAAATCTGCATATATGGAGGTAAAGGATGCCCCCACAGCTGTAACTTGAACCTGCCAATGACAGTCTCCTTGAAATTACAGAACATTTTTAGTTAACACATATTCTGCCATGCATATTAGCAATGTGTTAAATCCCGGTGGATAAATATCCACTTTCTCCAACCAGTATTTAACGGCTTCTAAACCAGCCCAAAGAGGAATACTGGTATATAATGTCATCACATCTAATGTGCATAAGAGCCAATCTAGCTCCAACTGAGAATTTGATATTATTCTAAGAAATTCAGTCGTATTCTGAATTCTTGATCTAACTAACCTTAATAGAGGCTGTAGATGTTGAGTCAAGAAGACTGAGAGGGGTTTAGTAAGGGAACCAATGCCAGACACAATTGCCCTCCCTGGTGGTCTATCCAAATTTTTATGGATTTTGGGTAACAAATAGAGGATTTGTTTCTGGGGGATCACCAACTGCCAATTGTTTAATAGAGGGCGAGATCACTCCCTCTTCACATGCCAACTCAAGAAGTGAATCAATTTCTTTTTTAAAACAAATCGTGGGGTCAAGTGGCATGAACATATAATGTCTAGCATCATTCAACTGCCTATGTGCTTCTGCTGCATAATAGCTAGTGCTCATAACAACCATTGTCCCTCCTTTGTCAGCTGGTAAAATTACAATATTTGTATTATTTTTCAAATTATTAAATGCATGCTGTTCCTCAGCTGTTAAATTTTGATTCAGTATCCTGGATTGACAATTCTTAAAATGTAAATCCTTGATGACTGATCCCTGAAATATCAATACATATTTATCCATAGGGGGCATAAAACTTGACTTCCGAAAATGAAAGTCAGTAGATCTTTGAGCCCTATCCTGTGAACCAAAATACAATTTTAAATTGAGAATATGACAAAATGCCAAAACATCATCAACCACACTATCCTCATTAACAAAAAAGCCAGGTATATATTTAAGTCCTTTATTCAATAACTGTTGTTCAACTTCTGTTAAAATCACAGAGGAAATATTGTGAACATTGTACACATTGCTCAACGATGTCCTAATGTCTGTAACAGCATCTCCACATTTTCTACGCTTGTTATGCTTCCTACCTCCTCTGTGTTGTTTGGACCTAAAGGGTAATCCATACCCCATTGCTTCTTGGAAATAGGGGACCCCTGAGTAAGAACGTGTTCAATGTCTGTGACTGATAATCAACACCAGATTTTTAAGAATAGACCTAGGTCTTTTTCTATTAGGTCTTATTGAGTTACCACTCCTTCAGAAAATTTAACACTTTTCCGAAAATCAGTTTACCCTGTTCATAATCCTTTACATCACGATTACATTTCTGAATCTTTTTAGTTTTGAAAGATTTTTTTAATGTTAATAAATCCCTGGTGAGCTTGTTAAGACATACCTGATATTGGGTTTTCCCCTCATATGGTTTAAGTTTGTCACAAACCTGCTGCACATCTACACAATTATTATATATCATGTGCTCATAATAAGATGACAATATATTGACAAATGTCATTGATACATCTTGCTGTGCTTGAGCCCACTCTTGGGTTAGTATATCATCTGCCATACTAACACAAGGTTGTATTCGAATTCTTAACCCCCTTGGTGTAATATTCTTAGCCTGATAGGCTTTGAATAATTTTAAATGCAAAACATTGGTACATAAGATAGTGATACTTCTAGTTAACTTACTAAATAATTCTCTACAATGATCACCCAAATTATGAATGCCAGTGTCACCTCTTAGTTCCCTGGGTTCTGTAAACCCAAAGGCATGTAAATCATGCTTGTCCACAGATAGACCCTGAAGATTATAACCAAATTCATCTGAAAAACAGCTCAAAATCACCTTTCAAATAAACACTACATCTCACTTGGATTTATAATATCATTAATCTTAGACTTCTAAATCAACCCCAGATAAATGCTGTTAGTAATTATATCCCCATGACAGATGATATTCTCCTTACATAAGTAATATCATAGACCCAAAAAATTGTGCTCAAGCATATACTCCTGTGCCTAAAATATCAAAAATATTTCATAAATATACACATATAAAATCACAGTTCAATACTCATACAACATCCATTATTTTGTGCATAAAGGGAAACTGCTGATATCAAATGGCCCAACTACTGTTATTCAATTGTTTGACAAAAAAAAAAAAAAACAAATCCAACTTATTATCCCTTTAAACATACACATATGACACTTGGTTTTCCTCAAAACATATTGTGTCACCAGCACTTAGTTGTATGGAGTGATTTGCAATTTGCAATTTACCATAACACACTCAACAGGTCCCGGACTGAATACCTTTCCCTCATTCAATCATACTGTACACAATATATCAAAATATATCATAAATGTACATGTACTCATACAACTTTCATTCCCTTGTACATACAAGGAACTAGCTGATGTAAAACAGCCCAAATAGTAATTAACTATTGTTCATTTTACTGCTTTTCGGCAGAACACAAAATAAGTATTCACAATAAAACACTCAGCAGACCATCCCATCCAAATATAACAGTAGCTATATTGTTCAAAAAGTATATTGAACACAACAAACTGAGAAAACATCAATGCTCAAATAAACCAAACAGTTCAAAGTAGCAAGGTAGATGAAATAGATTGACACCACAGACAAAAGACAACTCCACATTAACGCTTTTAAAACGTTTTAGATCAGCTTTAAAAACACAGCGTCACTATCAACTTCATCAGATAAAACCATTTCAAAAATAGATTTCTTAATAATTTTAAAATAATTCCTCTATTAAATTCATTAAAAAAATCTCAAAAATATTTAATATAAGGGTGGTTTATGGGAGAATGGGCTGAAATACAGGGAATTATGGTGGCAAATTAAGTTGGAAGCCACAAAAAAACCTGGCTTAAATGAATATATTTCATTAACTCCTGTATTAAAATTAAAAGCTGGGAAAGTGTAATATCCCAAATGAACAGTAGATGGAGATATTGAACATATATCCCTAATACCCATTTAAAAGTATGCAACATCAACAACAATGTATTTTACTAAATATTTTATTCAAATATTTATTTATTTATTTATTTATTTATGTAATAAAGATAAGATAGAGTGACATATAATAAGTATTGTGATGTTTTATATCTCAAATGTTGGTAAATATTTATTTTGAGATTTTTTAATGAATTTAATAGAGGAATTAATATTAATGAGCTGAGCCAGTCTGATTTGATACTTAAAGATGCACTTTATTCATATAGGAGGATTTATTTTTAAAAATGTATTTAAGAAATCTATTTTTGAAATGGTTTTATCTGATGAAGTCCTACACTGATAGTGGAATGTGGAGTTGTCTTTTTGTCTGTGGATTAAATCTTCTTTTGGAACTATTTTGGCGTCAATCCATTTCATCTACCTTGCTGCTTTGAACTGTCTTGAACACAACAAACCACTACAGTTGGTATATAATGTCCAAAACAAACAACAAGTGATGAAGGTCCAAACTTGTGTTTCACTTTGATGTATCAATTCCGGACCTGAATAGGCGTTATGACCTCATCATCCTCACAAGGCCCAAAATCAAAAGTTCGTGTAACCACTTAATATATATTGCCACGAATATTTAAGATTTAATCGCAGTCATGAACTCCCTGCACAGCTATGATCATAATGGTTGCTAAATGTCACCAACCAGTAATAGCCCAAAAAATGTCCAAACACAGACAAAACAAAGCAGCAGTTCTGAACAATAGTGGAAAAACTGTATATACTGCTAAAATATGCTGTAATTGATTGGCCTTAAAATACATTCCCCATCAAACAGAGAGTTATATGTCCAATTGAACATCCACGACCTTTCGGTCTAATATTGTCATCCACAGGTTGGGCAATAAACGCTATAACGTCATCCACCGAGTTATTAATCCATCTGTTTCACCTTATGATCCACAGGTTTGGCAATAAATGCTAAAATGTCGCCAACCCATGTACTCCAGCCAGCAACTGCTGCTTACATCGGCGATAAGGGCAATGGTGCTCCAAATAACTAGTACATCACTACTCATGCCCTCATAACCACTCTTCCATTATTCAACACAATCCACTTTAAGATTTAGTCCAGGGAGCAGACAACCAAACTGGATAGCAAACATTACACGATGAAAACAGCCCCAACAGTAAAAGGATAAATTTCCATCAGGTGATACAGCCACTGACCAACAAACCATGCTTACTCAGAGGCCCACAGTGAGGTAAAGCAGTAACTTAGTCCAAAAGCACACCCCCACAAGTAAGGCTGGTGAAAAGGGCCAAAAGTCCTCAATATTACACAAAAACAGAAGCCAGCACCATATGAGTAAGACAAGGCATATTTATTGTGGCAACACCATACAAAATCAGACCGGCTTCGGCACTTTTGCCTTCTTCAGTGATACAAACAGAAGCACAAATTGCTATCATTTATACCCTGATAAATTAACATTTAAAGCAACAGCAACCATTACAATCAGGGCTATATTTTAACAGTGTGAGGTCCTCCCTGGTGGGATCTGACAACAGATCAGTTTTATTAAAACTACCAGCAGTAACCTCCACTTGCAGACAATACAGACATATACTTTAAAAAAGCCATTTATTACCTCCTGTGGGATGGTTTCTTAGCTTGTCTGCACCTCCTCCCACTCATGGGTTGGCAGCATGTATGCAGAGCTGTACACTCATGCATTATGCCAGCAGCATTACAACTGCATGAACCTGGTTGTACCTGACAGGAGGAACACAGGCTCCTCATGGCACAGCAGACCTGCCTGGTGAACAACTGCCATTACCAAGCTGTACAACAGGAGGTGGACATTGCTGTATGACAGTTGGGGTGAGGGTGCCCCCCACAAATGGTGACACAACCTCCTCAGCTACAACAACCACACAGTGTGGTGATGTTGTGTAGACACAGTAAGTGACAAAATTAGCCACCCACACAAAGCAGAACCACAACACAAAGTGTAGGTACATGTGTAACCTCAAAGCACAGGCCCAGATTGTTGGTGAACTCATACTTAATGATGCCACATAGAATGGGTCTGTAGCCATAGTTAAACTGTAGTCCCACATGTTCTACATCAACTTTACTCCCTTGTCCCCACCACATGTGATGCATGACATTCCTACAACCTGTTCCATAACTTCCGTATCTACAGAGCAGGTCATAAATGGCCTCTCTATGAAGGATACACAGCATCTATTGGACATGCTAACTTCCCAGGATGCATCCTACATGGGATGTGTCATGGATTACTGACAATATTGGGGACACTAGCTGTACCCTAGCTGACTGGACAACACCAACTGTTACACCCTTGCACAGAGGTGGTGCATGCACTGACCACCAGAACTGTAGACCTCTTTGCCTGAGTATCCATATCTGCATGGCTATAGGGAAAATCATCATCGAGCTGATCAGTGCACATACATATATGTACACAGTTTGGATGTCTGACAGGGGGATCATGACTGTTAAATGTGCTGGATATTTCTGAGGCAGTCACCAAGGACCTGGGTGAGGGGACATCAGGTCATACAACCCCCTGGACTGAGCCAGGCTGTCTATTTCCCCCACTCAGGCATCATGTACAAAGTACCCACTTAGGCATCTATGGTACTATTATTGCAAGGGCCATTTAGTGGCCCATTGATGGCACACATAGTCGGCATAGGGACATCCACTTCCAATAGCTGCTCTGTAAGCAGCAGTGTTCAACAGGTTCAGTCCTGGGTCCTCTACTGCTTGGAATCCATTTAACCATGATACAAGTGAATACTGCCTGTCTGTGGCTAACAATGGTGGCTGATGTCTGCAAAGTGTGACCACTCATGGAGTATGTGTGTTATGTCAATTTCCTATAAGAGGGTACTGATGAACAAATGCCTGTTGACATAGCAATGGCCATAAACTCCATACAAATATATATGTAGTATCATTTCTATCACTAATACCTATGTACCTAGTAGATAGGATATCAGTCACAACATGTAATGTACATACTCAGGGGTGAAAGAACTGGGCACACAGAGATAGCCACAGAAGTTTACACCAAATGTGCCTGAGATCACCATGTCTCCCCAGTGGTATTACGGGAATCACCCACAATTGACATACTCATAACCTCCATGTACTCTTCCCTCAGCATGCCCATATCTGAGTGCAATGGCCATTTGATATTGACCCTTCCAAGCAGTACTGGCACTTGCACACAACAGCATGGTCCCTCAGAAGGGAACTTCACATCTTCAGGATGTGTTCAATGGGGATTGTCTGAAATGAGTGTCATTGTAGCCTGTGTCATATAGACTACTCAGAGGTGATCTCTGCCTTGCATGCGGTCAATGTGTGACTGTGCTTGATTGTAAATGCTGCATATCTGTAGGTGGCATAGTACATGGATTAATCACTGTAAGGATATTAACCTAGTATGTGATGTTAATAATACATCTTGGTGGGAAAGATTTCCCTAGCAGACTTTAACCCAGCTTTGCAACAGAGCCCTGGCTAATGTCAAGCAGAGCACCTCAGTGCACCTCAGCACATGCCATCTGTATGATTGGCTGGGCAACCATTATTTCATCACAGGGATTCTACCTGTGTCCTCTTGGATTGGGGCAATATGTGCTGATCATGTAAATAAAGGTATACAGTTGTGAATGATTGTGATGGCTATATGGCCAGTATGCTAGTGAGGTTCAAACATCCTACTATAAGCTGATGTAAATTCCTCTAACAGCTAAGAATAGCACCACTTCCAATTACTGCTTACAGGACATGACATGGGACACAAATAGTGCAAGTTGGCTGTATGTAGATTAGAACACTTACCTATGTAATGGTACACAGTACACATCACAGTATGTGATGCACGCAATACACCTCATGTCTGATAGTACTGTCAGTTTAAGACATATTATGTTTGTTGACATCAGCAGGCCAAGTTGTAGTCAGGCATTTTGAGGGCTACATCACCTGGTACAACTAAAATTCTGCAAAACCCTACCTCTTTTTAAGTTACTGAGGTGATCATCTTTATGCCATATGGACATACACGCATGCAGCAAGTGGCCTGCAGTGAGATTAGAACCCCTTCCTATATAGTCTTACATGCTATAGATCACAGTACTTATTGCACACACTATGGCTGATGTCTGTTTTATATGTGCTTGCAGGCAAACTACTTGTGGATTACACAAACTAGGCTTGTGTTGAACAGCAACTGTAGCCTGCAGTGTGATATTGCTTCTTACTGTTATCTGCATCTAGTATACTAGCAGTGAGATAACTGTTATTATCCTAGCTATATATCTCCAGTAACCAGTATGGCCATATGTGGCTGTTTGCACTTGGATGAGCAAGCCTGTAAGCATGGACAATGTGCCCTGTCCTTGTGTGCATAGACAACATTATACATTACACCACCTGCTCACCTGTTGCTGTTTATGTGGTGACATCCAGCAGGCACAGAGGTCTGTAGGTAAGTGCATTATGTACTATTTAACCCTTACTTTGGATCCTTTGATCAACATAGATGTGTGATAGAGCAGCTTTATTCACTAGTATTAGAGTATGTAGGACAATACAGACATCCACACTCATATTTCTGTATATAACAGGGATGTTTATATAAATGTAGCTGTGTATATGTGTGTGTGTGTGTGTGTGTGTGTGTGTGTGTGTGTGTGTGTATGATATTATGTATATGATATGCTATATATACTATAGACTGATATTAATAAAAAATTAATATATAATATATAATTTATTCCATTCCAATATATAATAAATTAAGTTATTATAAAAAGAGTTGCAACATTGGTAAAATGTATGTATTGGAATAGTAATTAATTATAAATTAAACTTCTAAATAGAAGTGAAAGGGATCTAAATAGGAAATTAAATTAAATTATAGAAGAATGAAACTAAGAATCATGTGAGGTGGGGGAGCTGTTATATTGTCTCGATTTGATTACACAGCCAAAATGCAGGACATTTTGGATGACCCGACCACTTATCTTCGAGTTTCTCAAAATGAGGTAAACATTGCCTACCACAGGGTAGATTTGTTTCTGTTGGATGCATTACACCAGGGAGCAATAAATGATGATGAATATAATTATTTAAAGGTTGACTACCCAGTCACTCCCACTTTGTTTGGAATTCCAAAAATACATAAAGATCTGTATGATCCACCTTTTAGAGCCATAGTGCCATGCAAAGGCTCTAAAACTGAGCCTTTGGCAGCTTATGTGAACCAAAACACACAGCAGGTTGTGGCTGGGGCTCAACATATTCTAAAAGATTCTTGGCATTGTCTGCAAAGGCTTAGCAATTTTCAAAACAGAGATATTGAATGGTCTTTCCTAACTATTGATGTAATAAACTTGTTTACGGTTATACCCCATGTAGAAGGCATACATTATTTTACAGAAAGGTTAGTTAAGAGTAAATGTTTGAATAATGACAAGGTGAATTTTATAGTATCCTGTATGGAGATAGTACTCAAAAATAATTATTTAATTTTTGAAGGGAAGATTTTCCATCAAATTTCAGGTGTGGCAATGGGGGCAAAATGTGCCCTCATTTTTGCCAACTTGGTTTTACTCCACTGGGAGGAAGAATATGTCCTGAATTAAATATATAAAGACAAAATAGTATTATATAATCAATTTCTTGATGATGTCCTGATTTTGTGGAAAGGCAGTGAGGAAGAAGCTATGTCCTTTGTGGAATATCTTAATGGTACAACTACATTTTTCAAATTTACTAGTAAATGGAATAAAACATATAGTAATTCCCTACTACATTACAAAAGTTGTCATCCTATACATCAACGTAGGAGTATAGTGAAGGGGCAAACGGTAAGGTTGTCCAGACTCATAAGTGCAACAAAGTTTTAGAAGAAGAATTGTACACCTTGGTTGGGATGTTTTTGGAAAGAGGTTATCCCCTTAAATTCTTGACTAGAACACGTAAAGAGGTACTGAGTAAGAGAAATGCAGTGTTTCATCCTATACTTAAGGTAAATAACACACAAAATTTGAGAACATTTCAACAAAAAAACTCTTATGACTCAAGAGTTTTAGTTTTAACATATAATAACCAGATAAAAGGGATTGAGGAAGTAGTACGTACAGCATGGGGTGTCTGTTTCAAGTGGGAACTCAAAAATCTTTTAGGCTGTGTCCCCAGAATTGTTTATTCAAGGGGAAGAAATATTAAAGAATTTTTGGAACAACATGTTCCCAAAAACACAATATCGAAAATGAATAGATGTGGGACCTGCAGGGTTTGTAGATGCATCAATGATGGACCTTATGTTATTGTACAGGGATACAACAGGACTATCCCATGTCCAGGTAGAGTGAATTGTAACACACAAAAGGTGGTTTATTTGGCTACGTGAAGCAAATGTAGTGCATTCTACATTGGCAAGACCATTTGAAGACTAAAAGACCGGATAGGTGAACACCTTAGGGCTATCAATAATCATGATTCTCACAATGCTTTATATACACATAGTACAGTGTGTACTAATTTTAAGAGATTTCTATTTTTTGTCATTGATAGGGTGCTGTTCAATGAAAGAGGTGGGGATGAAAAATTAAAGATGGAATTATTGGAATACAAATGGCAGATAATGCTGAATGCTTCAATGCCACCTGGATTGAATGATTTTATTTCCCTAAGACCTATTTTGAGACAAAGGGCAAACATTATCTAGGCACCTTAAGGGCACATAACAATACTAAATATTATAATAGCATAGTTTTTTATATGTATTTTTATATATCTATTTGTACATTTGTGGGTTGGGGTTGTGTTTGTCTTGTATATGTTGTTTTAAGATGAAGGTATTTTAAATTGGCAAATTGGATAATTGAACAATCAATGTGTGTATAAAAAGGGTTTTTTGATTTGTTACCACTCACGCTGAAGAAGCCAAGTAATGATGGTGAAAGCGATTAGTGTGTGGAATATTCATTAAAACGCTTCAAAAGTACTCGGCTGGTCGTGGTCTTTTGTTGTTTCATTATGGTATTCTTCGGGGTGTGTGTGTGTGTGTGTGTGTGTGTGTGTGTGTGTGTGTGTGTGTGTGTGTGCATTTCTGATGGGTGTCATCATCCATGGTTCTAGGGTCTAGCCAACATCCCCCAGTAAATGGCCGTGTGGGATGCCCTACCTTGCAACCTCTGAACAGTGAGGGGAAAAGAATGTACTCACTGGCATGTGGTAGCATGGCATTCAGGAACTGGTGGAGTACTGTCGATGCTGATGCCTATGAGACCCCCATCATATCCCCAGTTGGTCTTTGGAAAGTACCTGCAGCTAGTGTCCTAAGGCTACGCATACATTTGTTTCCACTGGGATGGGTTCCCTCCTGTTGGGTCTGGGTCTGAGTTGAGCGTGGCAGTGCTCAGTGAGTTCTTGTAGCATGTCCCTGTCCACCCTGTAGTGCTCTAAAATCTCCAGCTCATGTAGCCCCTGGAAGGTTTCCCTGGGCCTGAACTCTCTTTTTCTTCTCAGCCTAGGTCTAGCCTAGGCAGCACTAGCAGCACTGACTTCAGCATCTAGCACATACAGGTGCAGCAGACCTGCAGCAGCCCCTAGCATTCTCTCAGTAAAAATTCCCAAGTCTGTACTCCAGTGGTGCAGAGTATTAGGTAAAAATCAGAATGTAAGGTGTAATTATACTTTATAGAACTCTGCTGTAGGTGCAGAGTGTGTGATTGGCTACCTATGATGTATTGCACCTGCATATAATATCATTAACATCATTTCATGGCCCTATTTTAGGTTAAACAAGGGTCAAAACCAATTAAATGCATTTATTTTATTTAAACATGCTGAGTGTGGTGGCACACTGCGCAAACACATGCAAGGAAGGTAAACAAGGCTTAGAAGTGAGTAGACACACCTCCCTGTAAGGACGTGCTCACTGGGCAAACATGTGTACCTAAGCTGAAATGAGCTTAGAAGTCAGTAGACACCCCCTCCACTTGTGTCAGCTACCACCTGTGTAAACACCAACATGAGTATAAGCCTTCACGAAGGGGATATATGGACACGATTACTTTTTTCTGCTATTTAGTACCTCCACATTATTTGCATAGGTATCCATGCTCACAGCCTGGAAACTACACACTTCAGAGCCCAACCACATTAGCAACAGCACCAATGCACCATTGTAGGGACTCCACATACAGTCCTGTAATACATTTCTGTCACATACTAATTAATTTTTTTTTTTGCAATTTTGTTTTTATTTTTCTATAAAGCATGTTCGCACACTGCGGTGAGCTGTGCACATGCCCAGATTATTAAAAAACATTGATTCAGCTTATTTCCTTTAATTTTTCTGACATACAGGAGGTAGTTTTGCTCATACGTGTATGTGGTATGACATTTTTGCCCAAATAGCTACATTTTTTACAATCCCTTTTGTCTGTTCACACTTCTGTACATGGAATTTTTCAGTGTACATTACAGACGCAAACAGGGGGTCTGAAGAGAGGGCTATCTGCTTTCCGGATCACTAAACCTGCATCATTTGCATGAGATTCACCTGCTTATGAGGTGATTTGCATGCCATGGAAGTTTCTGTGTTGGCATGCGGTTGCATGCCCTCAGCACTGCTTACTGAATCTAAAAATCTTTGCGGCCATGTAAGCAGCATGACGAGATGCCTACACGAAAAAAAAAATGTCGACTTTATTAAATTTCCCCCATAATTTGGTGGAGATATAGGGTCCTAACTCAGTGCAGTCCCAACCTATAAATGGAATAAAATGTAATGTCTGGCCTAAACTATCCACTGTCCCATGGTCAATTTAGGAATATTCTTGTACAGATACACATCTAACTTTTTTGAAATATAAAAGTGCAGCTTTGCATGATGTATATTTATATTCTGCTTAGCTTTAGATGAGTCAGAAATTAAAGAGCATATTATCTACCTCTGTTTTTTTACTAAACCACAAAGGCATCATTTCCATACAAAAAAAAAACATAAAACAAAAGAGTCAAGACTCAAGTTACAGTATGATATAATAACAAGACAACTGCCTTCTTTGTCAGAAGTCATAAAGTAAGATATATAGCAAAGTGCCACAGAAAAGCAGCTAGAAAGCATTGTTGTTAACAAGTGTGAGTAACTGATGCCTTTTGTTGTTCACACTGAGGGTGGATAGTGTTTCTTGGGAGAAACTCAGGACATTTGTGTCAAATTAATATACCTTAAAAAAACTGTAGTGATTGCATGTACTAATTTCAGGAAACCTATAGCAAAGAAGTTTCTGGAGAAATGTCTAGGGAGATATCTGAGAAGATATTTACAGAGACATTTCCAGATGGAGACAGACTGTGTAAAGGGGAAATTGTTGATATTGTTCTCAATGTGTCAGAAGTGAAAGCATGGACCATGGACTCTGCCATACACTTAAAGTATGACAGAGTAATGAAAAAAACAGAAAGATATGTTTGCTGTATGGTATAGATGGATGAAACCCTGTCTATGACCTAAAAGACTCAGGTTCAACCAACATGCCAAGTGCTGAAGGATCTAATACTGTAAAGAAAAGAATAAAGAGGCAATAACATGTTTGCCTGTCTGAGGGGAGAGCATATGGAAGCATGTAGGAGCCATGCCTAAACATGTCAGGACTGGGGATTATTGACAGATACCACAGACAGTACAGTAATGAGGATGGGGCTTTTAAGAAGCACATTACTGAAAAGGTGGTGTGCCTACTAACAACATCCCATTGCACAACTTTGATGAAGATGTACTCCACAAACCACTGGAGGTGGGTTTTACCCAGTTACAATCTAGCCTAGCAGCTATCCATGAAGTCAGAATGGATGATGCTCTGGTCTTCTTCCCTTTCTGCCTCTCAGCCTCATTGACTACTTATCTATCCCATATGTTTGAGAGGAGATTGCTAACCAGGATAGGAGGTGGAGATATTAGACGAGTGACAGACACAGACTTAGAGAAGGAAGGACCAATAGCAGATATCTCACTGCCCCAGAGGACTCTTGATATTCAGTAGCTGACCAAGCGATAAAGAAAACAGAAAAGGAAGCAGGAAACCTGCTGAGACAACTACAATGAATGAAAAAGTATATAATAAAGACAATGATATTCTTGTGCATTACTTTGCTCATGTTTTTAATTTTGTGTATTTCGCATTTTGTCTTAACCAACAGGCCACTGCCCCTGGTTTATTATTCTTAGGATTATATTATGTCTGTACAGAGTGCCTACTTAGTGAAGAACATCCTTTCAGTTTATTTGATCCATAGATCTCTGGAAAACAGGTCCCCTCATTCACAAACAATGGGCTTTAGGAAAGCATTGATGAAATCCATGTAATACCTGACTACTGGGCTTCCCTGCTCAAATACAAAGTGTTCTAGACAATCCTTTCAATTCCTCTGTGTTATTCATGAAACCAAATGAAGTGACTGACTCACAGAATGTTGAAAGCTAAGAGTCCTGAAAAAGAAGCTTAGGAAGTGAAAAATTATACAATTAGAAGTCTCTTACATTGCAGCCAACTTAGAAAAAATATATAGGGGATTAAAGAAAATATCTTAAAAAAGACCAGCAAAGAGGGATATAGGGCTCAGCATTACTACTGCATGGCACAAAGGTAATGAAAAAAGGCAGCTTGCCATATCTTAAACTTCTCTTTGAATACAATAAGTGTGCATTTTCCTCCACTGAAATGGAAATTCTCTTTTTGTAATGTGATGCTACAGAAGATGTCAAGTTTAAACAGGTACAAAACCACTTGTTTAATGTCAGGAAATGCAACACAATCTAAGAACAAGCTCAGATTAACAAATACAAGAGCAGGGAAGTCAGAACATCTGACAGACCTACAGTATTATTTAACAGAAATCAGTTATTGTAAGGCCATACAGAGGTCTATATGGATTACCTTACAGAAAATAGTGCTAAGGAGATACATTTTTGGGAACTCATGAACCAGCCTGTTGGTTTCATTTCATGGCAGTAATGGAGCCTCTTGGCTACTCCACTGATAAAGCAGCAGATGTGATAATGTATTATTTGAAGTTTGTGTATATTTGTGTTGGGAATGGAGCCAAGGATGGGTAGAAGTACAATTTTGCCAATAATAAGGCTACACTATTTAGTTGATAGGTTCAAGATATGGCTGCATTGCTAAATCATAGATACAGTTTTACTACATACATTATGTGCATGGAAAAGGTAAGTGATGGCTCTACCTAGAACCAAAATATTATCTGAGCTCAAAAGTTTACAGAGGGCCACCACCAGGCCCTGCAAATTTCTAGAAGTCATAGCATGACTTTAGAAATTCTTGATTGAGAAAAAATATTGTACTGGTATCACCAACACTGAGTCTGAGTCCCTTATTTTTCACAAACTTGCATAATTGTGCCATAAGAAAATTACAGATTCACAGACGGCAACATCATCTGCATATAGTGAGACCTGCATGCCTTTTGAAATTATAAGGATAATGAGAACCCTGGGGAATGCTTGACAACAACAGGTAAAGAGAGATTGGGGTGTACAAGATGACATTTTTAAATAATTTACCAAGATAGATAATCAAAGAACCAAAAGAAAGAGATGGAATTAGGCCAAAAGGAAGAGTTCTAGCAGACAAAAAGTGAATTTTCCACATGACCGTGTGCTCTGGAGAGGTCTAAGATTATAACTACTGTGAGGTTTCCTGCATTCATAATATGGCTCCATCAAAGTGAGAAGAGTTTTGTTAGTGCTGTGTCCTTTTCTAAACCTATGGTTTGTGATAAATCCATAGACTTCAGTGTGATCCTATAGCAGAGATGCTGCAGCCTTGCCTAAAATGTTGGCCCCATTAGGCAACTGGGCAATAGGCTGAAAGAATTAGGACTTAAGACAGAGACATATTTCAAAAATGGTACGACTTCGGCAATTTTACAGAGATCTAAAAACATATTGGTGAACAGTAATATGCTAATGATGTGAATACAGCGAATATCACAAGCTTTTATAAATATAGGGAAAATACCATCAGATCCATCCTTCCCATAGAGGGGAACTTTCTTTAGTAATTCTTAATGTTAGCTAATGTAATAATTTTAAAATTCAAAGTACATTTAAAGCAAAAAAACAAAACAAAACAAATGGACTCAGGAGTAGTATTATGGGGGTGTAGGGTAGAGGTAACAATGGATAGAAGACTGAGATAAGATATGTCCTGCTATCAGTTTTGCATTACAGATTAAGGGATTCTTTAACAAGAGTGAACTAGACTGAGGAGAGCTGACATCCAGAAAGTTGTTAATCTCCTTCAAGAAGCAGATAGGATTTCTGAGTAGTACTTACTGATGCTTTTGTAAGTAGATGCCTTTCTCCTGAGTTCCACACTTTTGCATTCCTTCCTGAGTAAGTAATATTGCTCACAATCACTCTAGTAATCTCATATATCTAGACAAAGCCACCTTCCATGCATCATAGTTCAAACCAATTCCATCTATTTGGCATTTACCTGCCCTTGATTCAGCCTATATCAAAAATAGTGAGTCATTTACATAATACAATTGCTAGCCAATACTGTTCCATAGCACTTCAACAACACTTCAACACCCTCCCTGTTTTTGTTTTGGTGTTAATCTTAGTGGCCTTGCAACTTCCCGCCCCTCTTGTAAATTTGTGTTTGGATACTCCTTCTGGGCCCATCTCATTTGCTCACTCAACTGAATGCAGTGAGATCATATTCTGATTTCAGGCACTCCTACTGTGTACAAAGAGAGCATCTGGGAAACAAAAAAAAAAAAAAAAAAAAATTTAAGCTTGTTTCCTGCCTTTCCTGTTAAGTGGTATAGACTATTTGTAGGCTTCTGAGCCCCCAAGCCCTTCTGTGTTGGAGGGAAGCCTTCTAGCTTAGTTTTTTTTCTTATAACTAGCCAGTTTTCTAGTTTCAGCACTCAAATCTGTTTCTTTGATCTCAGCACTTGTTCAGAAAAAAAAAAAAAAAATAAATAAAAAATTCATCTGATTTTATTGTACTTGTGTTTCTACCTACTTTTTTTACTTTTGCATCATCTTAAAAGTACTCAATTGTATTTATTACTGCTTGGTGTAACTCATTCTAAGCCTTTTGGTTTAAACACTTGGGCTTTGGACCAGTTGTTTTGCACTGAGAGGGTTTGTGGTCTGCAATGTAGTGGCAGAACAGGTAGCTTACATCCTTCTAGGTTGGGAACTGCTGATTGAGGGCTCAGTGTCTGTTATTCTAAAAGTATATTAATTCTGGTTTAAGCACTTGGGCTTTCAGGCCAGTTATTTTACATTAAGAGGGTTCGTGGTCTGCACTCTTGTGGGAGGAGAGGCTGGACTCTGCCCTTCTGAGCTGGGAATTTCTGGTTGAAGGCTTATAGTGCATGCATATCTGAACTGCTTCTTACTGAAGTTGGTGCGCCTTGTTTGCTGTGGCATAGACTGGATTCGGGCCTGCTGGATCTAGCTTTGTTTGTGTAACTTGAGCACTAATCCAGGCATTCTCTAAAGTATTCAATTGTATTTATTACTGCTTGGTAGTAACTTGATTAAAGTGTAGCTATCATTCTAAGTCTTTTGGATTAAGCACTTGGGCTTCAGACCAGTTGTTTTACATTAGGAAGGTTTGTGGCATGCACTGTGGTGGCAGGACAGGTAGCTTACATCCTTCTAAGTTGGGAACTGCTGACTGAGAGCCCAGTGTCTGTTATTCTTAAAGTGTATTAGTTCTGGTTTAAGCACTTGGGCTTCAGGCCAGTTATTTTACATTAAGAAGGTTTGTGGTCTGCACTCTTGTGGGAGAAGAGGCTGGACTCTGCCCTTCTGAGCTGGGAATTTCTGGTTAAAGGTTTATAGTGCCTGAATATTTGAACTGTATCTTACTGAAATTGGTACACCTTGTTTGCTGTAGCATAGACTAGATCCAGGCCTGCTGAATCTAGCTTTGTTTATATGCTTGTTGTTTGTTTGCTTGTTATTTCCCTGTAATGCTAATTCCACCTAATCTGCGGCTTCTCAGCTTCTGTGGATCACTAGTGATATCTGCATTGCTTACTGTACTTATTTCCTTGCTTCACTTGAAAGAAAGTTACTGTTTGTCGTTTTTGCATTTAAGTTACCTGTAACACATTGTACTTAAGTTACCTGGCACTTGCTCACTAAAGCAATTATATAAGTCAGCACTAAAAATTAAAAGCACTACACCCTCACTCACCACTGGCCCTGGTTTTCAATTATTAAGGAATTCCCAATATTATTCTAGCATGTCCAAAGGTCAGTTGTCAATCTCCTCTCGGTACAGCTGCTGAATCTGGGAATCTTGAGGCAATGTTACAACTGCCTCATGTACACAGACAACCCTCTCCTCCTCCCAACAAATTCCAACACATGTGAGAGATGCAACCATATAGCCAAACTGGAGGCTAAGTTCTCTCAACTCAGTACTGGCATAACCAGTCAGGAGGAGAAGGAAACCACACTCGCTACAATTCCAGTCTCACATAGCCCTACCACGACAGCAAACCAAACACATAATCACACAAAAACATACTCGGAGGCTCTAAATAAAGATCTGCCGAAGCAGCAGAGACCTCCAAAGCAGACACCCAAGCAGCCGCTACCCCAAAACAAAACACGTTCAACACATATCTCACAAAGCCAGTGTGCCGAACAGTCACAGCCCTTAAGACTAAACAACACACCTGATACACTTGTAATAGGTGACTCTATCGTCAGGCACACTGGCGTCCGGCTCACCAGGCTGAACAAGGAGAGGGTCACGGTGAGCAGCCTGTCGGGTGCTAGGATCCACCACATAACACAAGCACTCAGGTCACTCCAAGGCAAGTACAAATATGACTCAGTCATTGTCCATGCTGGTGTGAATGACCTGAGACGCACCTCCCTGGACTACATGAAAAGAGACATAAAGGAGCTCTCTGAGCATGTAGCCCAGGCGGTATGACCTGACCTAGAGTAGCATCTTACCCTCACCAAGAATGATGCCACAATATGAAGACAAGATGATCAATTTCAACAATTGGCTTAAGTACTGGTGTCATTCAAAGGGGATCCAATGCCTGTCAGCTTGGGATGATATGCTCGACAAGCCACGATGCTTCGCTAGGACGGCTTGCACCTTTCACCCCAGGCTTTCGGATATTGGCAAAGGCTCTTGCTACCCCATAGTGCCTTTTTAGGCAAGGCTCAAAAGACAAACCCACCTCCATAGGTATCACAAGGGATAAGAAACTAAGAGTAATGCTACTCAACGCCAGAAGTCTAAACCTCAAGATGCATGCACTCGAAACTCTCCTTAGCATGGAGAACATCGATATCTGTGCAGTAACAGAAACCTGGTTCAGGGCTCCCAAGAGCACCCCAGCACTACCAGGTTATACCTCATACCATGCTTTTCGCCCCAAAACTTGGACGAAACACAAAAGGAGGGAGTATTGGTATTCATCAAAGATAGCCACACCTCCAGGTTGGTGGCAAAGCCTGAAGCATCAGAGACTATCCATGTGCAACTAACAGTGGGTAAAATTGCCTTCCAGTTTATAGCCTGCTACAGACCACCCTCCCAAACCCAGGAACCCTACTCGGCCTTCCTGAGAACACTGGAAAATATGAAGGTCTCTCCAAACACCATTATATTGGGTGACTTCAACTACCCAAACATAGATTGGGAGCATTACTCTAGCTCCAACACCCTAGCCCAAAGGTTCCTAGAATTTATAAACTCAAATGCTATGGAACAACTTGTTACCACTCCCACAAGAGGGAAAACATACTGGACCTGATCATCACCAACATGGGGACTCTATGCTCCAGACCAGAAGTGTATCCCTCACTGGTAAGATCAGACCATAAACTAATCTCACTGGATATTCACATCCCGACCCACCCCCTGCCCAGAAAACCACAGTGAAAACTTCTCTAAAGCAAATTTCACACTCCTCAAAACTGAGGTGGAATCCTTCAAAGTCCCCGGGCCTGTGGAAAATACGGTCCAGACCGCAGAATCCTTTATAAATGCATTCTATGAACACCTTCAGGAATGCATGGATCATCTTGATCCCAAATAAAACCAAGACCCAATCCTCCAAAGGCAGGCGTCCTGTCTGGTGGACCCCAGCCATAAACAAACTATACAATAGAAGGAGGAAGCTACTAAATGATAGAGCAAAATCCCAAAAAGGGAAGGCATCACTGATCAGTATTAGCAAAAACTATGGGCACACATAAAATTGTCTAAGGCCAGCTTCGAGAGAAAAATTGCACAGGACACTAAGGATAATCACAAGGCTTTCTTTAGTTATGTTAGGAACCTGGGTGGGAATTCCCAGATATGCTCAGAATTAGTCCAAAATAACAAAAAGTACACCGAACCCACAGACATTGCCAACATCCTAGCTGACAGGTTCAGCGCAAACTTCTCCCCCCCCCCTCCCCACCAAAAGGGCAAATATCTATCCCAGCAGAGTGCTGCCCCCCTGACATCTCAGATGCTCAGGTAAGAGCCGCCCTCCAAAGCAAAAACACAGCATCAATGGGACCAGACGGTGTCCCGGGCTGCGTCTACATGAACTCAAGAAGAGCTAAACCCAAACATAAAACTACTGTTCAATCTCAGCCTTACTACAGGATATGTGCCCAAAGAGTGGCATTGCAGCAACAGTGGTCCCTCTCCATAAAGGTGGTGCCTCAACGGATCCTGGAAACTATAAGCCCCATAAGCCTGACTAGCTTGGTCTGCAAAGCTATGGAAAGGATCATCATGGACCTCATAAATAAAGATATTGGGGACCTACAAACACTGGATCCTACCCAGCTCAGCTTTGTTAAGGGCAGATCCTGCCTCTTAAACCTGGTTGATTTCTTTGAAACAGTCACCAAGGCCATTGGAGGGAAGGTGGTCCACACAGCCTACCTAGACCTCGCAAAAGCCTTCGATACAATACCCCATTCGGGCATTATAGATAAGCTCACCAGCTTAAATATAAACCCCTATGTCACTAGATGGATTACAAACTGGCTCAAGGACAGAACCCACATGGTTAGAATTGCTGGAGCCATGTCAGACTCAAACCAGTTACAAGTGGTGTCCCACAAGGCTCAGTCCTGGGACCTCTCTTGTTCGGTATATATTTCTCGGAGGTACAGGCCAACACGGAAGGACTGTGGCTGACCAAGTTCGCAGATGACTGCAAACTGGGCGCCATAATCGCCTCTCCAGCCAACACAAGCATCCTCCAAAAGGGCCTCATAGAAACAGACAACTGGTGCCAGAGCCATGGCCTCAAGCTAAATGCCAAAAAGTGTATAGTCATCCCCTTTGGCAAAAACAAAGTGCCCACAAATTACCACATAGGTGGTAATCCATTAAGTACAGAAGAAGTAATTAGGGACCTGGGGACCCAAGCTGATAGCAATCTCTCATTTGACAACCACGTGGCTAAAGTGGTTAGAAAAACATTTTATATAGCCCACCTAATCATGAAGGGATTCACATCTAGCTCAGTGGACGTCATCGTGCCTCTTTACTCATCCCTCATCAGGCCCATAATTGAGTACAATGCCCCTTTTGGGATGTACCTTACCAGACACCTGCAGCAACTGGAAAGACCCCAAAGTACCTCACCAAGAGGATCAAAGGGCTCAAACAGATGCCATATGCTGCTCGGTTAAAGAAACTCCAGCTCTACTCAGTGGCATACCGCCTGTTCAGAGGCGATCTGTGCCTGGACGTATAAAGCCATGTCAACCCGGAATTAATGGACATGCTGCACCTCAGAAAATCCAAATCCCATCGAGCTACGCGCTCGAGAGACTTGAACCTCAGCACTGAAATAAATAGGACATGCTGGAGGGACAGATTCATAACCCAGAGGCTCCCTTCACTCTGGAATAAAATCCCAGTCCAGGTTAGGCAGAGTCCCTCATTGACTCTCTTCAAGAGGAATCTTGATGAGTAGATGGGAGATCGAGGTTTACCCCGGGTATCACTTCTGTGTCACTGTTAGACAGAGGCACAGTATACTAACCTCGAAAAGGGCATAGCAAAATAAATTTAAAATGGGTGGCAAAAGCCAAACACATTCTGGCTAGGCTTATAAATGCCCTAGGGCAGATAGCCTAGTATGAACCTATGTACCTATGAACCTATGAACATCATAGATAAGCTAAACAGCTTAAAGTAAACCCTTATGTCAGTAGATGGGTTGCAAACTGGCTAAAGGACAGAACCCATAAAGTTAAAATCGCTGGAGCAATGTCAGACTCAAAGCCAGTCACAAGTGGTGTCCCACAGGGATCTGTCCTGGGACCCCTCTTGTTCAGCATTTATTTCTCAGATGTTAAAGCAAACATGGGAGGGCTGTGGCTGACAAAGTTCGCAGATGACTGCAAACTAGGCCATAGTCGATACACCAGCAGACACACACATCCTACAAAAGGCCTCACTGAAGCGGACAACTGGTGCCGTAGTCACAGCCTTAAACTAAATGCCAAAAAAATGTATAGTCATCCCTTTTGAAAAAAACAAAGTACCCACAAATTATCACATGTCTAGGAGATAGTTTAGCATCTGGGTATGGATGCATTTTTCTAGGATTTTGGCCAGGGGAGAGTAAAGCAATGGGTCTGTAGTTATTAAGTTCAGTGGAGGTCCCGCCTTTATGTATGGGTGTAACATAGGATATTTTTTCCAGAGTTTGGGCACATAGTTTTCAACAATTGATCTGTTTATGAGAGTGGAGACTGGGATAGCAATAGCATCTGCTGTAAGTTTCAAGAAATAGCTGGGGAGTAGGTCGGCTGCTGTTGATGAGGTTTTTAGTTTGGAGAGCATGCTTTTGATTGAAGTGGTAGAAACTGTTTTGAGGGTAAAGCTTGTATTAGTGTTATTTGTGTTGGGGGGGATAGTGAGAAAGGAACTGTCCTGTGATACTAAGGATAGAATTGAGTTCACAAAGTGGGAGTTGAATTGTGTTTCGATGGGAACTTTAGTGTCAGGGGTGGTTGGTTTGGGGGTAGCCTTTTGGGTGGATTTTAGTAGCTGGTTTACATTTTTCCAAAATTTTTGCGGGTTGTGTTGGTATTTAGTTTGTAATGTTGTGTAGTAGGATTTTTTGTCCAGCCTAATGCATTTTTTTGCATAGATAATCAAAGAACCAAAAGAAAGAGATGGAATTAGGCCAAAAGGAAGAGTTCTAGCAGACAAAAAGTGAATTTTCCACATGACCGTGTGCTCTGGAGAGATCTAAGATTATAACTACTGTGAGGTTTCCTGCATTCATAATATGGCTCTGTCAAAGTGAGAAGAGTTTTGTTAGTGCTGTGTCCTTTTCTAAACCTACGGTTTGTGATAAATCCATAGACTTCAGTGTGATCCTATAGCAGAGATGCTGCAGCCTTGCCTAAAATTTTGGCCCCATTAGGCAACTGGGCAATAGGCTGAAAGAATTAGGACTTAAGACAGAGACACATTTCAAAAATGGTACGACTTCGGCAATTTTACAGAGATCTAAAAACATATTGGTGAACAGTAATATGCTAATGATGTGAATACAGCGAATATCACAAGCTTTTATAAATATAGGGTAAATACCATCAGATCCATCCTTCCCACAGAGGGGAACTTTCTTTAGTAATTCTTAATGTTAGCTAATGTAATCATTTTAAAATTCAAAGTACATTTAAAGCAAAAAAACAAAACAAAACAAATGGACTCAGGAGTAGTATTATGGGGGTGTAGGGTAGAGGTAACAATGGATAGAAGACTGAGATAAGATATGTCCTGCTATCAGTTTTGCATTACAGATTAAGGGATTCTTTAACAAGAGTGAACTAGACTGAGGAGAGCTGACATCCAGAAAGTTGTTAATCTCCTTCAAGAAGCAGATAGGATTTCTGAGTAGTACTTACTGATGCTTTTGTAAGTAGATGCCTTTCTTCTGAGTTCCACACTTTTGCATTCCTTCCTGAGTAAGTAATATTGCTCACAATCAGTCTAGTAATCTCATATATCTAGACAAAGCCACCTTCCATGCATCATAGTTCAAACCAATTCCATCTATTTGGCATTTACCTGCCATTGATTTAGCCTATATCAAAAATAGTGAGTCATTTACATAATACAATTGCTAGCCAATACTGTTCCATAGCACTTCAACAACACATCGACAATATCCTCTCCAAGGTCAGCAGACAATTAAAATCTCTTCTACCATCACAAACCTGCCTTCTAATGAAGCCATGAGAGCTGCTAGAAAGTATAATGTATGATGCTTCATCTTGATGCGTCTGTCATCATTTAGTATGGCCGAGATGAAATTCACCATGCCCCCCCCCCCCCCCCCCCCGGGGGGGGGGGGGGGGGGGCCCACCTAATCATGAAGGGATTCACATCTAGATCAGGGGCGCCATCGTGCTCTCTTTACTCATCCCTCATCAGGCCCATAATTGAGTACAATGCCCTTTTGGGATGTACCTTACCAGACACCTGCAGCAACTGGAAAGACCCCAAAAGTACCTCACCAAGAGGATCAAAGGGCTCAAACAGATGCCATATGCTGCTCGGTTAAAGAAACTCCAGCTCTACTCAGTGGCATACCGCCTGTTCAGAGGCGATCTGTGCCTGACGATAAAGCCATGTCCAACCCGGAATTAATGGACATGCTGCACCTCAGAAAATCCAAATCCCATCGAGCTACGCTCGAGAGACTTGAACCTCAGCACTGAAATAAATAGGACATGCTGGAGGGACAGATTCATAACCCAGAGGCTCCCTTCACTCTGGAATAAAATCCCAGTCCAGGTTAGGCAGAGTCCCTCATTGACTCTCTTCAAGAGGAATCTTGATGAGTAGATGGGAGATCGTAGGTTTACCCCGGGTATCACTTCTGTGTCACTGTTAGACAGAGGCACAGTATACTAACCTCGAAAAAGGGCATAGCAAAATAAATTTAAAATGGGTGGCAAAAGCCAAACACATTCTGGCTAGGCTTATAAATGCCCTAGGGCAGATAGCCTAGTATGAACCTATGTACCTATGAACCTATGAACATCATAGATAAGCTAAACAGCTTAAAAGTAAACCCTTATGTCAGTAGATGGGTTGCAAACTGGCTAAAGGACAGAACCCATAAAGTTAAAATCGCTGGAGCAATGTCAGACTCAAAGCCAGTCACAAGTGGTGTCCCACAGGGATCTGTCCTGGGACCCCTCTTGTTCAGCATTTATTTCTCAGATGTTAAAGCAAACATGGGAGGGCTGTGGCTGACAAAGTTCGCAGATGACTGCAAACTAGGCGCCATAGTCGATACACCAGCAGACACACACATCCTACAAAAAGGCCTCACTGAAACGGACAACTGGTGCCGTAGTCACAGCCTTAAACTAAATGCCAAAAAATGTATAGTCATCCCTTTTGGAAAAAACAAAGTACCCACAAATTATCACATAGACAGCAACCCACTGAATAGGGGAAAAAGTAATCAGAGACCTAGGGACCCAAGTAGACAGCGACCTCTCATTTGACACCCACGTTGCCAAAGTGGTTAGAAAAACATTCTACCTTGCACACCTCATCATGAAGGGATTCACATCCAGATCCAAGGATGTCATTGTACCCCTATATTCCTCCCTCATCAGACCCATGATTGAGTACAATGCCCCATTTGGTATGTACCTCACCCGGCACTTGCAACAGCTGGAGAGACCACAAAAGTACCTCACCAAAAGGATCAAGGGTCTCCAACATATGTCTTATTCCACCAGACTAAAGAAACTTCAGCTCTATTCAGTAGCATACCGCCTGCTCAGAGGTGATCTCTGCCTGACGTACAAGGCCATGTCCAATCAGGATCTGATGGACATGCTCCACCTCAAAAAATCCAAATCCATCAGGACCACGAGAGCTAAAGACTTAAACCTCGGCACAAGTATGAATAGGACATGCTGGAGGGATAGATTCATAACCCAGAGGCTTCCCATGCTTTGGAACAGGATCCCAGTTCGTATTAGGCAGAGCCTCACTGACTCTCTTCAAGAGAAATCTTGATGAGTGGATGGGAGATCGAAAGTTACCCAGGGTCACATCTGTGTCACTGCTAGACAGGGGCACAGTAAACTAATTCTATTATATAAGGGGACCTTCATTGTGTCACTACTAGACAGAGGCACAGTATTCTAGATTTATTCTGTACATTTTTGTACCATTTCATGGGGTGGCAAAAGCCACATCACTATGGCTAGGCTTACAAATGCCCCAGGGCAGATAGCCCAGTACTATACTATGAAACTATACTATGAAACTATATCCTCTCCAAGGTCAGCAGACAATTAAAATCTCTTCTACCATCACAAACCTGCCTTCTAATGAAGCCATGAGAGCTGCTAGAAAGTATAATGTATGATGCTTCATCTTGATGCGTCTGTCATCATTTAGTATGGCCGAGATGAAATTCACCATGTACCAAATCCCCAAATCACAAGACACCAAGGAACACAATTACAGCCACTGTTTCCTATAGGTAATCACTTTCAGTGCAATTTCTAAGTGTGCAGAAGCAGTGATTCCTTTGTTTTGGAAGATTCCTTCCTTTTTTGCATTGGTGGAGATAAGTTCAGGGGTTTGGAGGACTCACCCTCCTTACATTGGACATTGCAGGGGGAGTAAACACTTTCATTTTTAATTTTTTTCACCTTTCCATGTTTCAGGCATTACTTTTTGGTGTTACAGTTCTTTGGCATTCTGGCATTTTATGTTTCATGGTAGAACCTTCAGGAAGCATCCAAATTACATGTATGCACTATGTTATCACATTATGAGTAATGCTGTGTTTCCCTTAAAAGGGCAGGTCGAATTCCTCTAGCCATGGGAGTTCAGTGTAGAAGATTAAGGGTTTGAAATGCAAAGGAGTTTTACCCTGTAGTCCTGAGTTTGATTCCCTGAGTTTTTATTTTCCTACAGTATGAATAAGCCATGTAATCAGACAGTGCTCAAGGTTGCTCAAGAAAACAAGTATTGGTGCCTTGTGCAATTAACTTGTTAACAAATAAAATAAATAAGAAAATAAATAAATACATAACCCCCCTCCAGTAGAGTTATGTCTCTTTTCTCTGATAAGCAGACTGAAATGAGTACTGCACTAATATCTTCCTCACCTTGTTTGATGGCTAACACCCAGAATTTCTATTCAACTCTTCTTCGGTCACCACAAACTATCATTTATAAGTGACCCTTTTTCAGAAGTTGGCCTCTTTGAATTCTTTCACTCAATAAGGATCTCAAAGTCTCTTTCAGCATTACTTCTTTTTCTACCGAATATAGAAATACCTAGCCCTCAAATCATCTTGCAGTTGTTTCAAAACTTAGTCAAACGTAATATTTAATCAGTACGGTGATACCTGATGAAGGTAATGACACATACACTTGTTAGCCTACCCCTCCTAAATAAATATACTGCACATACATGTGCATTTAGACAATAATGATCATGAATCATAATATAACACACTGTGCTTTAATTATATTCCAAGACTTGCAGAAAACTAACTTTGTAGTGCACATTACTTGGTAAATTATTCTCTGAAACTGGCAGCCACATAAGCCAATTATACACTGCTGTAGCACAAGACCTGATCGTAAGACCTTTGAAAATCATCTAACATTGATATGCACCTTTCAAAGTTGTTAGGATTTAGTATGTTTTCGCAGCACATAGTAGCCACTGCAGAACAACTTCAGAAACACTTTTAAGCTTTGAAATCTGTAACATATTTTATGGTATCAAACACATGTACGACAGAGCAATGTGAGTAAAAGCTTTTAAATCTGTTGACTATCTATGTATCAGACCTAAGTGCATTAAAGCTTTCAAGACTGTGAAACACACTTACACAATGTTTTTCTTTATCTAGTAGCACATCCAGACAACTAAGGTTCATGAAGTGCAAGAAATTATGATTGGGTTTCTCTATTAGAACTACTAGTTATATGTTCTCAACATGGGTGTAAGCTTAAACTCTCGGGTTTCTCTTTGTTCCACTCTCAAGGTGAATTAATTAACATTTATGTTTTAAACACATAACAATTTGATTATGATTGGAAACCCAGTCATGGTCCTTTATATTATAGTGAGGTTAATGCCTAAAAGTTTGTTATATTGAGGTTCTTACATATGAACTTCACTGTCATAATTAAACAAACCTCACACTGTGGTAAACACAGTGCCATCACCACAGAATTAGCATACAAAACTAGCTAATAACTTTAAAAGCTGTAACTCACAGAAAGAGTGGACTGCACTTCAAATTGACCCACAGGGTTAAAATGTAATACAGAAAAACAACCACAAAACATTCAAGACACTTCATGTTGCTAGCCAGCTACATTTGTTTTACAACTGGTTATATACCGGAGCAGCGAAAGCTCCCCACTTATTACAAATAATTATGACTAGGTGTCCTACAATAACACTTAATTATGTGTACTCAGAATGGATTCGAGGAATGCACCTTTTTGTTTTTGCGGTGAATTTCTTGTGTCAATTTCTCAAACTGATAGCAACTTGGCTTTGATCAAAGACCCATTCAAAATCCTTATGTTAAGTGGGTAACCTCTAAGGTATGTAAACAACACAAAATGCATATAGCATAAAACATTGACAAAAGGGTGTGTTCTTCAAGTTGGTGCTAACTTCAAACATAGTCTCTTAGGACCTTAATGATGTGAAAAAAATCCCCCTTTTGATACTTAGGTGTACTATCTATTAACACAGATCTCAGCAAGCAAAAAAACAAGTAAATGCAGAACAGCTAAGCAAATAATCTACTATTACTTTATCTCATACAAAAACAAAATTCAAAAAAAAGTCTGAGGGTTCCCATTCTTCTAAAATAATCTGCCTTTATTTGTCATAGATAAGTGTTTTCACCTGAAGACCTAAGAGTGAAGAGTTTTAACATTTAAATGTATACACTTTGCTACATAGCCTCATTTTATGTTTTATTTATATACATACATATACATTTGTATACATTTATATGGGGTGCAGTTCACTCTAAAGCTCGTCAGCAGACATAACGTCTTTGTAATTATAGCGAAATGCACTCCATATGAAGGGTTAGAGATGTCAAGAGGAGGAAAAGCAAGTGCTTATGTGAAGCCGTCTTCTTTTCCTTATTAATATTGCTAATGTGTGCTAATCCTAATGGTACCTAATCCTAATCCTATACCTTACTTTAGAAAACAACTTTCCAGAACACTACCACTATTCAGACAAAGTATGTCTGAATTTGTATTAAAGTTTTGGTTGATGGATGACAAAGGGAAAGTGTCTGTTCTTTTGCAAATGTTACTTATTTAATAATTTTTTGATTTCTGTGGATTTTTTGGTATTTAATTTCCATAAAGCCATCATCGATCACCTGTGTTTCAATGCTTGTAAATTCTGATAAGTCAACTTATATTGATATTCACATATTGCATGTGCTTACATGCGCTCATGCACGTGTGTGTGTGTGTGTGTGTGTGTGTGTGTGTGTGTGTGTGTGTGTGTGTGTGTGTGTGTGTGTGTGTGTGTGTGTGGATACGTATATATATGCGTGTGCGTGATTGTGTGTGCATACATACACACACGCATATATCTAATATATATATATATATATATATATATATATATATATATATATATATATATATATATATAAGCAGACATTTATATCTTCTTCTTCTTCTTTTGGCTGCTACCGTTAGGGGTTGGCTGAGTGAATCATCTGTTTCCATTTCTTCCTATCTTCTGCATCTTGCCCTGTCACACCAACCACGTGCATATCCTCTCTGTAACCACATCCATAAGCCGTATCTTAGGCCTTCCTCTTTTCCTCTTACCTGGCAGCTCCATCCTTAGCATCCTTCTCAAAAATATACCCAACATCACTCCTCAGCATATGTCAAAACCAACACAATCTTGCCTCTCTGGCTTGTCTCCAAACTGTCCAACCTAAGCTGACCCTCTAATATACTCATTCCTAATCCTGTCCATCCTTGTCACACCCAATGCAAATCTTAACATCTTTAACTCTGCCACCTCCAGCTCTGGCTCCTGTCTTTTCATCAATGCCTCTGTCTCCAACCCATGTAACATAGCTGGTCCCATTACCGTCTTGTAGGCCTTCCCTTTCACTCTTACTGGTAGCTATCTGTCACAAATCACGTCTGACACCCTTCTCTACCTACTCCCTGCCTGCACTCTTTTGTTTACCTCTCTTCCACACTTACCATTACTCTGAACTGTTGATCCCAAGTATTTAAACTCATCCACCTTCGTTACCTCTATTCCCTGCATCCACACCATTCCTCTGTCCTTCCTCTCATTCACACATATATTCTGTCTTAGTCCTGCTGACGTTCATTCCCCTCCTGTTTAGAGCATACCTCCACCTATCCAGGGTCTCCTCAACCTGTTCCCTACCCTCACTACAGATCACAATATTATCCACAAACATCATAGTCCAAGGGAACTCCTGTCTGATCTTGTCTGTTAACCTGTCCATCACCATTGCAAATAAGAAAGGGCTCAGAGCTGATCCTTGATGTAATCCCACTTCCACACTGAATGCATCCATCACTGCTACAGCAGACCTCACTACTGTCACACTGCCTGCGTATATAATCTATACTATATGCTGTACTTCATATAATATATAGATATTTATATATTTATCTATATTTATGCATAGATATAGATAAACATATATGTTAGATATTGTATACTGCTTAAGTCTCTGAACAAGTGGACAGATAGGTATTACTTAGACACACACACACACACACACACACACACACACACACACACACACACACACACACTATTAATCATAAACAACAAAACAATGAAAGCAGTATATTACTGAATTTTTATGCTCAAATGAAAACATTGTTTATTTAGCATGAAGAAGGTAATACACAGCTTTAGCTCATCATTTGCATTCCACTACCATAGTATTTTCAGGTTGACAATATAATATCATATCATAGCAGCCACAAATTATATGCGGCTTCTGACATAAACACAGCCACATGAGCTGAAGGCTTCACTTATAAATTATTCAGGAGTGAGAATTTTTACTTCAAAGTGTCTGACGTCAGCGCAGTGAAGCAGACAGGGTGGGGAAATGAAATGCATGTTTCATATGCGCACCTGAGACAGGCAACACAAAGAACCATCGGGCAAAGCAAACCTGAGAAAACATGCAGGCACGTACCATCAGCATGTAAAACTCAAACCATAGCTAATGCCATATAATGGATCTGCAAACAACAAAATGGACTGTGGCTCCTTGTGGTGTTGTGTTTGTTCTGCATCTTAAAATATTGTGATTATCACAAAGGAGATGACTGCAGATGCCGGTTTGCCTTCAGTCTCTCCTCCTGGCTACATCAATGTATGTCAGCATAAAGGAAATTCAACAACCTGGTGGTTTCTGTCTCCCAGCAGTCTGTAAATATGCCTGGACTCTTTTTAGATAGCCCTGCTGCATTTTCATATGAGTTGTGCCTTGCAGGCTAGTAAGAGCCATGCATGGAATAGCTGTGAATGGAGAAGCACCTACTCTGAATCAGGAGGGTCGAGAAGAGGTAAGAGATAATAACAAATATGAATTTCAGTGCCTCAGCCTCAGTCAAGGTGATATGATTCCTATCATAGCATTTCTTTGGAAGGTTGGTTATGCAGTGATTTGCTTTACTGTCCTGCTGATCTGTTTCACAGCTCATACACTGTGGTATTTCTAACTCACTATAATCAATACCAGTGATGTATCTAGCAATTCAAATTACATTTTAAATGTGAAACAGCACTAACCTCTTCTGTACTGTCTCACCTTGTGAATTTGATTAGACTTTTCTATGCCATCACCAGATTTTTTTTGGACCTTTGGAAAGGTTCTGCAATGCAGTAAAACAGTACTGTACATTAGCTACTGCTAACATGAGATAGTTATTATGTGTATGGGGCTTGGGGGGTGTAGGCAGCAAAGAGTGAAAAGGATGTCAGGACCATCTGGCTAGGAATCAGATTACACAAAGAAATCCAGCTATTTGTCTCTTAGGTTGTCATTGTAAAAATGTTCCCTTTTCTCCCTGTTCTCTCTTTCTGCCCCCTCTCATCTCTTTGTAAAGGCTCACAGCTTTGAACTGCAATGCTTGCTTGCACATTCATTTATTCACTTGCACTCTAAACTGCTGTAGAAAAAAAATCTCAAGAGACCTAGCTAAGCAACCAGCAAAGCTTATATATTTTATATTCTTAAGTCCCTCATCACTGTTGCCTGGAATTATTTACTTCATACTTGCAATTCAGGTGTGCCCCCATCCATACTAAAAGATCTGTATTATGAATAACAATAGTGACAATTCCATTTTAAGCAAAAAGTATCTCACATTTAAAAGGAACAAACAGCACATCACCTTAACAAAAAAATGATAATAACAATGGCCTTGAGTCCAAGCATATTATTTTAACCATCATTTCCTAATGGTTCACCACTCACTTTGGGACTTCTATATAAAACTGAAAAATGCTGAATTAGATTTTATTACACACACTGGCCTAAGAGGAATCAAACAGTTTTACTCCATTTTTAGTGCTGGATTTAGGTGTGGCAGGGGAACGCAGAGTTTTGTGTGGCTGTTTGTTTACGTATGTAAGTGGAAACCATTCTAGTTAGCATAAGACCACCCCCAGTGGGAACTCGGCAGGAAAGAATCAAACCCACATGACTGCAGGTATGCTGACTGTTGCGAGGGCATTGATTCACATAATAAATTGGCAGAAATCCATATTCTGTAATTGCACTGCCAGCACTGATTTCTTTTTTCTCACTACAACTGAAGGTGGAAAACAGGTCTCCTCACCTAAGCTAATGAATTGGAGTTTAAACCTTTAAAAAAGTGACATTTTATTTATTTTATTTTTTATTTGAACAACGTAATCACATGTGGCTGTTTCTGTTAAACAAAGGCACAGTGACTACTCTAGTCACACAAGAAATGTCAGCACTGAATACGTGACAAGGCACTGAACAGACCCCAATCAGCCTCATTAATTCTGTGGTCCGATGCATTCATTTTCAGCATACATTTACGTCACAGGGTAATGTCACAGCTCAGTTGTAACAGTGTGTGATAAACATATTCTTGAATGTGTTAGTGTGTTAAGACACAAATCCTACACTGTAAAATTAAAGATATGAATAACCTGTTTTCAAACATTGCAGCATACAGGAATGACAACATAAGTATTGAATAAGTATCATATTGGCAGACTCTTTCTCAGGGCATACATAGGAAAATCACATGACTGTATATGATTTATTATATAAAAGTACTTCAAGGCATACTGTAAGAGATATGGTGAAGTGACTGTGACAAAACATGCTCAAAAAGTTGTTTTATTTCTTATGTACTGGACCTGCAATTCTGAGTCAACTTTTTTTACTCATTTAAAGGTACATCACATTTACTCCTACATATATAATGGAATCTGTATCTTAAACATCAACTTTTAAGTAAACAATCGGCACTAAATGTGGTATCTGTAAGATGACTTGCAATTTTATATTCATCTCTGGTCTGTAGCCAGGCATACATATTATGCATGCCACAGCATATGCTTTTTAAAAAGTGTATTTATTTTGTTTGAAAAAGTGCTGTAATTTAATTTTTGGGAGGAAAATGTGTATATTTATTGTGATACATAGTTTTATATTTTGTTATTTTTTTCCATAATGCATAGTTGATTAACTGGTTTCTTGAATATCCCTACAATTTCTGAAGTTGGAGGACAACACTTATGGAAGAAGGGGCTACATTTTGGTCACTGGCATGCAGTTCCAAAAAGTGTGGCTACACCCATGAATTTCCTGTTGCAATATTTTATATAGTTGAATATATGTGACTGCATTATTTAGAGTAGACCAAATGTTTATATAGCTATAAGTATGTCAGAACAACTGAAGACCAAGAAGATATGTGGGAGGAAATCTTTTACTGGCAGGAACTGGGTTTTTTTTTTTTTTGGCCTGATTTATGTGTAATGGTGCATTGCAAGATAATGTTCTTTATAACAACCATACTATAGTGCAGGCACATATGAGGTCAGTGCATTCATACCCAGGAACATGAAAAATCCTATTTATTCATCTTAGTTTTATAGAAAAGCCTTTTGCTAATTAACATGTGCGCTTATAAGCCTGTTGACTGCAGGCTTGTACTATATTTATGTAACTCAACAAAGTCAAAAAATCTTGGTCTGAGTTCTCTTAGTGATGTGGTTTATATTATAAAACAAGAAGTACTGTAGACATGCTATCTAGTATGCTCATATCAGTAACCTCTAAAGAACCAGGTTCAGGTTAAATGCAGTAAGGCTAAATTAAACTTCCTTTGGCCTTTAGGGATAGATAGTTTAGGAAACTGAGGACTCATTGGGTTTTGATGAAAAAAGCCTTTCGATTAACATAAGTTTGGTGAATTGGCATTAACTTCTTTGCAAAGATATCTTTACCTCTGAATTATTCAAGAGTGGTGCTTACAACAACTCTCACCTTACATGGACTTTGGACGTTTTTTTTCCTCTTCTTACAAAAACACTCCGTTTTCTTTTAATTTCTTTTTATTTTCTGAGTTTCTTTGTAATCATATTGTTTTGCAAAATAGTCTCATCTGGGTGGATTTCAGTGCATTAGATTTGGTTTGTTGACATTCATACATTAGTTTCGTTCATTTCTCTGCAGTAATTCAAAAAAGAGACGGTAGAAGAAATACAATTATAATTAAGAAAGCCAGTGCAGTGACATAGAGGGATAAAGCCCTGACTGCAGCTCAGATCATCTGGTTTCATTTAATGTCTCAGGCATCTGAATAGCTGGCAGGGAAGGATGGCTGTGCCCATCCTGAGGAGGAGTCGAGCACTCACTTGGGCGCACCTTGGAGACAATCCATGTCTCAGGCCATGGACATGCAAGGGCACATTATCCTTTAGGGAAATAGGTGGGGGGTTTGGAAAAGTTGCCACAGAGGCAGGGCAATATGCCAGTGCTTCCCCATTGCATGTCTTGCCCTGGATATAAGAAGTGCATATGGAGGAAGGGAAAGGTTAGGTCTTAAAACAAAAACACGCTCCAGAAACATGCTGCAGCAAGGATATCAATCTCCTGGCCAGCTCCAAACATGGGTTATGTATAGCCTGGTGGGTACTTAAGCAGGTTTAGTAGACCTGTTGAATGAGGAATGGAACTGGTGGCATCGGATGGTCAGCTGCAGGATGCCATGAAGAACTCAACAGATACTTGATAAGCTATTGATTATTAACAAATACCTTCTTTTTTTCATTTTTTTCCAGCCTTGCAAGAATGCAAAATGTAAGACTTGATGACCCTGTTGCCTTTTCAAGCAAATATTTATTTTCATATTATACTACTTCTTTGAAGTTAAACTTCTCATATATCCCATGAATCATCTACCCCGTATATATCTTGAATCATAATTTTTTATGTCGAGAGATAGTACAACTGAACATATCATAGTATCATATTAAATACTAAGCTATCACCCAAATGGGCCATTTTTAAGTTTAGCATAATCCCCAATAAAATGTAATAGATTTTGGTACCCAAGGGTTTTGAGGGGTATGTATACTTGAGCATAGGTGGCCAGGCATTTACAAGCATAATCTCTCCAACAGAGATGCAGGTGCCAGACCAAGAATATATTTATGGTTTCCCATCTATAGATCCAAGTTTTGCTTGAAAAAGTGCAGGGATGAACTCTGATTCACATGGATGGGAGGCCTGTTTCAGAGAAGGGGGACCGTCTGAGACACATACCTGTCCCTCCAGCAGGTCTGTTTATGTTGCAGGCAAGGTTTAAGTCCCTGGATTGGGTGCTTCTGATGCTATTTGTTTTACAGATGCACAACAGGTCCATTAAGAATGGATCAGAGGATACTTTGTAGAACAGGCATAGATCATCCCTCAGCAGACAGTAGGAGGCAGAATATAATTACAAGGCTTTGAGGCCATCCACACAGGACTTGTTTTCTACGCTGTTTATTTTTTTTGTGAGGAATCTCTGAGGATGGTCCAGCTGTTGCATATGCTTGGCCAGGTGCAGTCCAAATGGAGCACTGTACTCAATGACTGGTGTTATGAGAGCAGATTACAATGGAAGAATGTCAGATTTGGATCTAGATGTCATACCCTTGCTTATAAGTTCTGCAAAAGAATAATTTCCTCACTACAGTAAACACATGATGCTCGGGTGGCCACGGTGGTGCAGCAGTTAGCGTTGTCGCCTCACAGCAACAGGTTCCCTGGTTTAATCCTTGGCTGGGGTGCCTTCTGTGCAGTGTCTGTATGTCCTCCCTGTGGTTGCGTGGGTTTCCTTCGGGTGCTCCGGTTTCTTCCCATATCCCAAAGACATGCTGTAGGTGGATTGGACACTCTAAATTGGCCCTAGGTGTGAGTGCACGTGTGTGTGTGTGTGTGTGTGTGTGTGTGTGTGTGTGTGTGTGTGTGTGTGTGTGTGTGTGTGTGTGTGTGTGTGTGTGTGTGTGTGTGTGCCTTCTGTGGAAGGTTGGGCACCGGGCTGGCAACTCGACACCATAAAACTCCACTGCCAATCATTAGCGGACAGGTGATCCGCTGTGGTGACCCCTAACCGGGAAAAGCCAAAAGAAGAAGAAGTAAACACATGATGCTCAAATACTAAATCACTGTCTACACACAATCCCAAATCCCTAACTACAAAGTCTACTCTTAGAAGTATACTGTCAATGTAGTAGTGTGCTGGGGTGGCCATCTTTCCAAAAGATATCATAATGCGCTTTTTTGAAATTGAGTTTTAGACCATAACTCTGGCACCAGTTATTAGTCTGTGTCAGGACTTCTTAGAGGATATTTGTGACTTGGGGGAATTCAATGACTGTACCCAATTTGCAGTCATCTGTAAACTTGGTCAGCTAGAGGTCAGAGAAGTAGATGTCAAACTGGAGCAACCCCAGCACTGAACACTGAGATGCTCCACTAGTAACTGTCCTTTTTGTGGAGGAATCATCCCCATATTCTAACTTCTTGGATCCTGTCTCTAAGCCAGCTGGCAATCCAGTGAGTGATGTAGGGGTTTATATCTAGTTTAATGAGCATTTCTACAATGCCAAAGTGGGGTATTGTGTCAAATGCTTTGGCCACATTGAGACAGGCAATATGCAACATTTTGCCCTTTGTGATGTACAGTTAATGGTTTACTATCAAAACTCTGAAATGCATTCCATTGAAATGCAAATGCAATGAATCATAACACTGCAATTCATGTATACCAAAGCCCCTAATGTCGAATCTGCATATCAGTATGTGAATTTGACATTAGTGGACATGAATAACATGCACTCCTACACTGCGCTATCCATCACTTTAAGATTTTGCAGGGGGCAAAGCCCCGGCACACCTCCCATGGGGAAGGGCTGCACCCCCCCCACACCCCCTGCATAATATATATTCTAACTCCAAGATCATACTACAGTGGGGAAAAGGGTAAAATTCCCGATCCCCACTGTACCAAGATCTCTAGGTCAATGACCAAACTCATGTTTGCGAATGCACCAGGCATTCGATCAAACAAACTTCGCACAAGAGGTGAATTCGCAACATGGTTCAACAAAATAACATTCGACAGCTTGTGGTTGCCAAAATTGCCATCAGCAATTTGACTGTAAACCACAGTTAATATCCCACTATTCTGCCACCAAATAATGTCACGTCCCCTACTATCCCGAGTAACTAAGGAGCTTCAATCCTCACTATTGACTCCACTGTGAAACTGTCATTTAAACAGGAGTAATATTTATTTATTTATTTATTTATTTGTTTGGCATGTGTTTACATTACCCTAACAGCATAACAGGAACATACTCTATAATCTGGGTCTGGGACTGTATTCTTCTGCCTACCCCTAATGTAATTCCTTATTACACACTCCAGAGCAATGTGTCCCAGTTTAAGACCTATGACACACTCACACTTAAATAAATTAAATCTCGCATATCCAAACACTTCTGGGAAAGCCTGACACAGATTTTCAGCTGTGTCCCTTCCCCAAAATAATAAGGTAATGAACTGCCACCAATCAGAGAGTCTTCATGCCATTCCAAAGGGGTGTCCAGTTATGAAAATGATATCTTAAAACAAATAGTAGCAAGTAACTCAAGCAGCCAATCTTTTGTAGTGACCCTGGGAAATCAAGTATAAGCACTCTCAAATCACTAAAAATCACTGATTGACAGGGCACAATGGAGGTTAATAAAAATATTTAATATTGAGCAAAATGATTAAAAATATAAAACAGTAATTTCCAATAAACAAACAGAGCTCAATCACCAGAATAATGAAATTAATACTGAAAGATAGAAATCCATCCTTTAGAAAAACTTTAACTGATCTAACTGATTAGTTGTAATTTTCCTATATGACTAAAGAACACTGTCCCTGATCTAAACTAAATTACTACAACAGGGCAAAGGCAGACTTACAGTTCTTGGTGAGTTCTTTTGGTTATCCACTGCACAGTACATTTGCCACTGGCTGTTAACTGACAATAATTGACAACTGTAACTGACTACCAACTACTGGCTGTTAACTGTCTTCAGCAGGATCTTTTACAGACTAGCCTTACTGCCACAACTTTTCTCGTTCTAATTTTCATTTTATATTTTGAAAATCAACCAACAGCTGTTTTCTAAAGGTTCCTTCTTGTCTTTCGGCTTCTGACAGTAACACATAGCAACTGTCAGCATTGCACTGATATCATCTGCAGATCAAGTGAATCTGAGATAGTTTGCCTTTAGAATCTTTCTTCACAAACATGTGCAGTTAGAAATGTAAAAGTACACTGTTCAAGTCTTTAAAACATTCTGTACAAATAGATTATAAATCAACATGTAAGGACTTACTTATAATGTCATAGCTAGTCATTCTGGCATATAATACACAGGTTAACCTGAAATTATATACAAAAACTCAGCCAAACATGCTAGCACAAATAACAGTGCCTAATTTCTTACCACCCTCATCCATTGTTTTGGTGATCATCTTAAAAAAATCCACCACATTGAGTAGGCAAGACTTACCCTTCACAAACCCGAACTGCTTTGGGTCCAATGTTTGTAGGTTACTTGTGTTGTCATTACAATATCCATGATTATTCCACCAATATCTTTGCATATCAAGCTAGCTAGGCTTATGGATTGTTAATTCCCAGGGTCCATGAATGGCCCACCATTCTGAATCAAGGTGACAGTTGCAATTCTCCACTCATTTGTCATAAAGTTTGTTTGGAAATTGTGATTATGTAGTGTTCCTAGTGGTCCTGATAGTTCATGTTTCATGCTATTAATGAGGCATCCTATGATGTTATTAGGACCCATTGATGCAGTGTTCTTGGCCTTTGAGAGCACCTTGAACACCTGCTCTCTAATAATAGATGGGGAGTTATGGATGTGGATATTTTCTGAGGGGCATCTGTCAGGGGAAGGGGGCTAAAACTCCAGCTAAATTTGTCAGCAAGGTGGTTTGCTATATCTTCCAGCTTCATATAGGTGACATCATTTGCAATCAGTTTGGTACATTGCTGTGTATTGCTTTTGAGGTTACAAACATAGCAGAAGAATGCTTTGAGATTTAATTTTACCTCAAAATTGGCTTTGGTGGACTTTATTAGCCCCATGAGTTTGCTTGTTTAGGTTGATGAGGGATTTTTTTTACCTTGCTGTGCATTGCACCTCCTATTTTTGCCATAAATTTTCTTATTTTTTTATTATACAACTTACTGATTTTGGAATCTATCAAGACGGCTTGTTTTTTTGAGTTGACCCTGTGCTTAATCCAAGTAGGTACATCTGTCTCTGTGCAGCTGTTAACATGATTATACAGGGTATCTGTGACCTTTCTCCCATCCCCTCTCTCTAAACAACAACAAACCATTCACAACCCAGCCTGCGGGCAATCAATTCACCTTGAAAAAGAAACCATCCTAGACTGGATACTCACCAACCATAATCCTTGAAACGTATTCTCTGGACCATTCCAAATGAATCCTCAGCGATCCCCTCATCACTTATATGTGGTAAAATGTAAAATGAACTCCCAAACAACAGGAGTCCTAGACTGGAGGAGCACCAAAACCTTTTGACCTTGCTAGCTTCCGAATGAGCTGCAGTCCTATAACTGGTCAACCCTTATCACCTCCCCGCTAGAGAGGACCCTAAATTTTCTTTTACACATTGATCTCAAATATACTTTCACATGCCCCCCTAAGCCAATCAAAAAAAAAAAATAAATAGCACCATGGCTAAGAAAAAGACTCTATATCAAAAATCCATCAAAAAAAAGCATGGAATAAATGGCGTGCTACCAAGACACCTAGACCCAACAACCAGAACAACAACAAAAAAAAAAAACAAAAAAACACATCTTACCTGACAAAAACTTACAAATAAAAAAACTATAACAAAAACAACTAAAAGTTTCAAAAAATACTTAAACAAACTAACTCATCCATCCATTAACACCAGCTGACCCACACCCACACCCACCAGACCAGAACACCTTTAAAACTTACATCCTTTCAGTCCTTTTTATTGATATTTATCCTTCCTCCTTTTTTATACAATCTACTCCCACTTAGCTCACCAACAATCACTCCCCCTCCCAACTCCAACATACAACAATCCTGCCTGAGTTTCGTATCGTCCACCTTACTAAGGAAACCTTAGTTGCGCTGACTTCCCCTTAAAAGGCAAAATAAAATAGCCGACCCTGCTGCAGAGACCTACTTGCTACATTATTTCATCCAATCTTATCCATTGATATCAAATCCTTCTTGATCATTCTAATCAATTAATTAATTCTTAAATAAATTACCCCTCACCAGTTTATTTCATCACCACTAGCATTTTATCATGAAACCCATAAAATTTTAACTCAAATGTATTCTGAAAAAACAATGTAATAGCCATTTTATCCAACCAGTACATCACTGTACTAATCTTCAGAACCTAGGCTGATGGAATTACCCCCCTAATCTCTCACAGCAGCATAGTTATAGTGCAAAACAAATCTCTCTCAACTGACAACATCCTGATCTGAGTGATTAATCACCCCTAACACAAAATCTAAAAATCTTTAGATCATTTAGATAATATTTGCTCAGATAGTCAACCCAAATCAAATCAGCATTCTCTGTTTTGTTTTTCAACACAACAGCGTCAAAGATGGAATTCTCTTCCACCTAGTCTCACCACTTCCACCTTCAAGAAAGGCCCCGACTAATTCTCTCCCACCCCTCCTCGCACTCAAACTCTACCAGCTAATCCAATTTTCCCCATCCATTTCCACAGGAATATTACTTTTCTTCCTATTGGGTTAAATTTTTTCTTAAGCAACTAACAAAAGAAAATCTTGTCTTTTTTTAAAATTATATTGTAATTCTTGTGTTTCTTTCTCATTAATATTAACTGTATGATCAACAACTGTAGCGCGTTATTGTTTGTATTTATTGTAAGCTTTTGTACTTATTTGTATTTTCTCCCGGCCTCCGCTGCTTTTTTGGACTATTTGAGTTTTTCTCCCGGGGTCAACAAAAAAATGGACATGTGTCCAGTCAATTAATAAATAAAATTATGCATAGGCAACAGAGTTATTAGAGTTTGAAGAGGCTTGACAATTTGTTAGGATATAACTTATAGTAGGATGTTTACCCTAGACTAATTCATCAAATATTTCAGGGTTAGCCTGTGACCCTAGTTTTATCTTTACTTCAAAGGAGACAGCTTTGTCATCTGACCTGACTAGGGAGGAGATTACACTAGGGAGGGTTCAACATTCTGCCGTGTTTGTGAGGACCAGGGCAAGGATTTTTGTGCCCCTCATGAGTGTACAGACTAACTGACCAAGGTGTTTGCATTTACAAAGTCCAGGAATCTTTGGGCCTACATGTTACATGTCATATATGATTCCCAGTTTATATTGGGGTAGTTAAAGTCACCCACGAGTATGGTGTTGGGTTGAATGGGGAGTGTCTGTAGTACATTTATATATTATGGCTTTCCTGGGTCATATGGGGGGGGGCTATAGCTTACAAGGATATGGCATGAGATTTTGTCTAAGTTAATTTGGATGTGGAGAATCTCAATCAAGTCATACTGGTGGACCAGCCTTGAGGTGTGTTTTTTAATGTAAATAGGGACTTCTCCATTTTTTGTCTTTTTATGTGCAGTAGTTGATCTAAATGTGTGGAAGGGATTGTAGCCCTGCACTGCCAGATTGCTGCCTATGGCTTTGAACCATGTCTCAGTAACTGCACAAATGTTTACATTCTCCAGGATGAATTGAACTTGCATGGAGTAGAGTTTCTTGCTTATACTCCTACCATTAAGCAGTAAAACCTACTGATTTTCCTGGGCTGGTTTAACTGTGTTTGTAGGTTTATCAGGTTGGAGGGAACACATGCAGACCACTGCCTGACAAAGCTGCATGGTCTGTTGACCATATCCTCTCAGGCTGACAAATGACACCATACTCTAAGCCACTTGTAAAAGTCAATTATTTTCTGTTCATATTGTGGCATCATACTTTTGAAGGTAGAATGCTGCTCAGTGCTAGGCTTATACTGGCTTGGGACACATAGTCCTGCCATACCTCTCTTCATGTAGTCCATGGAGGTAGGTCTTAGGTTGTTTATGCCCATATCGACTATGACTGAGTCATACTGGTACTTGTGGTTCAATAAGTGCAAGTGTGGTCAAACGGGTCCTCGCCCTTGAGAGACAGCTGACCATGACTCTGTCTTAACTTAGCCTGGTGAGTGAGACATCTGTGTGTCTCAAAAATGGAGTCTGCTATGTATAAAATATTGTACTGTATTGTGGTGTGTTTATGGGCTTAGAAATTGAGACGCCATAGGACATGGTCATATGTGTTGTGTCAGGTGTTGATTCTGTGGAATACCCTTTAAGTTGCTGAGGATACTTTTGCTTTTCCTTCTGAAATGTCTGGGAGATCTTTGTGCTTTAGCGAGATTACATTTAAGAGCCTCAGCATAAGTGCCTACGTGTCTGATCTACACTGTGAGAGGTGGGTATAGTGTGTGTGTGTGTTACTGACAACATGTTTGTTATTAAAAGTGCTTGCATGTGAGAGTCTTGCCTCCAGTGACATTATATAAATGCATTTTTCACACACAGTATCAGTTCAAGAAGTAAGTGGTTGTCAGTGAATATAAGACAGTTGCTATATCGCCTCAAGATGCCATATCCACCAGGCTGGCTGCAGAGATAGCAGGGAAATACATGTCCATGGCAATGGATCCTTATTTCTTGTTCTACAAGAGGGTGGTACAGGATGGGTTTAGAGCTGGTCAGCTTGATTTCTGCAAGAATATAGACTACAGTCTGGATTATCAAAGACTAAACTTGTGGAGGGTGCTCCTCAGTGCACAAATTACTTCCATTAGAAAAGCAGTCACAGGCCTTTCTAATGTAAAACCACAGTACAGCTAGCCCAAAGTGAACTCAAACAGGACAATCAAACAAACTAGCTAGGAACACATGCACTTTTAAAATGACTGCAATGCAGAGAAACCAGTAGTAAGGTCAGTGAAATGCAAGGTCGTTTACAGGGATAACGACTGCACAAATGATTCAAAAATACAACGGCACCAGTACTCTTAAATATCATATAAAAGTGCAAAAATAAATTTATATTTTAATTTAGTACTTATCTGTGTTAGTTTGGGCTGCACTGGATATAAACCCAGGGTTGGTGAGCTCTGTGGAAATAAGCCAGGAACTATGCAAACAAATCAGATTTATACAGGCAAAGAACACTGACTTAACCAAGTAAATAGCCTTCTGACCATTCAAGCAGTCTCATGTGAAGCCTTCCCGCATGATGTCCAGCTCAGACAGATCAGGTCACCCGCTTCTCCCACTATAAAAGCATTCCCAAGCCTCCTTAATGTAAAATCACTGTACAGCTAGCCCATAGTGAATTCAAGCAGGACAAACAGGTTAACCAGAAACACACTTTTACAATGCATACAATCCCAGGAAACCAGCAGCAAGGTCAGTGAAAAGCAGGGCCCTTTACAGCAATAAAGACCAGAAAAATACAATAAATAATTCAGTAAAATGAAGCTTTTAAAGTTGTTGCTGGCATTGCTACTGGTGCAGGTTTGGAGAATAATTTCTATAGCCCAAGTATGGGCTGTCTACATCCTGCTTATGTTTTTTTTTTTTTTTTGATACTGAGCTCCCCAAACTATGCAAAAATTTTACTACATGAGGCTATAATTATTTTTCTGTGCCTATGATGCCACTCCTAGTTTTAGTCTAGCTTTTCTTTTTCTATCTCAGATCACTTACTAACCTTAAAAAACATTCAGTAAAGACTGCAAGAAATATTTAACACAGGTAGAGTCTTTGCTGTGTAATGCGTTAAACCTCCTGTAGTGGAGGCCCATGGCATATATGCAAATGGCCTTTTAAGAACATACAGATGTTTCAGCTACATGGCCCTTTTTAATTTGGTGCTGTAACTTCTCCATTCTTCTCTGTTATATTTAGACTTTCTTGCCAAATCATTTGTCTTTCCTCATTGTTTCCACCCTGTTTTATGTATCAGTCTTAGTTACACAACATTTCATCAACAAACACACAGTCTGTATAGCAGGATGACAGTTTCTGGCCTCTGAATTTATTCTCCTTTTGTGATCATGCTTCAAACTGTCTTCTCCTAGCTCTAGGATTTTACTTAAGATTGTTAAAAAGGTTAGTCAGTGGTATTACTAGCTCTCCCCCCACATCCCTTCATGCCCCACTGCCTTGCACACCTTTACTTGTTTGAGTGGTGTCAGGGTTCTTTCATCTGTCAATGAACTGAAATTAATGGTTTCATTTGGTAAATCACACCTCTCATGTTTTCCCAAAGAGTAAGCAAAGCATTCATTTAGCAGCTCTTATTATTGTGTCATCTTTTTCTGACCTCTAATCCATTTATTTAGCTATATTATTCCACTCTTATTTTTTCTTAGTTTAGCCTTAAGACTGCCTCTCCTGAATCCTTTGAATTGAATTGACATTGTCCTGTTTCCTTATACATTCATCATCCAAATGCTGTGCGCCTATAATAACTTTTTTACTTAGCCTTACTCAAGAAATATAGTGTCTTTTTTATAAGAAAAGATAAGATTAGATAACTTTGTCATTGCACAAGTAAACAAAATTTGTAGCAATCCTCCATAGGTTCATAGGATGATACTAGGCTATTGGCACGGGGGCCCTTATAAGCCTAGCCAAGAATTTTGTCCATGTTCCCTAAGTCAACACCTGTTTCCCCTGTCCAGCAGGGACACAGGTGGGATCCCAGGGGTATATTTTCAGTTTCCCATCCAGTCATCCAGGTTTCTCTTAAAGAGGGCTAGAGAGGTACTCTGCTTGACATGGAGAGGGAGTCTATTCCACAGACGGGGGAATCTTTGGGACACAAATCTATCCCGCCAACAAGTTCTATTAATGTCACAGACCAGGTTAAGCCTGTGGGTGTGGGTTGCGCAAGTGGAGTTTGTCTTACGGATATGCAGCAACTCCATCAAGACTGGGTCTGAAATGGCCTTGTATGCCAGACACAGGTCACCTCTGAGCAGTCTGTATGAGACCGAGTAGAGGGACAGGGCTTTTAGCCTATCTGTATAGGATAGGTGTTTGAGACTCCAGAGTTTCCTGGTCAGGAACTTCTGTGGTCTCTCCAACTGCTGCATGTGCTTGGCAAGGTACATGCCGAAGGGGACATTGCACTCGATAATGGGTCTGATAAGGGAGGAATACAGGGATTTTATGACCTCCTTGTTCCTGGATGAAATACCCTTATTTATGAGGTGGGCCATGTAGAAAGCCTTCCGTACAATGGAGGCAACGCGGTGGAAAAAAGTCAGGTTGCTATCAACCTGGGTGCCCAAGTTCCTAAAGACTGATTGCATGCTTAGTACATTGTTATTAATGTGATCATTCATGGGGATGACATTTTCCCCAAAGGGGATAATGATGCATTTCTTGGCATTCAGTTTGAGGCCATGTTTCTGCCACCAGTCATTAGTTTGGGTAAGGCCCTCTTGGAGGATGTTCACATCACTAGGGGAATTTAAGACAGTGCTCAATTTGAAGTCATCTGCAAACTTGGTCAGTCACAGACCACTGGTTTTGGCTTGCACCTTAGAAAAGTATATCCCAAACAGTAGAGGCCCCAAGACCGATCCTTGGGGTACACTGCTCTTTATGGGTCTACTACTAGAGGTGGCTTCCCCTACTTTGACTGAGTGGGTTCTATCAATGAGCCAGTTAGTTACCCATCTGGTAACATACAGGTTGCTGCCTAGCTGGAAGAGTTTATCTATTATGCCCGAGTGGGGAATAGTGTCAAAGGCTTTGGCTAGGTCAAGGTAGGTGGTGTGAACCATCTTTCCCTTGTCCATGGCTTTGGTGACTGTTTCAAAGAAGTCGACCAAGTTTAACAGGCATGATCTCCCTTTGACTAAACCAAACTGTGTGGGGTCAAGCATTTGGATGTTGCCAGTGTCCTTGTTTATAAGGTCCATGATAATGCATTCCATGGCCTTGCAGATCAGGCTAGTTAGGCTGATGGGCCTATAATTGCCTGGGTCAGTGGACACTACACCTTTGTGCAGAGGAATGACAGTGGCCATCCTCCATTCCGCTGGGATGAAGCTGGTGCTCAGGCTTTGGTTGAATAGGGTGTCTAATGGAGCTGAGACCTCATGCCTGAGTTCATGTCGGATACAGCCAGGGATGTATTGGGTCCCATGGAGACTGTATTTTTTTGCCTTTGAGAGGGCATTAAGGACCTGCTCCCTGGTGATGAGGGGAGGGGCAGGTGCAGGGGATGTCCTGGTTTACTGATGGGGGGATAGGGAAGTGAAGTTTTCACTGAACCTGTCTGCCAGCAGGTTGGCTATATCTGTGGTGTTTGCATATGTGGTGTTATTGAACAACAGTTCAGATCAGATTTGGGTGTTGCCTTTCAGATTGTGGACATATGTGAAGAAGGCCTTGTGATTGTCCTTGGTGAATGTGGCCAATTTCGACTCAAAGTTAGCCTTAGAGGATTTCACCAGTGATCTTATTTGCTTCTTCATACAAAGGAGATATTGTTTGCAACTTGGCACCTGCTCCTTCTTGGCCCTGGACAGCAATTTTTTTTTCATTCTATTATAGAATTTGTTTATTGCTGCTGTCCACCAGACAGGTTTATTCTTCCTTGAGGAAGATGATTTGGTCCTGTCAGGTATTGCTGAGTCCATACAGCTATGTGGGTACTCATATAGTTTTTTGGTGTAGGCTTCAACATTGGTGCTAGTTCCAACTGAAGGGATGGTGGCTGTGAAGCTGCTTACACCTTCTCTGAGGAGATTTTAGTCAGCTTTGGAAAAGTTATTTCATTTGACCCTGACAAGTGGGGTCAGAGGAGATGGTGACTTCAAAAGTGGTCACTTTATGGTTGGATCTTACTAAGGAGGATGACACTGTGGGAGTGATACAGTGGTTACTCCTACAGTGCATTCACATATAATAAACGTGAATAAATTAGAGAATACAATACAGTACCAAGCAATACAATATAATACAATGAATGCAGTAAACAACTAAGTTATTGCTCTTGGGTATATTGTAAATGAAAGGAATTCAGTAAGGTGCACAGCAATATAAGCATAATGCCTTATAGTGCAAATGGCTATTATCTGTACTCAGTGTGAGTATTTAGCATCATTCAGTTCACTTATGCCTCTGGTATAGAAACTGCTCTTAACTCTGTTTATCTGAGATGGAATGGACCCAAACCATCTGCCTGAAGGCAGCATTTCAAACAGGTGATGTTCATGGTGATAAGGGTCTTTCAAGATGTTGGTTGCTCTGCTGAAACAGTGAGAGGTGAAGATTTCCTCCAAAGAGGGCAGTGAGCAGCCAATGATGTTCTGGGCAGAGTTAATGATTCTTTGAAGGGTCTTCCTGTCTGCCACCAAGTTGTTGGCATACCAAGTCAAATGCAGTATGTCAGAACCCATTCAATAAAACAGTAGTAAAAAGGTACTAGTAGCTTCTCCTGCAGGTTGTTTTTCCTGAGGATCCTCAGGAAATGGAGTCTCTACTGTGCCTTATTAACTGCCTTCTTGATGTTTATAGACCAAGAGAGATCTTCTGCCACATGTATACCCAGAAACTTGAAAGTAGGAACCCTTTCCACACAGTCTCCATTGACATATACTGGGTTGTGATCTTATAGGTTCATAGGTTGGTACTAGGCTAGTGGACCTAGGGCCTATACAAGCCTAGCCAAACAATTCCTCAGATATTTCTTCCTACAATATTTACTTCCCTGGACTCCTGTCTAGCAGGGCAAATGAAGTGATCCCCGGGGTGAATTTTCTATCTCCCATCCAATCGTCAATGTTCCTTTTGAAGAGGGCCAAGGAGGCGCTCTGCTTGACATGTATGGGCAGTCTATTCCAGAGTATGGGGAGTCTCTGGATCAGAAACCTATCCCTCCAGCATGTTTTGTTCATTGTGATGACAAGGTTTAGATCCCTAGAACATGTGGCTCTGATGGATTGGGATTTCTTTCCCTCCAGTACAACTCTTTTGAGTGTGTACCTTTAACTCCTAGTGGGTGTGGCCTGAGCCTTTAAAAATTAAGTTAGCACCTTACAATTCTAATACATACTCATAGATAGAGGTCAGATATCAATGCAGTTGTGTCTGCCATCATGTATACTTCAAGATAAAATATTCTGATACCCTGTATGTAGCATGATTTTGGAATTATTAATGCAATATTAACAAGTAATATTTGACACCTAGAGGAGCAGTAGGAAGTGACTGCATATGCACCTGGAGGTGTCACTCGGATGTAATGAGTGGAGCATGTCCAACAGCTCACAGTTTGATATGGCCTTAGCTCACAGTTTGATATGGCCTTGTATGTTAAGCAGAGATCGCCTCTGAGTAGACGATATACCACAGAGTATAGCTGGTGTTTTTTTAGATGGTCAGCATACGGCATCTGCTTTAGGCCTGCGATTCTTTTGGTGAGGTATTTCTGCAGCCTTTCCAGTTGTTGCAGATGTCTTGTGAGGTACATACCAAATGGGGCGTTGTACTCTATAATGGGTCTAATGAGGGATAAATACAGTGGGATAATGACCTCCTTTTTTCTGGATGAAAAGCCCTTAGTGATGAGGTGTGCCACATAGAAGGATTTCCTGACTGTTGTGGCGATGTGGTTATCAAAAGTGAGATAACTGTCCACCTGTGTTCCTAAGTCTCTCATCACACTTTCAGTGTTTAGTGTACTGCCACCTATGTGGTAATTAATGGGTACATGGCTTTTCCCAAAGGGGATAACTATACATTTATTGGCATTAAGCTTGAGCCCATGGCTCTGGCACCAAGCATCTGTTTCTGTAAGGCCCTTTTGTAGAATATCCACATAATTTGGGGATTCAGTAATGGCTCCCAGTTTGCAGTCATCTGCGAACTTTGTTAGCTAGAGTCCCTTAGTGTTGGCCTGTACTTCAGAAAAGTAGATGCCGAACAAGAGCGGTCCCAGGACTGAACCCTGAGGTACTCCACTTGTCACTTGTCTGGAGCTGGATTTGGAGTCAGCTACTTTTACAGTCTGGGTTCTGTCAGTAAGCCAGTTGGTAACTCATTGAGTGATCTAGGGATTTATGCCCAGCTTAGTAAGTTTATCTATGATTCCAGAGTGGGGGATGGTGTGGAAGGCCTTGGCGAGGTCCAGATAGGCTGTGTGGACTGCCTTACTCTCATCCACAGCTCTGGAGATTGATTCAAGGAAGTCAATCCAGTTCAGGAGACAAGATCATCCTTTCATGAACCCAAACTGGGTGGGGTACAGTGTTTGAAGGTTACCAATGTCTTTGTTTATAAGTTCCATGATAATTCGTTCCATGCCCTTGCAGATCAGGCTTGTCAGACTGATGGGATGGTAGTTCCCAGGATCCAAGGTGGATCCCTCCTTGTGGAGTGGGATAACTGTAGCTTTGTGCCACTCAGTGGGCACGAAGCCTGAGGTGAGGCTATGATTAAGCATGACACTTAGGTGAGGTGCCAATTCATTTTGTAGTTCATGTAGTACACAGCTCAGCATGTCATCTGGTCCCATGGATGCTGTATTCTTAGCTTTGGAGAGTGCGGTTTCTACCTGTGTGGCCGTGATTACCAGAATTTGGCAATCTTTTGGTACTGAGATGGGCCCTTTAGGGGTTACAGGGGTGGTGAAGTTGGCACTAAATCTATCTGCCAGGATATTGGCAATATCCTTTGGATCAGTATATTTAATGCCATTCTGTTGTAGCTCAGAGCAGATCCGAGCATTGCCATTTATATTCTTGACATAACTGCAGAATGCCTTGTGGTTGTCTTTGGAATCTTTGGCAATTTTATTTTCGTAACCAGCTTTGGAGGATTTTATAAGGGATCTCAGCTTCATGCTGAGGCTGGTAAGGGAGTTTTTTGCATCCTGGGATTTTCCTCTTTTCTGCAACAGTTTCTTCTTTCTGTGGTATAGTTTATTTATGGCAGGGGACCACCAGATTGGTTTCAAGGAAAGCATCTTGGTTCTATTTGGAATGGCACAATTCATGCATGTGTGGATGTGCTTGTACAATGCCTTAGTTTAGAATTCCGCCGTCGAACTTTCAGCTCCCTTCTGCATGGGTGCCATGACGTTTGTCACTTCTGACTTCAGTAGCATGAAGTTGGCTTTGGAGAAGTTTTGTACGGAGGTTTCCTTACTGGGGGGGGTGGGGGTGGGATGTGGATGTCAAGGGTGATTTGCTTATAGTCAGACCTGACCAATGAGGAGGGTGACCACTGGTGTGGAGCATCTATCTCCCATGTTTGTAATTACCAAGTCTAGGATATTGGAGCCCCTGGTAGGACAATGGATTAGTTGATCCAGGGCGTTGGAATTTATGAATTCCAAGAACCATTGGGAAAAGATGTTGGTACCCGAGTAGTTTTCCCAGTTGATGGCAGGGTAGTTGAAATCACCCAGTATTAGGGTGTTTGGTTGTATCTTAATATTTTCCAGTATTTATAGAAAGGTGTAGTGAGAATCTTGGGGCATGGTGGGGGATCTGTAGCAAGCTACAGTTTGGACTGCAGTCTTACCTAGTGTTAGTTGCATCTAGAGAATTTCAGATGCATTGTGTTGGGCAACTAGCCTGGAGGTGTGAATATCCTTGGTGAATATGGACACTCCTCCAGTTTTAGTGTTTTGGTCTTGGTTTGATGACCGAAAAGTGTGGTAAGAGTTGTAGCCTGGTATTGCAGGGGTGCTCTCTGGAGTCTTGAACCAGCTCTCAGTTACTGCTCAGATATCGATGTTCTCCATTTTTAGGAGTGCCTCGAGAGAGTGCATTTTGAGGTTTAGACTTCTAGCACTGAGTAGCATTACCTTCAGATTTTGCATGCTTGTATCTGTTACAGTGGTGGTTTTGTCCTTTGAACCTTGCCTAAAAAAGGCACTATACAGGTGGCAAGAGCTTTAGCCAGTAACCTGAAACTGCTGTCTCATCACCTCCAGAAATCTATTATGAGTTCTTTTGTTTTGCCAGAGTTCAGGACAAGGTTGTTCTTATCATGCAGCCAGTGTTTGTACTTCATCTCTATATGCTGTCTCATCACCTCCTGAAATAAGTCCAACCACTGTGGTGTCATCCACAAACGTAATGATGATACTAGTAGAATGAGAGGGGACACAGTTGGGGGTGTAAAGAGTATACAGAAGGGTGCTCAACACACAGTCTTGTGGGACACGAGTGTTTAGCCTGAGAGTGAAGGAGAGGCATACCTCTCAACCTCAGAGCAAGAAATTTGGACAAAGCTAAAAATAAAAGTGGGACAAAGGCCCAAAAATAGGGGCAATTTTTAAATATTGCTCTTACAAACATAGAAAATTGATAGAATAACAGGTTTTGCATTAGCATGAATTTTCTGAAGGATATGAAGTCTGAAATCCAAATGTCTGCCATTATACGTTCTAACTTCAATATACAATAATTTACCACTAATTTGCCAGAAAACCACAATTTTATGAAAAACAGACCAAAAATGTGAGGCCAAAATTTGGACATTCTGTGAAAATCTGTACAGTTGAGAGGTATGAGGTACTGTCCTAGTCTACCCATCTGAGGACAGTCAGTCAAATAGTTTTTAATCCAATGACAGGTAGGTTCTGGAACTCCTAGACCAGTGAGTTTTGCAACCAGATATCTGGGATAACTGTATTAAAAGCTGGACTAAAGTCTACAAAGAGCATTTTCACATAGCTCCCCAGCTGCTCAAGATGAGAAAGTGCAGTGTGTAAGGCAGTGGAGATGGCATCTTCCAAAGACCTATTTGCTCTGTAACAGTATGTGTCTGAGATAACTACGACACTGGCCTTGATGTGTCGCAAAGCCAGTTGTTCAAAACACTTTATGACGACTGGGGTAAGTGCCACTGGACGATAGTCATTGAGACTACTGATGACAGGTTTATTTGGCAGTAGAATGATCGTAGATGACTTCAGACAAGATGGAAGAACAGGTTGAATATCTTTGTGAAGACCCCACAGAGCTGGTTCATGCATTCTTTCAGCACCCATCCCATCAATCCATCAGGACCAGCAGCCTTTCTTGGATTAAACGCTTTGATCACGTCTTACCTCATGCTCTTGTACTGTGAAGGTATGGTTGTAGGATTGTAGGTTGTAGGCATAGGTTTTGCTTTTTTTTCGTAGGCTGGCAGTAAAAACAAAAAACTGAGTCTATGAGCTATTAATGAGTTGCTTCATGTAGCCTATGTGCTATGAGCTAGTCACTTAACTATTTATTTAACATTTATTTACTGGGAAAGTCCGACTTAGAATGAAGCCAATTTTCAGAAGAGACCCAGGGAGAAATGCTCCAGACGCATGTCTTTGTAATGTGGAAGGAAACCGGAGCACCCAGAGGAAACCCACAAGAATGCAGGGAGGACATGCAGACTCCACACAGAAGGTACTCCAGCCAAGAATTGAACTGGAGAACCTCTTGCTGTGAGGTGACAATGCAACTGCTGCACCACTGCACTCCCCAACTAGGCATGATTTCAGGCTGAGTCTGAAAAAGGTGCATATTGATGTGTGCTGTAACCCAGTAAACAAATACAAGTAAACAGTTGTTTCAACAAGAACGTGATCTTCTTTCATGAAGATGGCTTTGATATTTTGCCATGTTTCTTCCATACCACCTCCATGTCTGTTAGTTGGATATTTTCTGAAACAAGGTCTAATTTTGTAACTCTCTCCCACCTGTAATCCAGAGTTCCCACTTCCATTGGGATGGTTTCTACAGTTAAGCTAAGGGCGAACCATGCTATTTGTGATCTTGCCTTCCTTAATGGCTACCCAAATTCAGAGCGAAGATAGATCTTCTGTTTTCCATGCTTTTAAGAACAATGAGTCCAGGACTGGTCTTTCTGCATTAAATTTTGTAGCAGTTCTCAGGATGTGCCACTTGTAAGACTGCAATAATAATGTCGTTGTTTATTGTAGCTGCAATCTGGATCTTTCTACTAACATTTGACATATAAACATTCTCATCAACAACATTGTATGTTTATCGGTCATACTAATGACACTGGCTATGATTTTCCTATTCATTTCTCATAATAAAGAAGGTTAGAGTGTACAGCTCCTGTGTACACCATGATGCTATTTTCTTTCTTAATTTGTGATACAGAAAGCATCCCCTCATCTTTATGACACTTCTTTGCATGCCTAAATGTTGTGTCTTTTGGCTTTTCCTGGTTAGGGGTCGCCACAGCGGAACTCTGGTCCGCTAATGATTGGCAGTAGATTTTTACGTGGCGAGTTGCCAGCCCTGATGCACAACCTTCAACGAAGGTACGCCCATTCATGCATGTCTCCACACAGAAGATGCTCTAGCTGAGAATCGAACAGGACAACGTCTTACTGAGAGGCGACAATGCTACCACAGCATCACCACCGCAGTCCTTTTGCATGCCTAAATTCCTTTCTTATATAGAGGGTCACACCTCCTCCTGCTTAGTAGTTCTGTGACTTCTATTAACTCCTTAGTATAGTGTTTTTTCTTCTCAGTCATAGGTTTCATGCGCTACTATGTCGGTTACAGTAACAACGTACATGACAAGCCAGCCTCAGCAAGTACAGCAAGGGTACAGCAACAAAAATAAATATCAAAGTCAAAAAGAAAGCAGCCAGACCCAAGGGGGTATATAGAAACCAATTTTAATATGGCAACAAACAGACCAGTTTCAGCAAAAATTACATAGCCTTCCTCAGCGTAACAAAACTTCCACAAATAGTCATATTATAAATAAAACACTTAATTGGAAACAGAACATGATTGGTTTGTCACAATTGCTCATTAAGCCCAGGGGGGAATAACCCACCCAGTTTGATGATCCATTTCCTTTCTTTCAAATTTAATATACTGTGCCAACCAACCTTATTCCCTTTTTTACCAACAATGAAATCAATAATAGTAAATCTGAAATTAGCTGTAGGGTGGTTCAGAACATGTTTATACAAGGCACTAATGGCCTTTTTGTTTTTAATATCACTAACATGTTCACTAATGCGGAATTTCACTGGTCTCGATGTTTGTCCTACATAAAACGCAGAACATGAGCAGGTAGCTAAATAAATCACCCATTCACTACAGCAATTAGCAAAAAAATTTTATATCAAAAACCTTGCCCGGGTTTCTGCTAGTATAGTACTTTGCCTTATTCATCCAGATACAGTGGGTATAATGCCCAAATGGAAAACACCCAAAAAGATAATCCCCCATCAGGGTTGTTTGATGCTGTGACTGGACATCTAAAGACCCAGTTTTGTAATGATTAAAAAAAGTACCCAATGTTCTACCTCTCCTGTAACCAAATGGGCATCTCTCTGGTAACATACTAGCAAGCCTCACAACCCCCATCAGGATGTTCCAATTTTGTTGAATAACTTGCAGAAAATTCTGTGTGTTACGCCCATAGGTGGTAATAAATCTAATATGTGAATCTTTCCTGTCTAATGATGACACCTCCCTGCATGCCATGGTAATGGTACCAGGCATGTACCCCTGAGCCCTGAATCTACCCACCAGGTCCCTCCTATGATGTTCAAACTTGTTGGAATCAGAGCAGATACGCTTGATTCTCATAAATTGGGACTTGGGTATGTTGCGTATGATATGAGGAGGATGATGACTAGAAGCATGCAACAAGGGGTTATATTCTGGAAATTTCCGATGCATCTGTGTGTCTAATGTATGATCAGGATTCCTACTAATCAGAACATCCAAAAAAGTAATCTGATTCAGATCAAAGTTACAAGTAAAGTGAATACCCCATTTGTTGCTATTGATATAATCCAAAAATTCATTCAAATAAGCAACATCTGCTTTCCATACTAACCAGCAGTCATCCAAATAATGATGCCAAATATCAATTTCACACATATACAGATTATGAAGGGGATCGTAAATCAATTGCTCCTCTCTCTCTCTCTCTCTCTCTCTATATATATATATATATATATATATATATATATATATATATATATACACCATGAAATGATCAGCATATATAGGGGCAAATGATGCCCCCATAGCAGTACCCTGTATTTGCAAGAAGCAAGAATTGTGATAGTAAAATACATTTTTGGTTAGTACATGTTCAGTTAATCCCATGTGGAAAGTATTGAAACCTGGTGGGTAAAGTTCCGATATCGTTAACCAATGTTCCAGAGATAGCAAGCCTGCCCAGTTTGGTATGTTAGTGTAAAGGGCGGAAACATCAAGAGTACATAACAACCAACCTGGCTCGATTTGGGTGTTTTGCAAAATCTGAAGGAACTCCATTGTATCTTGAATACGGGCCCTAACATACCCAAGTAATGGGCAAAGATATTGTGTCAGATAAACCGACAACGGCTCCTTAAGGGAACCCCTACCCGAGACAATAGGCCTCCCAGATAAACCTCGAGACCAGTGAATTTTTGCATTAGTGAACGTTAGTGATATTAAAAACATAAAGGCCAGTAGTGCCTTGTATAAACATGCTCTGAACCACCCTACAGCTAATTTCAGATTTACTATTATTGATTTAATTATTGGTAAGAAAGGGAATAAGATTAGTTGGCACAGTATATTAAATTTGAAAGAAAGGAATTGAATCATAAGCTAACTGCTCTAGTGAATGGGTGATTTATTTAGCTACCTGCTCATGTTCTGCGTTTTCTGTAGGACAAACCTCAAGACCAGTGAAATTCCACATTAGTGAACGTTAGTGATATTAAAAACAAAAAGGCCAGTAGTGCCTTGTATAAACATGTTCTGAACCACCCTACAGCTAATTTCAGATTTACTATTATTGATTTCATTGTTGGTAAAAAAGGGAATAAGGTTGGTTGGCACAGTATATTACATTTGAAAGAAAGGAAATGGATCATCAAACTGGGTGGGTTATTTCCCCCTGGGCTTAATGAGCAATTGTGACAAACCAGTCATGTTCTGTTGCCAATTAAGTGTTTTATTTATAATATGGCTATTTGTGGAAGTTTTGTTACACTGAGGAAGGCTATGTAATTTTTGCCAAAACCGGTCTGTTTGTTGCCATATTAAAATTGGTTTCTATATACCCCCTTGGGTCTGGCTGCTTTCTTTTTGACTTTGATATTTATTTTTGTTGCCGTGCCCTTGCCATACTTGATGAGGCTGGCTTGTCATGTACATTGGATCTTCTTTCTCGGCTGTTGGCATGTGGTGTATGAGATGTTGTAGGACTTGAGCTGTTTCAGAATCCATTGGAACAGTTTAATTGGCTATTTCTTACCAATTTTTCATTATTTTATGCTTTAATAGCGGTACTCAGCTGTATTATCGGTCCGAGGGTGGTTCAGTTAGCGGAATCACATTTTGGAGTTTGGACTTTGCTGTTCAACACTTGGGGTTTTGTCATTACCATGTTTCTGCCTTGGATTGGATCATCTTTCCACATGTGAATACTAGCCTATCGAGCTGGCATTTGGGCTTTCGGCTGCTCCATACAGAGGATTACGCCTGGGTTACTTTGGATGAGATTATCACATTTGTCAGCATCATTTTGGAGTACTGGTTTGTCTTTTGTGAACAGCAGTCTTTTGTTTGACCAGTTTTGAACTTGCGGTTGACTGCAGTCATTTTTTTCACCAGCTGTGGAGTTATTCGTTCCTTATGGTTTGATTGGGCTTGTTTTTCCACTCTGTTGATCAGGCTGGGATTTGTTTGAGGAGGCCTACTATATGGAACGGACATTTCAGTTTTTTTACAGGAGGTCGTCTCTTGTTTGGATGCCACTCTTCCAAGAGAACTGGGTGACTTTACACATTTTTATGACTCTTTTATGACTTTGTTCAGCTTGTCGATTGATCCGATCCAAAGCGATGATTGTTTAACAACACAATATTTGATATTCTGGTCTTTTGTCTTATTGTGCTGGTATTGTGGATTTATTTTGGGATTCCTTATCTGTGTATATGTCGCCAAGCACCCAGGCTGTTATCTTATGATATTAGCTTAATTTCTATATTGGTTCAGCTAATTCTCTGCCCTTTTGGGTAATGTTTTTGACATCTTAGGGTTGTGGCCCCCTTTCTCAATCATAAGATAGTGGACTCGGGGCAGAGTTCTCATAAGTTTTTCCTTTGTTTGCCTAATAGTAATTTTTGTTTCACGTCATTGGGCCTATTGGTGTACCTACGGGTTTGGGCCTGATTGATTTGGTTTACTGATTATTATACTAAGGGTCTGGCATCTTTGGACATTTGGATTTTTCTACTAAGTACATCTGCTATGGTCATATTTTAGCACAATTGTCCTTTGGCCATTTAGATTGGTTTACTTATTATAATAAGGGTTTTTGGTTCTACTCATCATCATATCAGGAGACAAGCAGGTTGATCTGTATATTCTTAGGTGTTTTGGTATTTTTTCATCCTTCTACGATTCCAACATCCACATATGCGTCTTGATTATTAAAATAGCTTTTTATTTTTTGGGGGCATTGGGCTCTGGGTATGCCTATGACAGCAACTGTTAAGGGCTTTTATGACTAGTGTTACACAGGTTTTTCTACCTATTCACCTGGACACATTTATGGTCGGACATTGACTATTTTTGATTGCTTATGGTGAATTTTGAGGAGATTTACTGCGGCCTCCTGATTTTTGGGCCACTAATGTTGTTGAATTCAGAATTAGTGGGTTTATTCTGAATATATATATATATATATATATATATATATATATATATATATATATATATACATATTGGTTTACTTTCCCAAGGTACGTAGCACTTTTCAATACTGGCAGGTGTTTAATTTAATCATTTTGGTTGGTGGCTATCATTGTTCCCCCTTTTGAAGTCCATTTTATGGACCAAGGTCTTTTTGGGGGCACATAGCACCATTCCTTTTGGCTTGAATTCATGGCCTGGCGCTTATGCTTAATAAGAGTAGGGGCTATTATTGTTCCTCGGGTCAGTGTTTTATACTATTTGGTATAATTTTGGATACTTTCATTTTTTGTTTTGGTATTTAGGACCAATTTTGTGTTCTTTGGGTGTGGGTGGAACCTGTTTAACACATTTTCATTTATGGTTTATTATTGACTTTTATGGGCTTATTGGTCTATTTATTATACACTTGCTGTCATTTTAGTCATTCCTGGAATGCTATTGCTTCAACTGGGTTCTATTGGTTATAGTTTTTTATAATTTTTGGATGGACATGGATTAGGGTCAACTTCTTAAAGGTTTGTTCTCTGACTGGGATGACATTGGCATCTTTGGTTTAGGGACTCAGGACTCTGGGGATCCCTTGGATAGGACCAAATTCACACCTTCTTGTTATGATGTTTTTTCTAAATTGTCCAAGAGTATAAGGACCACGCGCACCAATGTATGGCATCTTCATTTGTTTAAAGCTTATATTGCTAGTAATATTTGTCCTAGAGGATTTCGGGTCCATATACAACCCCTAGTGTCTGACATGGACCAGGAATTGGATCAACAATGGTCATCTGTGCAACAACAAGCCTCTATGGGGTTTGTAGAGGCCTTAGCAGCCTATTATAATAGATGCATTGACTCAAATTTGATTGAGGTTCCCAAATTGTACGAGGATACCAAACCATTTGAGGGGCAGGCCTGATATCAGACCTGTTTGCAACAGCTTAGTCAGGAACTGTTGACCTTGGAGGGACAACTTATAGATAGGAAAATATATAAGTTTAATAGAGATCAAGCTGATTATGACAGGGGGAGACCATTTGGATCCCACAAAAGTGTTAAATTTGCTAATACTGGGTCTAAACCCAACAAGAGAAAATGGCCAAGGTTGATTTTAAGGAAAAATGTATCACCCTTTGTGGCACTTCGGGGATGACTCATCCTCCATGACAGATTCTGAAACACTATTGGTTACATCTCCTACACCTAAATGCAGCAACTCTGATACCCCTTTAGGGTCAGGAGACACAGGGCAGGGAGGAAACACCACAAGAATATCTGATGTGGTGACATTGCTAAAAATCATGACCAACAAATAATGGAGTTCAATAATGTTCTTAATATTTCTTCCCATGTTTTAACTCCAACTGAAGTAGACTTATTGAATAAAGGATTAAACTTTGTCCCTGCATTTTATGTCCCCGAGGATGTTTTTGCTGATGATGTGTATTCCTTTTGTCGAACCTTGAATTTGAAATTGTATTTTGATCAATACAATCATGAGTCTGGTAATTACTCATTTCATTTCCATAGGTCCAGTTTTATGCCTCCAATGAACCCTGCTGTTCATCTTTTTCTTCATAGAGCTCTCAAAGATCTATACCTCCATTATTCAGATATGGTTGTCAAGCCACATAATCTCTCTAAGATACAACAAGATGCCCTAACAAAACTCAAGTCTAATAAAAATCTGGTTATTATACCGGCTGACAAAGGGGGTGCTGTAGTGGTTATGGACTGGATCAAGTATGATAGTGAAGCCAAGAGACAATTGAATAATAAACAGCATTATATGCTTATGCCTTTTGGACCCCACTGGGCGTTTTAAAAAACAGATTGACTGTTTCTTTAATTTGGCAGTGGAAGAAGGGATTATTGCAACCTCTATTTGTAAACATTTGACAGTGAGGGATCCCAAACCTCAATATTTATACTTGTTACGCAAGGTGCATAAATCACTACAGAACCCCCCTGGGAGGCCTATTGTCTTGGGTAGGTGTTTCCTTACGGAGCCATTGTTGGTTTATCTGACACATTATCTTCGCCCATTACTTGGGTATGTTAGGGACCATATTCAGCATCACCACCTGCAGTCCTTCAGATTTTGCATGCCTAAATGCTGATCTTTTCTTATATAGAGGGTCACACCTCCTCCTGCTTAGTAGTTCTGTGACTTCTATTAACTCCTTAGTATAGTGTTTTGTCTTCTTAGTCATAGGTTTCATGCGCTACTATGTCGGTTACAGTAACAACGTACATGACAAGCCAGCCTCAGCAAGTACAGCAAGAGCACAGCAACAAAAATAAATATCAAAGTCAAAAAGAAAGCAGCCAGCCCAAAGTGGTGTATGGAAACCAATTTTAATATGGCAACAAACAGACCAGTTTCGGCAAAAATTACATAGCCTTCCTCAGCGTAACAAAACTTCCACAAATAGCCATATTATGAATAAAATACTTAATTGGCAACAGAACATGACTGGTTTGTCACAATTGCTCATTAAGCCCAGGGGGGAATAACCCACCCAGTTTGATGATCCATTTCCTTTCTTTCAAATTTAATATACTGTGCCAACTAACCTTATTCCCTTTCTTACCAATAATTAAATCAATAATAGTAAATCTGAAATTAACTGTAGGGTGGTTCAGAGCATGTTTATACAAGGCACTACTGGCCTTTATGTTTTTAATATCACTAACGTCTTAGTTCCAGTAACAATGTCAGGAATTGTCTTTTTCATGAAAGCCACAAATTTAGGTATAATTGCATCAGGCTTGTGGGTGCTGCTACCAGTTACATTCACTTTTTCCTTTTATCTTGTGTTAATTGCTTTAGTCTTTAATACATTGCTTGATTATTATACCCAACATATAAGGAGAAGTATGGCAAAATTTACATCAGATATATGTATATAATGGGGTGGCACAGTGGAGCAGCTGATAGTGTTGTCACCTCACAGCAAGAGGTTCCTCCTCATATGGGGTGTCTTCTGTGTGGAGTCTACATGCCCTCCATGTGTCCGTGTGGGTTTTCTTTGGATGCTCCATTCTCCTCCCACATTTCAAAGGCATGCAGTAGGTGGACTGGGCACTTTAATTTGGCCATAGGTGTGAGTATGCATGAGATTGTGTGATGTGGAAGAACTACCATAGCAGCTCTAGCCACCTGGCAGTGTAAACCATGGCTCTAGATGATTGTTACTACTGAAGTGAGACCCCGACCCCATGTGCAAAAACAGGAAAAAGGAGTGGATGCATGGATATGTATATAATGGACAGATTAAAAGACAAATATTTCAACTACACAAAAGCAAAAGAAAAGAGTCTGAGAACGGATCCAAAAGTGTTTAGCAGCTAGGATGTTGAATGACTACTGAACATAAATAAGATCCTGAGTTTCAAAAGTCAAAAGAAAATAGAGTTAGTATAATCTGTTACAGAAGTCATAAAGTTGGCAAGCTGCATTTTTTCATTAATTTGTCATTACTTTCCAGTAATTTGTTTGAAAAAAAATGCAGTGAAAAATGCCACAAAGCAATCAACAAACCAGAGCAATATTTTGCAAGTGCAGACCTCTTGTTCTGGTAACACAAGTATTAAAGCCATTATCCGGCATTAAATAATGTATACCCTAGCAAGGCCAGATGCTTCTGGTGCATCTTGAATTGGTTTAATGGGGGATGGATAATGGATAGGCAGTTATACTGACAGAGAGATATGAGGATAGACTAATCTGATGTCAGCATAGCTGCAGTTAATCATATGGGCAGTATAAGCCACTGAATCAGACATAAGAAATAATTCTGTCTGGGATTCTAAATGGATTTGAAGGAGAGATGTGGAACTCAAGCTACAGGATCTTTATGATAGATTTAGATGCCATGCTTACATTGACTTAGTACTAAGCATTAGGTTTTCTAGTAGTCTGTGGTTTTCTTTGTCATGGACAACTAAACAATTCCAAATATGTTGGTTAGCTCCTGAATATCTAATTCCTTGTAATATAATATAGCAATAACCCACGCCTGGGTGTGGGTAATGCTGGATTTACCCACGGTTGGTGTGGTTTGGTCACAAGGGAGAATCTCCGTTGCTTTTTGTAAAGCTGTCTCGCTATGTTAAACCCATTTAACATAGCGAGACAGTTTGTAAAAAGCAACGGAGATCTTGCTTTCTCTGTTGCTTTTTTCAAAGCAACAGAGATTCTCCGTTTTTTTTTTTTAAATCTGTCTCGCTATCTTAAACTCTTTTAACATAGTGAGACAGTGTGTAAAAAAAGACTTATACTAATGGAAAAAGTCTGGGTGACCGGGCCTTTTTCCATTAGTATAAGTCTGATTTACAACGTACACGCTGACCAATCAGCGTGCACGTTTTGAAATATTAATTGGGGGGGGGTTGTTGTATAATTATGCAATAATCAATGGAGAGTTATGGGTAATTCAGGATTTGTTTGTGTTTGGTATGATTTGATAATGAGGATAAAACCCATGTGATCATACAAAACCAGCAATGGGCAAATCCTACATTACCTTACTCTCATCTAGTGTTTGCTTAATACTTACAATGCTCCTATTGCAAAAAATGCAAACCCTTTTTTATTAATGCCATTGTGAGTTCAAACATTTTGTGTATGTAGCCTTTTTCTCCATCACCTCTTTCAGCTGAGGATGTCTTCCTAACGTACTGCACATGCACTTGACAACTTCTCTACATGTCTCTAAGTTCCTGATTCACAAGATGGTGTATATAGAAGTAGGTGTGGTGTGTGGGGTTCGTTCCCCACATCAGGAGGATATAAGGAGGGCTTCCTCCCTGAAAAAAACTTTTTTACTAATTATTTTGCCCCTAATGCTATTCACATCAGGGACCTTTCAGTCATATGTGATTGCACTTGTTTGTAATGTTAACAGGAGATTCAAGGCTATTTTTGTCTAATGGCCATGCACACCTTGCCAATACCTACCTTAAGCTTTATCTCCTTTGTTAAGGGTGAGAGACCACTGAGTCCTGGGGTAAATTTGAGAGTTCCATCTAGCTGTTCAGATTTAGTTTGAAGGAAGTTATTGAATTTCATTGTTTAACCTACACAGGAAGTTTATTTTAGAGATGGTGGAGACACTGGGTGATAAATCTATCTGTTCATCATGTTCTGTTTATGTGTCAAGGTCTCTGTTTCCTGTATTAGCTGTGTTATTTGATGTAAAGAGATTTAGGAGATAAAGGACTGTTGCATCTGTAATGAAACAGATCATCCCTCAGGAGCCTATAAGACCTAGAGTACAAGGGCAAGATGTCCATCCACTCTTGGCAACTAAGGGTTTTAACTTCAGAGATCTTTTTGGTTAAAAATCTCAGGGCATTTTTGAGTTTGTTCACATGTAAAATGGCATGCATCCCAAATTGGAGGATTGTACTCTATAACCACTCTGATCAGTGCTGAATATAGCGGAACAATAACATCTTTGGATTTAGACAAACTATCCATGGCTATTAGTTATGCTTTGTACTTGGATTTACTAACTACATTTTTCACATGATGATCAAGGGAGGGGGAAGTATCAGCCTACATGCCCCGGTCTCTGACATCCTTTTTGTTTAGTAAAGGATGTTATTTATATTGCATGTTCTAAGTGATGGCTGTTTTCTGAAAGGGACAGCAGTACATTTTTTAGCATTCATTTTAAGTCTATTATCTGTGCACTGGGTATTAATTAGGGTTGCCTCTTTCTTAATGGTACAGATATCTGAGAGGGGTTGGCAATTATGCCCAGTTTGTTGTCATCTGTAAATTTAGCTAATCAAAGGTTCTGGTTGTAAATTTTGAGATCAGACAATTATATACTAGACAGGAGATGACACAGAACAGATACCTAGGGAGCTCCAATAGTTACCTGTGCACTATTTTAAGTGGGGCCTGACACATGAACTATGTGAGTTCTGTCTTCCAGACAGTTCTTAGATCTATGTTTAAGGTAGATGTTTTCATTGCAATTCTGACAGTATGCATGTTATTGAATGCTCTGGCTAGATCGAGATAAGCTATATGAAGAGCATATCCATGGTCAACAGCTTATGTGACTCTGATGAAGAAGTTAACAAGATTTAACAGGATAATTTCACCTTCACAAAGCCAAACTGTTATGGTTCAAGCTTAATGAAATTATTGATTTCATAATTAATGAGACTGATATGCTTCATAGCTTTACAGGTCATACTTATAAGGATGACTGGCCTATAATTTCCAGGGTCCATGAGAGGGCCACCCTTGAGGAGGTGCATCACCTCAACAGTGTGTCAGAATCTGGGAACATAAGTTGTAACTAAGCATAGGGAGAGGTTCAGAGAGAGCATGTTTAAAGATGTTCATTAAGTGCCAAGGTATGTTGTCAGTACCCATGGAGGAAGTGTCTTTTGGTCTTTGATAACACCTTAAGAACATGGTAATAAGTGATGGTGAGGGTTCTAATGTATTCTAGGATGATTGATGCTTCAGTGGAGTTTTGGGGTGAAGTTTACTGTTAACTTATTGACTAGTATATTTGCAATATCATTGGGGTTGGAGTGGGGCCCATTAAGGAAAAGTTCTAAGCAATGTTGAAAATTATTTCATAGTTTTCCAAAACAGCTAAAGAAAGTCCTGTAGTTATCCTTTACTTCAGAAGCTAATCTCTGTTCATGGCATGAGTTGCTGTTCCTTATAGTGCTTTTCAGTTTCTCAGTGATATTTTTAATACTATCCTTATTCTGAAGAATTTTATCCTTGTTGCCTAAGGAGTTTTTTTCTTAGTAAAACATGTATTTATGTTGGTTGACCACCAGGGGTTTGGTTTTAAATTTCTCTTTGTATTTGTCTCTACTTGGGACTGCTAGATCTATGTAGTTGTCTAAGTAGGCATACAATTCCTTAATGAAGTTGGCTGCTACATCAGGGTCAACATTGGTGATGTCATGTTTTGGCTGCTACATCAGGGTCAACATTGGTGATGTCATGGGTAAATTTAGACATTTCACGATATAAGTCCTCAAACACAGAGACATTGGTTACAGAGGGTATGGTCATTCTGAGAGTAAATGTCATGAGGTTATGGTCCAACTTAACTGGTGAGGGAGAGACAAGAGGAGTGGAACAGGTAGAGACAATATTTCTGAAGACCATATCAAGAATGTTTCGGTCTCTAGTGGGTTTGCGAACTAAGGTCCAAAGACCAAATTACCACCGTAACAGCTACAAACAAATGCAGTCTGAGGGTCATTCTGCTCAATGCTAGAAGTCTATATCTCAAAATGCACTCACTCGAAGCACTCCTTAAAATGGAGAACATCGACATTTGTGCTGAAACAGAGCCTGGTTCAAGGCAGCAGAAGGCACCCCTGTACTACCAGACTATAACGCATTCCACACCTTTTTGGCCTCAGAACTTCATCCGAAGCTCCAAAGGTGGTGGTGTTTCCATATTCATAAAGGATGCACACACCTCCAGAGTGGTAGCCCAACATAACGCATCAGAGATACTTCAGGTGCAGCTAATATTGAGTAAGACAGTGATTCAGGTTGTAGCTTGTCATAGGTCCCCAACCATGTCCCAAGACACTCAATCCATGTTCCCAAGCACCCTGGACAATATTAGGGTCCAACCTAACACACATACTGGGTGACTTCAACTACCCCTCCATTAACTGGGAAAACTACTCATGTACCAATACACTTGCCCAACGTTTCCTGGAATTCATTAATTCCAATGTCCTAGACCAGCTCATTCTTACCCCCACTAGAGGTAGCAACTTTCTTGACCTGGTCATTACTAACATGGGTGACCATTGCTCTACAGCGTCAACTCCTCCCTGGTTAGATTCGACCACAAACTAATCACCTTGGAAATCCACATCCCTCCCACCTCCCACCCCCCTGCAAAGGTAACCACCATGAAAAACTCCTCCAAAGCTAATTTTGGGCTCCTAACAACAGAGATGGCTAACTTAATGGCACACATGCAAATAGAGAATAGTTGCATGACTGCCGAATCATACACCAATGCACTGTACGAACATGTACACAAATGCATGCATCTCGCCATACCCAATAGAACCAAGACACTCTCCTCCAAAAAAAGGAAGGCAATCTAGTGGTCCCTTGCCATAAACAAACTCTACAACAGAAGGAGGAAACTGATGCGGAATAAAGTAAAATCCTAAGACCAGAAAAACTCCCTTATCAGACTCAACATAAAGTTGACATCCCTCATCAAATCCTCTATAGCTAGCTATGAAAACAGAATTGCAGTAGATAGTAAAGACAACCACAAGGCCTTCTATAGTTATGTAAAGAACCTCCACGTCAATACCCAGATTTGCTCTGAGCTACTGCACAATGGTACCTCCCATACCGAGCCAACAGATATTGCCAATATACTGGCCCACAGATTCAGTGCCAACTTTAGCCCTCTCTCCACCCCCAAAGGACCAATCACAATACCAGTAGATTGCCAGGTACCCAGTATTACTTCTGCACAGGTTAAAACAGCACTGTCCAATGCCAAGAATACAGCTTCTATGGGACCTGACAATATCCCTGGCTGTGTTCTACATGAACTACAGCGTGAACTGGTACCTCACCGGTGTGCCCTGTTCAATCACAGCCCCACCTCAGGCTTTGTCCCTACCAAATGGCGCACTGCTATAGTCATCTCTCTCCACAAAGGAAGAGTGACTACAGACCCTGGGAACTATCACCCCATTAGCCTGACAAGTCTGATATGCAAAGCTATGGAATGCATCATCATGGACCTAATAAACAAGGATATAGGGAATCTCCAAACTGTGGATCCCACATAGTTTGGTTTTGTGGAGGGCAGATCATGCCTGCTCAACTTGGTTGACTTCTTTGAGTCAGTCACCAGAGCTGTGGATGAAGGCAAGGTGGTTCATACAGCCTACCTTGATCTGGCCAAGGCTTTTCATACCATTCACCACTCAGGAATCATAGAAAAACTCACTAAGCTAGTTCAACCCCTATATCACTAAGGTGGTTGCAAACTGGTTCACAGATGGAACCCACAGTGTGAAAGTAGCTGATTCCAAGTCAGACTGCCGACCAGTCACTAGTGGAGTCCCACAGGGATCAGTCCTGGGTCCTCTTCGGTTTGGTATCTACTTCTCAGAAGTCCAGTCCAGCACAAAGGAACTCTAGAGGACAAAGTTCGTAGATGATTGCAAATTGGGAGCCATTATTAACTACCCAAGTGATGTTGACATCCTACAGAAAGGCCTCACGGAGACCAATGACTGGTGTCAGAATCATGGCCTTAAGCTCAATGCCAAAAAATGTGTCATCATCCCCTTTGGGAAAAACCCAATTCCCATGAACTACCACATCAATGGTAGTCCACTGAACACAGAAGGCATTATAAGAGATGTGGGAACATAGGTTGACAAGAACTTCTCTTTTGACCACCACAGTGCCACTGTGGTCAGAAAGTCCTTCTATGTGGCACATCTCATTACTAAGGGTTTTGCATCCAGGAAGAAAGAGGTCATTGACTCCCTCTACTCTTCCCTCATTAGGCCAATCATCAAGTACAATGCCCCATTTGGCATGTACCTCACTAGATATCTGCAACAATGGGAGAGGCCGCAAAAGTATCTCACAAAGAGAATTCTAGGCTTTAAACACTTGTGCTATATGGACAGACTCAAAAAACTTCAATTATACAATGACCCCCCCCCATTAATATTCCAAAACGTGCATGCTAATTAGTCAGCGTGCATGTTGTAAATCAGACTTATACTAATGGAAGAATGTCCAGTTGCCCAGACTTTTCCATTAGTATAAGTCTTTTTTTTACAGCAACGGAGAACGCAAGATCTCCGTTGCTGTTTAGATACTGTCTCGCTATGTTAAAGGAGTTTAACATAGTGAGACAGCTTTAAAAAAAGTAACGGAGATCTTCCTCTCTCCATTGCTTTTTTTAAAGCTGTCTTGCTATGTTAAATTCCTTTAACATAGCGAGACACTTTGTAAAAACCAACAGAGATCTTGCTTTCTCCGCTGCTTCCACCCACAGCTCTGATGTACTGCATAAGCATATGCATGAGCAGTACATCAGAACTGCCGCAGAATACCAGACAGCTGTGGAAGGGCAGCAAGGAGGCATTATACAATGCCATTATTTAAGAAAAGTAAGTATTTTTTCTTAAATAATGTCATTAATATAATAACTCCACTTCTGGTTGTGGGTAATTCTGGATTTACCCATGGTTGTCTTTGTTTGACCACTCGGGCTTCACCCTCATGACCAAACCATACCAACTGTGGGTAAATCCAGCATTACCCACACCCAGGCATGGGTTATTGCTATAATATTCTCTGTCTCATATCGCCTACTTAGAGGTGATCTCTGCTTGACTTACAAAGCCATGTCTGACCCAGCTCTGTTAGAAATGCTACATCTAAAGAAATCCCAATCCCTCTGCACCACACGCTCCAAAGACCTCAACCTCATTACCACAATCAACAGAATGTGCTGGAGGGACAGGTTCATAACCTAGAGACTGTCCATGCTATGGAATAGACTTCCCATACATGTCAAACAGAGCACCTCGCTGGCCCTCTTCAAGAGAAATCTTGATGAGTGGATGGGAAGTAGAAAATTCAGCCCAGGGATCACTCCAGTGGCTCTACTCGATAGAAGCACTGGAAACTAAGGTTAGGTGGCACTATGCAAGGGTAATCCAATGGGCTAGGCTTGTAAAGGCTTCAGAGCCATTAGCCTAGTACACATCTATGAACCTATGAATCTAAGTGATCATAAATGACACAAAGACTGTCAAGGAGTCGAGTTTTGGGCATTTGTTTTTGGTAAACTGCCATGTTGTAAGTGTTTGGGTTTTAGTAGCAGAAGTGTACTGAAGTGTGTATGCATCCTGTGTTTACATAACAATGTTTGTGGACTCCTAATGCCTTGGCAGTGAGTTTAAACTAATTTTGAACACTTGTATCCTTGGTTTGCTTTTTATTTATCTTTACATTTGGGTAGGGTCGAAGTTTGCCCTTATCCCTGTTGATAGTTGCATTTATTTTTTCTGCTTAGTGGGAACATAAACATGGTAATTGTTCATTTTGTTTTTCATTGATTCACTCACTCAAAGTTGTTCTTGTGGGTAAAACTAGTTTAAAAGGGGCACTCTCACTGCTTTGTCCAATCATATTTTTGAATTTCAATTTCCTTTTATTGTTTAATAATAATTATTGCATCATGACAGGCAAATTGAAACATGAACTAGATATTTTCTGGAGCATATAGTTAGAAGGTTGCAACAAATAGTTGGCCAACTCGTGACAAGCTGCTCACAGCTATTTTAAATGTGCTATAAGAATGTGTGGCTGTGTCAGTGATGACATAATCACCTGACCAAAGCAACAGACCACTTTATAAATCTGTTATAAATAACTGCTTTAGGTTCAGGGTTTTGATAACTGCAAAGCTAAATGCCATAGTCAGAAGGAGACTGTGCAAGCTGTCTAAAAAGAGCAGCTGTATGAAGGAAGTTGTGCCCGAGATGAAACAAAATGCCTAGAGTGTTTTTATTCTATAGTAAAAGAAGTTGGGCACAGGTGCTGTGATAGTCTCTTAAAAGTTACATAACTGATTAAAACTGAACTCAAGTGTTCCTGCTCTTGTGTTCTTTTGCAGGATGATAACATTAAGGTACTAAGTGAAGGGAAGATGATTCACTTAGTGAATATGTTATACAACAGACATTAGCCTACCTGTTTGTGATACCAAGCATATTCACTAGCCTGTTTTTTAACTATTATAATGTCCCAATTATGAACTTTTTTCTGATAAACTGTAATACACTTGCTTACTTAGTGTGCCTGTTTTGGTGATTGTGCAGAACATTAATTTCTGGATGGCTGTGATTTATAATTAATAATATTTGTTTTTCTTATATAAACCATCCTGTGCCCTACACCTATAAACCATCCTGTGCCCTATACCTATACCATTGCTGGAAAGCGTTGCAGTAGCCTGCCCTATCAGTCAGTTACTAAAATAATATGCAAAAATAAATTAATAAAAATCATGCTGGTGTGCATGTCTTATCTTTAAAGGCAGCAATTGCGTTAAGCATCTTTGTGAAACAGTCTGCAAATGTCACTACACCAGGTATTTAAACTGACTGTTGAAGATGTGACTCACCAAAAATTCAAGGGATCCTTAATTATTACTGTTACAGAAGAAAAAAAAAACTTTGATTCAGCTAGTAAAACCAATGAAGTGAAGAAGGTGGGCATAGCATGTTCTGAATTTTAAGTAATTCTGTTGAAACATGTATAATTTGCAACCAAAAAGGTGAGTGTGTGCCTGCTCTGCGGTGTAGAGTCATATACATCTGAATATGGCCCAGCCAATGTGGGACTGACTACTAACATGGTGAGTGGAAGTACTGGCCAAAGTGAGGGAAGAATGATGAGCTAATGCCTGCTTGCTTATCTTGAGGGGTTACAGAAAGGTGCATGCCCAGAGTATGCACTCTGCAGTCAATCCTGGTTGAGATTAGGGAGCACTTGATGTGCTTTGCTTTCAAGGAGCCACAACAATTTTGGGGGTACAGCTTTTGTGGAAGTAGGTGACATGCCCTTCATGTACACTCACTGTAAGACATTCCTTTGGATGTGGGCTTGTGCTTGGGGAACTTTTAGGGTCTAAACAGAAAAGGCAGTTCCATGAGAAGAAGAATTGTACTGCTTCCGCCACTCAGTTTTTATTCCTTTGAGGAACAAATGAGCTTTAGGGGTCTCACTTGCTGGGTGAAGGAAATCACAGACTGGATGAAAATGAGGTTTGATGATCAACAGAGACCTTTCAAAAATAGCCTAAACCTGTCATTGACAGCCATGTTATGTTAATAAAAGTAACTCTTTAATTTTCATAAAATGAAAGCCCACATCAAACAAGTATTGTTCAGAATAGTATTGTCAACAAATTACAGTACTGGAATAATTCATTTGTTAAGGAATTTATCTCCAGTTCAGTAAATTTGTTGTTCCTTCTTAAAAAGAAAGCTTCTTATGCAGTATGTGTTTAAAACAATAGCTCTTAACTGCATAAATCTTAATTTAAATGCTTATGTGATGCAGTGAACTATGATGAACTAACAGAGATTGGCATTGTTACCAGTTAAAGAAAGAATTCTCCCTTTCTTTAGCTGATTGATAAAACTCCATGTAATATACAGTATGCAGTACTGCAGAACAATCATTGTTAGGTCAGAGGACAGAGACATTGCGAAGAGGAATAAAACAGAATCAAAGATTAGAAATACCTTACATGTGTAGTACTGATGCAAAGAGATAGTGTGGGGGCAGAAATGAAATGCTTAAATACCCAATGGGAATCCATAGTACCCAACTGAACACCATCCTTCAGAAAATGAAATGCTTTAAAACAAGAAGACTAGTTATGCATTGATATAAAGTAGATGGTTAAGGAGAGATGTGAGGAAGTATTATTTTACAGAAAAGATTGTAGATATTTAAAGTCACCAGTCATAATCTATAAGAAGGTAAAATGGAGGCTAATATCAAGAATGAGTATGAAAAGTACAAGGTAATACTTATGGGAGTGACAAAAACTTAAGCTGCTGGTTAAGCTGGGTCTGCAAATTATCCCAAAGACACAACCACTGTATAGTAATTAAAGCAGCAGCTTTTAGCCTCCCACTGCTGTATGGCAGGGAATCTCGTGATTATGAGTTTCTTTTTAGACTTATTAGCTACTGTACAAAAAACGTCCTAATTTTCTTCCAAATAACAGGAATGTCTAAGAGGCAGTAAAATAGGCAAAAGTACTTGGACAAAATTGTGTTTATGTAATATCAAAATCTGTCGGTTCACCTGACAAATAGTTCATGAAAACTGCTTTTTTTAGAGTTGCTCAGCAGAAAATAAAATTTAGAGAAATAGCAAGAGGTAATATCTTTCATTCATTAAGAAAAATGCCTGCAATACTGAAATGCAGCATTTTTCATTTTTATATATACATCCCCATAACATTAAGAGAAAAAGACTGCATGGAATAATTATTTTTCTTGGTTGTGTATTTATTCTGTTCAGAAAGTTTAAGTTTTTCTACTGATGCAATTATTGTGTGACTATTTGTATGTAACCAGTTCAAGTTTTTCTTCATAAAGATATTCAGTTGACTTTCCCAGGTCTGTAGTGTTTTGTCATTTTTTTAAATTTTAGGGAATACTGTAACTATAAATGGTTTTGTCAGCTAAGCTGAGTTCAGGATACACTAATAGAGAGAACAACTAGGACTCCTAAAGAATCTTGTTTAGTTGAGTAACAGATTACCACGTTCAGCATTCTGAATATGGTGTACAGTTGTAGTCAGTGCACATGAATAATTACATAAAATTACAGGCAAAAGTGGATTTAGCATGAAAGAACATATTCTACTGTAAAAATATCTCTGAAGTACAGCACCGGTGTCACTGTAAACTCTACACTCCATTAGTGGTTCTGAAATGTGCATCATTAAGGATGTAATTTCCTTATTGCCTGTTATCCCAGTGGTGTATACCAGACATAATGCTGCAGGCACTGAACTCTGGAGAAAAGCACTGTGTAAAACTGAAGACAAATACTAAACATAAGTGAACAGAGGCATTTTGTGGGCCCTTATCTGCATTATCTTTTATCAATACAACAGATAATTATATAAGAAGCAGTAAAGGTACAATACAGCAGCTGATTCCACATGGCCAAGTAATTTGCTGATCTGAAGGGTGTGTAAAAGCACAGTTTTCCACGTTTTTTTAATGAATCCAAAGTATACATCACAAAAACATATTTATCTGTAGTCCACTGAGTTTTAGTTCATGTGTATATGCAGGTTTACAAAAACCTTATAGACTGCATTGCATGATGTACTATATTATTGGTGTGAGATTTTATAAACAAGTTATTCATACTACCAGTAGTGCTGCACCTGGCATTGCATCCTCTCAACTGCGCCATACAAGCACAATTCATCACTCTCAACTTGGAAATACAAGTCCTTTTCAGGGGTACCAGACAGCAGACATTTTGATTTATTAAAATCTGTCCATGCCTTTGGAAAGAAATATTTTACTGTCTTCTCATTGCTTTCCCTGATTCATCTTTTATTGACTAGATCTTGTGCAAGTTATATTTCCCAAAGAAGGTCGAACTGGTTATTTATGTCAAACTGGATAAATAAAGAATGACAGAGAGAGAGAGAGAAAGGAAGAAAGAATAAATGAATGAGCATAAACAACTATTCATGTTACATCATGTCATAGCCACCAGACATTTACACGTAAAAACTGGGACTGAGTTATATTTAGTACTGTACATTAGAGACAACGAGAAGTCAATTTAAAATTTTAAAATATTCTGATAAATCAGTACTAAATGAAGATGAAACAGAAATGTACTTTGAACAAGTAATTTGAACATAACCATGTTATTCATTCAGTTATTAACAGGGCATCTGGGTTGGACTAGTGGATCAGTTTCAGCCACAAAAGGCCAGAAGCACTTAAATTATTACATACAAGGAAAGGATGAGCTACATGTGCAAGATAATAGCAATAAAGATGGTGGGAAAACGGATTATTGTACATAACGGAATCAGTGTAACTGAAAGCAGTATGAATAAAGTTTTTTAAAACATGTTGACTGTTGCACATCTATCTGTGGCATATATAGCTGGATACATTTAGAAGCATCTGCATCATCTTTGGTAAGCCAAGTAGGTTTAAAATCAGTGACTGGAAGATTGGTAGCAAGGGGTAAAATGTGCTTCATTGACTAACTTAGAGGCATCTGTGACAAAGTACAAGATACACGTGCTTGTATAGCTTTTTATATCCCTGCCATACTGGTCACCAATGAAACTTGTCTAATGCCAGAAATAAGTGATTAGGAAACTACCCCACCTGGCATACCTCTCAACCTCTTAGCACAAAAAATCTGGACAAACCCAAAAATAATGGGGTGACAAAGACTCAAAAATAGGGATATGTTTTAAATATGGTTCCTGTAAGCTTAGATAGCTGCTAGAATAAAAGATGTTGTGTTAGCATTCATTTTCTGAAGGATATGATGTCTGAAACTCAAATATGTGTCATTATATAGTAACTTTAATCTTTAGTGATTTGCCAGAAAACCACACATTTTATGATGAAGAGACCATAAATGTAAGGCAGAAATTTGGACATTCTGTGAAAATCTGGACAGTTGAGAAGCATGCAACCTAGCTACAATGTTGTCAGAAAGGGCAGGGTAATTAAAAGAGCGAGTTGTGTTTATATAATTTACAAAAATACTCTAGATGTAACCCCTTGCTGTCCAAATATCCCTTATTTTAACAACACAGAACTTCTCATCTCAGTACTAAAAATGGGTAAGTATAAAAGCATATGTATTGTAGCACTATATATGCCACTGCGAGATAATACCAGTACAGCTGAAGATAACCTAAGCTGGATATCTTATAACATACACCTTGAAACCATAATACTTAGTGATCTTATACCTAGACTGGCAGATCACCAATACAGCCACACCCCAAATGCACAATAAATCTCTGTAACCTCACCCAACACATCGTTACAGCTACAAGATTCAATAAAACTACAAATAGACGGTCCATACTTGACTGGGTTCTTACCTCCAACCCACTCAATATAAGCTTTTTTGGATGCATCCTGATATAATCAGTAACCATCTTGCCTCATTTACATTAACAAAAATTAAATAATAAAAAATCAAGTCATTTACATCACAAAATTCGTTGAAGATGCTTTCAACAATAATCTGAGACACTATTACTGGTCATCTCTGAAGGCAATACCCCTTGACGAGGCAATATCTTATCTCAACACAACATTTCTTAATATACTGAATCATCATGCACCACTTTGTACAAAAAAAAAAAGTTACATCAAAACCTGTCCCATAGTCAGCTAAAGAAACCAAGCAACTCATGGCCCTAATTGATAAAACATTAATAAATTGAGCTAAAAACAAAACAGCATGCCTATCAAAATTTTAGCAACTTAGAAACCTTACTAAACAAAAGATTAAATCAGACAGACAGACAGACAATACTTTTACCAGCTGCTACAACAGAAATGTTAGAGCAATCTAAGCACTTATTGTCCTCCATTAATAAACTCCTTTATCCAGGCCAATCCAACAAACCCTCACAAACTACAAATAACAGCTAAGACAGCATTGCTTCCCAATTCAATTCCCATTTTGTACAAACTGTTCTCTCCTTACTCAGTGATAACCCCCTCTTCACCCACAATCCAACAAAAACCTGAAATTCAGACAAATCAGTTTAATTTTCAGCCTGTCCCAAGACATAAGAAATTCTGAACACACTAAAATGAATTACATTCTAATCACTGAGTATCTGAAAATTGCAGCAGACACTCTCACCTACCTTGTCTCTATCCTTATAAATCATTGTGTTTCTGAAAACTATGTCCCAGCCCTCTGAAAAAGTCTTTCATTATACCTTTCACAAAGGGGGCACATCCACAGATGTCACGAGTTATAGACCTATACTTAACACCTCTATCAAAACTCTTTGGAAAATGTATCCATTCTCTACTCTTAAAATAACAAATACCTCCTTTCCAACACCACATATGTTTTTTCCCAAACATAGTACTACAGCCACCCTTCTCAGTTTCACAAACACAATACACCACATGAAAAACAATGCAACTTAGTATCATCTATTTTCCTTGACAAATCAAAGACACTGTCGCTCACCAAAATCTACTCACAGAACTTTCATCCCTCAGTTTCCTCACTCAGCTCTGTCATACTTCCATAAATATCAACAGCAGGTGGTAAAATGGCTCCAATACTTTTTAACCTTCCTATTGTTTCTATTGGAGTCCCACTGGGTTCAATACTTGGCACCCTCTTCTTCAATATCTTTATAACTAAACTTCACACAGCCTCCAAGCACACAGTCATAATACAATATACAGATAATAGAATCATAACCATCATTCAAATCAAACAACAAAAGTCAACAAGTCATCCTTTGGATGTGTACTATGTACAAAGTAGAAATGGTTTGTAAACATATACATGGTTTTGGATCGTGAAATGTTCTACTGAGGCAAAGTAAGCTCTATTTTTATGTTGTACGCTTTTGGTCGATTTTCAGCTTTGATATATTCACGCTAGTGAGCAGTGAGTTGTTTTATTTAGTTTTATTATTCTGAACACAGCAATGGCTGTTATGAAATGAAGGTCAGCATAATACTGAACTAAAATGTATATCTGATGTTGTAGAATTCTTTGGAGCTGTTTTTAGATAAATTTTGTTGTTTGATTTGAATGATGGTTATGATTCATTATTACATTGCTATGTGCATAATTTATATGAACAGTTTTAGGTAATGCATTTCAAACTGTTTTTAAACTGTTTTTAAACTGTTTAGATTGTTTTTGTCTCTATGACTACTAATTTATAATTGATTAATTGCATTTGTAAGCTTTTTCTTCCTTTGTTTGGTGAGAGCACCTTTAGCTGTGAGTAGTATTCCTGGTACTGTTATCTTCATCTGCTGTTTGTCTACTACTCTGTGCCCACGATGGATAATCAAAATGTTATGGACAGGTCTGTTTGTACAAGACATTAACCCTTTATTGTCACTGGATTTGAATGAGGCACCAACTTTAAGAAATGCTAATGACACTGGTGAAAATTTACAAGAGTTCCATGACCAATTGAGAATGCTAGAGAACAACCTTTATCAACTACAAAGATATTTGTGGCAAAGACTACACCTAGAAGCGTGTCTGCACTATAAGGTAGTCCCAGAGGCATCCATCCGTCTGTGTTAAAGCAATGGCAGGAGTTAAATATTAGTCTAGGGTTTGATTATGTGAGACTCCTGTTGTCCTATTTTTCACCATTAGAAACTGAACAAACAGATGTTCTTTATCAATATATTCTCGACAATTTCTCTTCTGATTATTTTTACACATGTTAAATCTTTTGGTGAAAGGTTGAGTAAAACCAAGCAACATAAATTAAAGAGAGACCACACAGACTTTCAAAATGGCCAAGTGTTTGTGTGGCCTAGACATCAGGGTGAACAAGCTAATGCCATTTCAGGCACATGTCTCTGCTGGCTTAGAAGCTACCAATGATCCTATATCATCATCTCTAGATCTGATTTGGACCCTATTGAGATCCAGAGTATGGACACACCACCACCAAATCAGGAAGCCCTGCTGAACCATCATTGTACAGGAGCCATATCCAAGAATAAAAATGAGAAAGATATGAAGAATTTTACCCTATCACAAGGGAGGGGCGTCCAGCAGCAGGGGAGCAAAAAACGCAAATATTCTCGGAACATGTCCAACAGAAGGACAAGGTACTGACTCTGGTGTTTAATTTTTCTAATGTTGCTATTGATCCAGCTGTATTCAGCCTTCTCAACAGAGGCCTTTCTTTTATTCCTGCTGCCAGAGCCTTACTAGAAGATACACTACTGTACTTGAGACTCATAATGATAGCAGTGTTAATTCAAATGAACCACTACATATTTTAAGAAAAAGTTGGATCTTTGTGAAAATGATTTATATATGTTGTTTTCCTCAAAACATAACAGGAAAGGGGTTTTATAATCTCAATAGAGAAGAAAATTGTGCCCTACTTGGCTTAAGGGCAATGATAAATTAGTTGTGAAACCTGCAGATAAAGGGGGGGGGTAGTATTAATGGACTCAGAGGATTATAAGAAGTGCATGTTTGAACTGTTATCTGATCATAACACGATACTGCATTTCCACACACCATGTGTCTACCATTGTGAACAATGTTAAGGATAACATCTATGATCTACTGCTATGCAGGCAGATCAGTTTAGAGTTATATGAGTATCTGTTGCAAACTGACCCGATTATACCCATTCTTAGACATGGCCCATTCCCATGAGACCCATTTAGCAGGTTTTCTACCTTTCTTGAGAGTATTTCGTCCAGTGGTAGATAGCTGTAGTAATATACTTAGGGATACCCCAAACTACTGAGACCCTGAAAAAAAGTACACATAGAGAAATCTAGGGAAGTTACCTACTTGTAACCATGGACGTTGAGAAACTTTTACATCTATCCCCAATGAGGTAGGCATTCAATATATTAGAGAACTACTACACAAGGAAACTCAATTCTCCACTGATAGAATCACTTTATTGTTGGATATAGTTCTTAGCAATAATGTTTTCATGTTTGGAGATGAGTTCTTCCTGCAGGCATTTATTGGTGGGAGAAACAGTTTCTGTTTGGTCATACATCCTTTAACCAGGTTAAATATTATAAAAGGTTTGTGGATGATATACTCCTAATTTGGGAAGGACCCAGGACAGATTTTTAGTATTATTGGAACATCTGCATACTACCACTAATTTTTGAAGTTGAAATGCATTGCTGGCTGCTGATAGCATGCATCCAGCATTTACCTTCGTGGGATAGTAACCAGTCAGTTTCACAGGGTATTTCAGACTCTGTCAGAATGTGAAAGATTTACATGAAGAATCCACTAAGTAGAAATATCTGTTTAATGAAAGGGGCTATGATATGCAGATGGTTAGTATTAGATGTATCATCAGAAGAAACTGGAATGTTCTCACTGGGAACAAGCAGATTAAGGGATATAGTGGGTTCTTCACCCAGATTCTGTTAAAAAAAAAGTGATAATAAAAGGAAACAACTATAATGTGATCAACATATTACTAATGTAAGCAAACCCACATGTCTACTCTTGGGTGATATAACAACTGATATAACTTTTAAACCTAAATTTTATGCAGATTGCAATACAAAAATGTTGTTTATTTGGCTACTTGTCTTTCTGCTCAGCCTTATAACCATCTCTATGAAATTAGAAGACAAGATGAGACCAATGCCCATTGTTTTGCCTTTAGAGTCTTACAGATTATTAGACCCCAGCTAGGAGAGGAGTAGCACACATGCACATGCTAGCTGCTGAGTGACACTGGATACTCAAGTTAGCAGCACACCTTCCCCGGGCCTGAATAGCTACATACCTTTAAAACCTATACTACTTGAGCGTAGATAGGATTGTATAAGTTTACTATATTTTATTTCGTTCCTAAATATGTAGGGTTCTCTTACCATTATACTGTTTGGACATGATGGCTTTAACATTTATATTCTTGTATGACTTTGTCTATTTTTAGCCATGGTCTGAGGGTGCTCCCATTCCATTAACATCCCTTTTTGAGGTTTACCCAGTACATACCCTATGTTTATTAATATTAGCTTGTCTTATGGCATGAACATTATTTCTAATATAGAGGAATTATTCACTGGTATCATTTTTCTGTAACTTTTGATTTTATATCTACATGTTTCCTCTTCATAAGTCCAATATAGAACAGCATGAAGATATGAGGTTTCATGCATGCATCTTAATGCCTCTTAGTAGGCACATGGTGGTTTCTAGCCTATGTTGGCTTGATACACTTTTAATCAGCATAGACAGGTCACCCTTTATATTTATATTTATTTAAGCTATTGTTTTATTTGACATTCAGAGAGGTCTTATAGTCTAGCTGCTAATATGATGAGCTTGGATTCATCATATATACAGGCTCTCATGCTTGTTTGCACATATCTTTTATGGTTGTGTATATATATTTTTACATACTGTATGTATTTCCTCATTTTTCTCATTTTATTAGCTATGTATTTAGTTTATATGTTCATAGAAGGGAGGCATTTAGTTACGGTATTTGAACCAATGCCCCTTTCATTGATATGATTAAGTTTCAAGCAATTTCAGCAGTTGTTATAAAAATGCTTGTAAAGTTATGTATACCTAGGCATTAGGACCCAGAAGAAGCCTTGTCTTCTTCAAGTCATCTTTGGATGTGTACTATGTACAAAGTAGAAATGGTTTGTAAACATATACATGGTTTTGGATCGTGAAATGTTCTACTGAGGCAAAGTAAGCTCTATTTTTATATGTAATGCTTTGGGGTGATTTTTTTCAGCGTCCTTATGTCTATTTTTGATATATTCACGCTAGTGAGCAGTGAGTTGTTTTATTTAGTTTTATTATTCTGAACACAGCAATGGCTGTTATGAAATGAAGGTCAGCATAATACTGAACTAAAATGTATATCTGATGTTGTAGAATTCTTTGGAGCTGTTTTAGATAAATTTTGTTGTTTGATTTGAATGATGGTTATGATTCATTATTACATTGCTATGTGCATAATTTATATGAACAGTTTTAGGTAATGCATTTCAAACTGTTTTTAAACTGTTTTTAAACTGTTTAGATTGTTTTTGTCTCTATGACTACTAATTTATAATTGATTAATTGCATTTGTATGTTTAATTGTATATAAGCATTACAGATTTCATTTTGAATTGATATCTGAAGTATTTGAATAAAAGTTCTTGCTGTTTTTGAAGGATTGCCTATGGTCATTACTTGGGAGTTGCTGTAACCTATGTCCTGCTGATATATTGTGTGGCTGCTTTCATTTTTTTTTACTTTTTTCTTCCTTTTGTTTGGTGAGAGCACCTTTAGCTGTGAGTAGTATTCCTGGTACTGTTAATATACAGATAATACCGCCCTTATCTATTCTGCCCCAAGCCTCTCAAAACTTAATGAGTTCAATAAGGATACTTTCTATTCCATTTAAATATGGCTAAGTAAAGAAAATATTTTCTTCTAAAACTGAAAAATAAAACTAATACTTCTTACCCCCAAAACATTCTTCAGACCAAAAACAATCTTTCAAAATACTCTCTCAAAGTAACACCAAAATAGAAATAGTACAACAACCAAAGCTACTGGGTGCCACAATAGATGAACACCTAAAGATGATACCACCCTCATCTATTCTGCCTCAAGCCTCCCAAAATGTTATGACTTCAAGAATGACACTTTCTCATCCTTTTAAACATGGCTAAGGAAAGGAACTATCATTTTCTTCTACAACTAAAAAACAAAGCTAAGGCTTTTTACCCCAAAAATATTTCTCAAACAAAAACAGTCTTGCAAAATACTCTCTCAAAATAACACCAGAATAGAAATATTACAACTAAAGCTACTTGGTGTCACAATAGATGAATACCTAAAGTTTGATCTACACATTCTTAAAAGAAAAAAAAACACAAGAAACGTGGTTTATTATACAGATGCAAACAATATTTCACTGAGAGCACTACATTACATCAACCTACTTACTACCATCTTTCCTTTATGCCTCCACCATCCTGACTAACCTTAATATCACCCACAAATTAAATTAGACATTTGTTACAACAAAATTGCTAGATTTGCCACTGATCTACCCACAGAAAAGTCACCACTGAATAGCCTTAAAACAGCAATACTGGCTAGAGCTCCCACAATATCTTACCCACTCACAGCTACTTATTGCCCATAACTTAATATATATGCCAGAAAGCTGTCCAGCAATTCAAAACACCATAAAATATAGTTACCCTGACAGGAAACTACACTCTCAAAATAAATCACTTTTACTCACCATCAAATCTAATAAAGCTGTTGATCACTCACACTGCTGCTGTTATGTCTCCAGTCTTTAGAATGCCCTACCACAATATGTCTCCAGTCTTTAGAATGCCCTACCACAATATGTCTCCAATCTTTGGAATGCCCTACCACAATATGTCTCCAGTCTTTGGAATGCGCTACCGCAATATGTCTCCAGTCTTTGGAATGCCCTATCACAACACTTAAAGCAATTGAAAAAAACTAACAGTTTTCAAAAATCAAATTAAACAATACCTAAATAACTCCTGACTATATTCCTGCTCAACCCCAGGCTAATACCTTAACTGTACTAACCAAAACTGCTGTTTAATTTATTTTTTACTGTTTTGCTGCATCCTAATGCTACTATATGCGGATTTCTGCCTCTTAACCTTTGTTCTGTTTTAAAATACAAGTCTTTCTTATACCATTTCTTATTCTTTTAAGTTTAAATATGAATTGACTGCTAAACTTCTATCACATTTAACCATATCTGTCTGTAACACTTTCTCTCTTTCCATCTCAACTTGATCTTTGGCATCCAATCAAAGTACCCCATTTTATTAATCACAAATATCTGCTACTGTATTGCAATGTGACTTATGTTTATCCAATCTATCTGAATGTAAGTTCATCACAATCTTGTGGAAACTGAATTGTGTTCATGAACTTTACTGAAGGTTTTTGTTTAATCCTATGTATCTGTGCTACAATTGTTTATCCTATGTGACTTTTATTCTTTGTATTAATGTATGGCATTGTAGAAATTTTATGTGGAGTTTTTCTCCCTGGGTCTTGCCTAAAAAGGGATTTTGTCCAGTTAGAATTTCCATGTCATCAAGTTGAAATAAATACATGCAAACATACATCCATAACTAAACAAATAATAAAAATAACTCAATTCCATCATGAATATGACTGATGTTAGGCCTGTCAAGTAAAGTTACCCCATTGGTGAGCTACAGCACTAATATGGTTGATTTTAGGTCTGCCTAGTAAAGATACCCCCCAAACTGTTTTTCATCCTAAATGCATTATGTTAAGGGAATTAGCCAGAAGAAGCCAGAGATCCTTATATGAGTATCTGTGCTGCAGTATGGCATGTTGTGTAGCATGCAGTTAAAATAGTATTCAAACTTTTGAATATTAACGTAGTCATGCTCTCTGTTTTCATAAAGTAAAGCACACATTGGGTTGTTTTATGTCATCAGACTGATGTAATATGAATAAAACAGCATAATAATATTTTATATTACATTTTATTAATATTTTGTTGAAATGCAACACTGGCCTTTGGAGTATGTAGTCTTGTAGCTTAGTAGAAGACTTTTTCATGTTTGGGAAGCCTTGCTTGTTATAATATTGATATGAGGGTGTAGAGGAATGTGGAAGACTGGAGGCATTATTGAGGTGCATACGTTGAGAGATTTGTTCTAGAAGAATGCCTGAGAAAACTATAATTTGTTGGTGTGCCAGATTCTTTTAGCCTTTTAGTGTCAAAAAAGTTATATTTGTTTTTATTTAGAGGTGTTCATTGTTAATAATCTAGAGGATGACCCATGTAATATGTTACAGAACTCTTCATGTAAAGAGTTTAGATATTTTGTGATACATGAGGCATTCCAGAGGATAGCATAACCATTAGCTTGCAGGGTTGCTATGGAGTCCTTACTTTCTAATTTTAGGTATAACTATGTAAAACTGTAGTGGGCCAAGGACTGATCCTTTGTGCTCCCCCTTTTGACAGGATACCTTGGCTAACAGAGTAATGTACTTCAACAGAGCATAATCTACCTGTCAAGTGACATTATTTAAATGTTTATTAAAAAGATGAGTGAGCTGCTGCAAGCCAAGATCATTTTCACCTATGAACCAGGCCAAAAACAGCTACATAAATTACAAGCAAGATATAAGAATGCTAGGTTTCCACATAAAAAAGTAATACTGAAAAATACTATGAGCTTCAATGTGAAGTTATATATGAATACAATCCCAGCAGTACAGTGAGCTGCAATAATAGTGATATAACTCGAATGAAACGAAGTTTGTAGAGAATATAATAGGAAAAGAGAATACGGTCAACGGAAGGAGTAGCAAATGTCAATAGGAAAAGGGTGGATGGGGAAGTGTTTGTGAACTGTGTAGAGAGAATTAAAGGGAAAAAAAAGAAAGCAAAAATTGGAAATGGGAATATAGTGAAATATGACATTTCAGAGATAGTTATAGAGAACTTTCTTAAAGAAGGAAAAGGTTGGTAAATTTATAATTCTGGATGATGGAGTATTTCAGATCATGCCAGGTTACTGAATACCCTTTCAGTTCAAGAGATTATATATTAGAAAATTTCAATAAAATAGCAGCCATAGAAAAAACTCCTACTAGATAGTAGTAGGTAGCAATGGAAAGGTTGTTTGTGTGTGTGTGTGTGTGTGTGTGTGTGTGTGGGGGGGGGGGTGAGCATAGGTGCACAAAGAAAAGTCTTAAATAAGGGTGCTAAGGAAAAAGAGTAGATTTTTTGGTGATTTAGCATATTTTAATTAAGGCTAACAATGTGCTGTAACAATCACATGGGTCAGCAAGGCTAATGAACTGGCAGGTCTTTAGTATCTTCTGAAGGAATGTGATATTGTAGAAATTACATATGGAGAACATGAAAGCATGTATTCAAGTTAGAGAATGAGGCTATTTTTTTTTTTGTAACAGGAACTCCAGGTTTCTGGCAAGAATACAGTAAAAGTCCTGTAGAAGAGGATGAATTATCCCAGTAGACTGTTCCCTTCATAGTCTTTGTGAAATTGGAAAGAGAGGTGTGGAGCTAACACAACTCTTAGGAATGTTTATGTCAGCTGTAAAGGAAGTGTTATTAAAGTGTTCAAACAGATGGACAGTGATACAGGAAATTGTATTATTTGGCAGGTGCTGGCAGAGAGTCAGTGGATACTGAACCAGTGAAAACATTACTGAATTCTTTTTGAAGCAGTAGTTTGAGTTTCTGAAAGTTACTGGCACTCCTAAGAATACGTACCTCACTGTGTGCAGGATCAACGGCAAGTTAGAAAAGTTAGAAGATAAATTGTGGTGTGAACACAGCAAGTGAAAAAAAGCTTTTGTCAAGAAGAAACATGCCATGATTTGATAAAAGTATAATTATAGTGGATGTTCTAGCCTGAATCCATGTTGCTGTACAATTATAGTACATTATTTAGCCTGGTTCCATGTTGCTGTACAATTATAGTACATTATATAGCCTGAATTCATGTTGCTGTACAATTATAGTACATTATATAGCTTGAATCCATGTTGCTGTACAATTATAATACATTTTATAACCTGAATTAATAGGGCGGCCATGGTGCTGCAGCAGTTAGCAGTGCCACCTCACGGCAAGTGGTTCTCTGGTTTGATTCTCAGCTGGGGTGCCTTCTGTGTGGAGTCTGCATGTCCTCCCTGTGGTTGCATAGGTTTCCTCTGGGTGCTCCTGTTTCCTTCCACATCCCAAAGACATGCTGTAGGTGAATTGGACACTCTCAACTGGCCCTAGGTGGAAGTGTGTGCCTTCTGTGGAAGATTGGGCGCTGGGCTGAAAACTAGGCATCATAAAACTCCACTGCCAATCGTTCTGCGGACTGTTGTTCCACTGTGGCAACCCTTAACCAGGATAAGCCAAAAGGAGATAATGATATAGCCTGAATCCATGTTGTTGAACAGCTATAGTGCAATATAAGAATCAATCAGAGGAGGTCAGAAAAAACTGGGAAGAGAGACTGAAAAAGCAATTTACGAGGGAACAATGGAAGGACATAAGTATGGCTGAATCCATGTTGCTGTACAATTATAATGCATTAAGTAGATTGAATCCATATTGCTCATGAGCAATTAAGCTGTTCTTACTAACATAACATACTAGTTGAAAGTGGATTACTTTATTCATTATTCTGGTTATGGCAGTCAATAGAGAGATAGATCTACAGTTGCCTATTTTGTGAGAGTGCTGTATTATTTTGACTGTCAGTGACAAGTTCCATAAACAGGTGAGCATCTTACCAATATAACTAGAAGGTAGATGGGAACTGAGCTGAACAGCCTGTGGGATTCCTGATACTGCGAGTGTTTTCAACAGTATTACTGTTTTTGCAGATACTTTGCAGAAGGATAACAGTTGAATTGTGTTGATTATGGTGCAGTGTTACATTCTGCATTTTAATTATTGCAGGGAAATAAGGATGATATTTGGAGATAAAAGACTGATAAATTTTTTTAAATGATTTTACAGTTTTGTTATTTGTAAGGAGAGTAATGGAGAAATAGATATTTTTGGACTGGTGAGTTATTGCACCAGCTATTAGCATTACTTTATTGCACCAGCTATTAGCATTACTTCTGGCCAATATTTGTTTGCATGTCTTAGAAAAACATGCTGTTTGTATCTTTAAAAAAACATATTTTGCACTGTTTAACCTGCATTCTTCAGTTTTTCTTTTGAGATAGACATTGTTCATAAAGACTGGATTGTTGGTGATTTTCCAGAAATACCTAACTTGATCAGACTATCTTAGTTTTACTTTGTTGTTTCTATAATATCCTGGCAATGATTAAGTTTTACTCAAAGTATTATGACAGGTAGTTTTGTTCTGTAGAGTAGTTAAATACATTGGCAATTTTTGGGAAGTCACACTGTCATCTCTGTAATTGTATAGAAGACAACAGTCACAGCAAAGTCATTGATATGAATAGGTTCCTTTGAGAAGAATATTCATCCTGAGATACATAATGATCTGTAGAACAGGTAGTGGAGACTGTGACATGAGCACAACCCACATCTGGAAGAACATCTTTTAGCCTGCTGTTAATGTCTAATGTTTTTTTGAGTCTAGCTGAATGCAGGTGAAATGGAGGAGGTACAGATATATTGCTTAGTGTGGCAAGGGGTAATAAAACAGTTATTCACCCCGAAACTTTACCTTATATTCTAAGCTTTTCTCACTGATTGTTCTTCATAGGCTTCCTCCTTCTCTTGTCTGGGCAAGTATCAATAGACTCCTACACCCAGGCCACTCCAGTACACCAACCCCACATGATGCTAATCATAATACTCACAACAAAACTGCTAATACATTTAACATCTTTTTTACATAGGCCATTCAATCTCTAGCCTGCCAGCTATCCCCTGATAACTCTACCCTTCTTACCTCCTCTATAAATCCCCTTCCTACTTTCCACCTGCAACCCATTTCCACTAACTTCATCTTTAAGCTTATCTTAAAACTCAAGCCATGTACTCCTTCAGCTGACCAAATTCCAACTGAATATTTGCAAAAAGCAGCCAAAGCAGTAGCCTATCCTATATCTATCCTCATTAATAGAACCATAAATGAAGGTTCCATCCCTGCCATCTGGAGAAATTTCTCATATTATACCATTACAAACAGGGTAACTCACATGAATACTCTAACTATTGGCCTATTGCCCTACTATCACCCTTAGCTAAACTAATGGAAAAATGCATTCATCACCAGCTCCTTGCTCATTTAATTCAACATAATATACTAGCTAACAGCCAACATGGCTTTAGACCATTTCACAGTACTACTACTGCCCTCTTATCCTTCACTGACTCCATTAACAGAAACCGTAATGACAGTGTTCTCTCTTCAGCACTCTTTATTGATCTTTCAAAAGCTTTTGATATGGTAAACCATGTTCTTCTTACTAATATTCTTAGATCTCTTTCTCTTAGCAACCAGACTGTACAATGGTTTAATTCCTACCTTAGTAATAGGCAGCAGGGAGTGCTCTGGGAGAATAGTCTTTCTTCCAACCTACCGGTAATCCTAGGGGTCCCTCAAGGTTCCATTCTAGGACCTCTTCTATTCTCAATATTTATCAAAGATCTATACCTAGCTATTCCTCAAGCCACCTGCATACAATATGCTGATGATTCAATGCTCATATGTTCAGCCAACTTAGATCAGAACTGCAATCCCTAACTCAGAAAGTATTTAACACAGTGGAGATCTAGTTCTTAAAATGTTGCCTCCTCTTCAATCCCAAAAAAAACAAAGCTCCTCCTCTTCACACCTACCCGCAAGTCCTCCCCCATTGATTTCTCAGTCTTATCTAACAATGGCACCCTCATATCCCCTGACTCCACCATCAAACTCCTAGGTATTACAATCGACAACAATCTCAACTTTGACACCCATATTAATAAAACTATAAAAACAGTCAACAGAAAAATGGGGTCCCTATACAGGATTAAGCCCTTCCTTACCCCAGCTGCTAAATCTACCATTGCCCACTCCCATCTTATCTCTACACTTCTCTATGCTTCCCCCATATATACCAACCTGTCTAAAAATAATCTTCTCAAATTGGCCAACTCGTATAATCACATCACCAGATTTGCCACTGGTAATCCATTCCGAACCCATCACTGTCTGAATCTAAAGCAGCTAGGCTGGCTTGAACTACAAAACCTCCTACACAAGTTACCATAGCCCACAAGATTTTAAATCACCCAAACAACACCCCTATACTTTCAAATCTCATAATTCCCTATACAAATCTTAATTCATTATGATCTTCTAATAAAATACTAGTCAGCATAAGTAAGTCCAACAGCCTGGCAGGTGACTCACTTTTCTCTAACAAAGCTGGTTAAAACTGGAACCTACTACCTGAGGATCTTACTTCACTTCCTTTCTTGCCACTCTTCAAACAAAAACTCAAATGTCACCTTAAATCACACTGGTTATACCCTTGCAGTAACCCTGACTAATCCTTTCTCCTTTATCTTTGTATCATCTCGTAAACTCTACTTTATTTACTAGTTATATGCTGCTTACTAACAAGTAAAGTAGGAACTGGTACCAATAGACATGTTGATTTTAATTTCCTTTTGGTGCAACAAGTATGATGTATGTACCTCTTTACATATCATTCTGCATATTTCACTGGATATAGCTTTATCTCAACTTTATGTATTTGATACTTTGTTATGTATAGCCTTGTTAGTATAATCTTGATTGTATATGTTACTGTAACTGTATTAATGTTATTACTGCTTTATTTTATCCACTGGAGCTTTTCTCCCTGGGCCTCTACTGAAAATGGACATATATCCAGCTAGACTAGCCCGATCAATAAATGTAAAATAAAATAAAATAAAATAAATAAAATGAATCCTGTAATTTTGTTATTCTTGACAGATTTCTATTTCACATGTGTGGAAATATAGTTTTATGCATAGCAATATGTCATCTTCAGCTTTCGAACCATAACTTTTTGGGTAAGCAGATATAAAATAGAGAACAAAGTGGTCTTTGCCACACAAAACCAGTACTCAGAGAGTTTGATCTTGATGTCTGGTCACTATCTGGATGGAATTGTCATGTTATTTTCATGTCTGTGTGGAGTTATTTTCACTTCCCTCAACATAATTGATATTTACTGTGGTAAGCTAGTAGGCAAAAAGGGACTGGTTCAAGGACAAAAAGGACTGGGTTTGAACCTGTCCCTCGCCGTTGAACTTGATTGATCTGTCAACAGAATTTAGCGAATAAAATAAATGAAGCTGTGGCCAGCAGCCCAGACCCAAGGTGGTGCCTATCAGAGGAAAAGACAAGCTGTACTAGCTGCTTTAGGGATTATCTGTAGTATCCTCTAAATAGTAGAACATGGAGAGCAGGCTGCATAACAAGTCAGGAATTGCCACTCAGCAGTGAAGCATTGTCTCTAAAGTGATATGATCACATTAACTAATTTTGCAAAATAGAGCATAGGTATCTGCCAGTGCTAAGTTGGTTGAGGACTTAGCCTAATTAAACCTATACCATAGTTGCTTGAAAAAGGTGGCAACAGTTAACACAAGACACCTTTCCATGTAATATAGGAATTCAGTTGATGATAATGATGATGTAGTCTCAAAATGAGAAAAGAGGTTTCAGCCAACTTGTTTCATAGGTTCATAGATTCATAGGTGTGTACTAGGCCCTGGAGCCTTTACAAGCCTAGCATATAGAAGTGTCTTGGTATTGCACCACCCGACATTAGTTCCCAGTGCCTCTATCAAGTAGAGACACTAGAGTGATCACCAGGGTGAACTTTCTATTACCCATCCACTCATCAAGATTTCTCTTGAAGAGGGACAGCAAGGTGCTCTGACTGACATGTATGGGAAGTCAATTCCAGAGCATGGGCTGTCTCTGGGTGGGGAACCTGTCCCTCCAGAATGTTCTGTTGATTGTGGTAATGAGGTTGAGGTCTCTGGAGCGTGTAGTGTGGAGAGACTGAGATTTCTTTAGATGTAGCATTTCTAACAGAGCTGGGTCAGACATGGCTTTGTAAGTCAAGTAGAGATTGCCTCTAAGTGGGTGATATGAGACAAGGAATAGCTGGAGTCTTTTGAGTCTGTGCATGTAGGACATGTGTTAAATACCTAGGATCCTCTTCGTGAGGTACTTCTGTGGCCTCTCCAGCTGTTGCAAGTGTCTAGTGAGGTACATACCAAATGAGGCATTATACTCAATGATTGAGCTAATGAGGGAAGACTAGAGAGAGAGAGAGATTATGACCTCTTTCTTCCTGGATGCAAAACCCTTGGTAATGAGATGTGCCAAATAGAAGGACTTTCTGACCACAGTGGTGATGTGGTGGTCGAAGGAGAGGTTGCTATCAACCTGCATCCCCAGATCTCTTATAATGCCTTCAATGTGGTAATTTGTGGGAACTGAGTTTTTACCAAAGGGGATGATGACGCACTTTTTGGCGTTAAGCTTAAGGCCATGGTTTTGACACCAGTCATTGGTCTCAGTGAGGCCTTACTGTAGGATGTCTGAATCACCTGGGGAGTTAATAATAGCTCCCAGCTTGCAGTCATCTGTAAACCTGGTCAGCCAGAGTCTCTTTGAAGTGGCCTGGACTTTTGAGAAGTAGATGCCAAAGAGGAGAGGATCCAGGACCAATTCCTGTGGGATTCCACTCATGACTAGTCAGTAGCCTGACTTGCAGTCTGCTACTTTCACACTGTGTGTTCTATCTGTGAGCCAATTTGCAACCCACCAAGTGCTATAGGGGTTGATGCCTAGTTTGGTGATTTTTATCAATAATTCTTGAGTGAGGAATGGTATCAAAGGCCATGGCCAGATCGTGGTAGGCTGTATGCACTGCCTTACCTTCATCCACAGCTCTGGTGACTGACTCAAAGAAGTCAACCAAGTTGAACAGGCATGATCTCCCTTTTACAAAGGCAAATTGTGTGGGGTATAGAGTTTGGAGATTTCCTATATCTTTGTTAATCGGGTCCATGATGATACACTCCATAGCTTTACATATCAGACTCGTCAAGCTAATGGGGTGATTTCCAGGGTCTGTAGTTGCTCCTCCTCCTTTATGGAGCGGAATGACTGTAGCAGTGTGCCATTCATTAGGGACAAAGCCTGAGGTGAGGCTGTGACTAAACAGGGCACACAGATGTGGTGCCAGTTTGCTTTGTAGTTCATGTAGAACACAGCCAGGGATATTATCAGGTACCATGGAAGCTGTATTCTTGGCCTTCGACAATGCAGCTTTAACCTGTGCTGCAGTAATGCTGAGTGCCTGACATTCTTCTGGTATTGTGATTGGTCCTTTGAAGGGGTAAAGTTGGCACTGAATTTGTAGGTCAGTATGTTGGCAATATCTGTTGGCTCAGTATAGGAGGTATTATTGTGCAGCAACTCAGAGCAAATTTAGGTATTGCTGTGGAGGTTCTTGATATAACTATAGAAGGCTCTGTGATTGTTTTAGTGTCTTCTGCAATTCTGCCTTCATAGCTGGCTTTGGAGGATTTGATGAGAGATCTCAACTTTTTGTTAAGGCTGATAAGGGAGTTTTTCCAGTCTTGGGACTTCATCTTTTTCTGCAACAGTTTCTTCCTTCTGTTGTAGAGTTTATTAACGGCAGTGGAACACTAGATTGACTTCCTTTTTTTGGAGGGAGTGTCTTGGTTCTTTTGGGTATGGCTAGTTCCATGCATTTATGTACATGTTCACACAGTGCACTGGCATATGATTTGGCAGACATGCAGCTATTTTCCATTGGAATGGGTGCCGTGAAGTTAACCACCTCTGTTTTTAGTAGCCCAAAGTCAGCTTTGGAGAAGTTTTTCAAGGTGGTTACCTTTGCAGGGGGTGTGGTTGAGATGTGGATTTCCATGGTGATTAGTTTATGGTCAGATCTGACCAGGGAAGGATTGACTATTGGTGTAGAGCAACGGTCACCCATGTTAGTAATAACCAGGTCAAGGATGTTGCTTCCTCTAGTGGGGGTCAGAATGAGCTTGTCCAGGGCATTGGAATTGATGAATTCCAGGAAGCGCTGGGCCAGTGTATTGGTGCTTGAGTAGTTTTCCCAGGTGATGGAGGGGTAGTTGAAGTTTCCTAGTATGAGAGTGTTGAGTTGGACCTTGATAGATTCCAGGGTGCTTAGGAATGTGAAGTGAGAGTCTCGGGACATGGTTGGGGACCTATAGCAAACTATGACCTGAATCGCCATCTTACCCAATGTTAGTTGTACCTGAAGTATCTTAGATGCGTTATGCTGGGCTACTAGTCTGGAGGTGTGCATATCTTTTATGAATATGGAGACACCACCACCTTTGGAGCTTCGGTCCATGTTTTGGGGCCGAAAGGTGTAAAATTAGTTATAGCCTAGTAGCGCAGGGGTGCTTTCTGCCACTATAAACCAGGTCTCCATTACAGCACAAATGTCAATGTTCTCCATTTTGAGGAGTGCTTCGAGCAAATGCATCTTGAGATTTGCATTTCTAGCACTGAACAGCATGACCCTCAGATTGTATTTATTTATAACTGTTACAGTGCTAATTTGGTCTTTGGACCACCACCTAAAAAAGGCACTATAGGGGTGGCAAAAGCCTTAGCCAGTACCTGGAATCCCAGGGGTGACAGATGCAGGCCATCTCTGGCAAAGCATCAAGGTCTGTCAGTTATGTCATCCCAAGCAGACAGATACTAGATCCCCTTAGAATGACACCAGAAACTTAGCCAATTGCTGAAGTCAATCATTTTTTGTTTGTACTGTGGTATCATTCTGGATGATGGTAGGATACTGCTCAGGGCTAGGGTCATACTTGCCTGGGCCACATAATCTGAAATCTCCACCAATTCTCTTTTCATGTAGTCCAGGGAGGTGTGTCTCAGGTCATTCACACCCACATGGACAATGACAGAGTCATACATGTACTTGTTGTGGAGTGTTATGTGTCAGATTCTGGCACCTGATAAACAGTTGAATGTTACCTTCTGCTTATTCAGTCTAGTGAGTGGGATATCTGTGTGCCTCACTATTGAGTCACCTATGATTAGTGTACTGGGCAAGGTGTTTAGTCTTAGTGGCTTAGGTTGAGGGGCACACTGTGGAGATGAGCTATGTGCCCTGTGGTTTGTGCTGTGTTGTGGTAGTCGAGTGCATTTCTGTCTTGGAGGTCTCTGCTGTTTGGGTAAATTTCTATTGAGAGCCTCCACAAAGGTGGGTGTGTGGTTTGTGTTTTTATGTGAGAGCTGTGATGGTGGGTGCTCTGGAGGGCTATATGTTCCATGTGGTGTGGTGCAGGTGTTGACCTTCTCCTGTTGACCAGCTAGTCTTGGCTGCAGAGTGCATAGCCTTCATATTTCTGTGGTTTATCTATGAGCATCAAGAATTCCAATAAAGTCATTCTATTACATATGCTTTAAATGTTCAAGTGTTCATAATCTATTTATTCATTTATATTTTTATTTATTTATTCATTTATGTATTTATTTTTACTCATGTAAAGATGGTTTCAGAAAGATGGACAGTACTGGTCCTTTAACTTTAATTACATGTTACCTGATAGTCAGATATAGCCAGTTGGATTACACAAGAAGCAGAAGCTACCAATCAGGGCAAATGACATGCTACACAAGAGGTGGAAGGCAGATATCAAGGAAATAGAAGAGGCACAGTACAAAAAGGCAGTCAGAAAGGCAACATAGGAGGTGACAAAAGCAAAGATACAAGTGGAAAGACAGTTGGATGAAGGGGTAAAAAGGTGGAAGAAAGACTTATTTTGGTATATAGCAGAAAGAAAGAAAGAAGATATGGGCAGACCTTGTTAGGCTGACCAGAGATAGAGGGGAGGTCAAGGAAGACTGGAAAAAAAGTATTCACTGAATGCTTTGTATCAGTCTTTACAAAGGAAACCAAGGAGAGGGTACCATGCTTATGGGAAACAGGGTAGCACTGGGACAGTATTGGACAGACACCAGTTTTTGACAGGGAGGAGGATGAGAGGGAATTGTCTTCCCTAAGGGATGATAAAAGACATAGCAGACTGACTGCATTTTAGCAGTCCTCAGAAATCATGCCAGTTTACTGGCTGACCCTCCAAAAAACATTTTCAGCAAATCGCTATTTATTGCAGAAGTACTTAAGGAGCAGAAAATTGCAACTGCAGTACCCATGCATGGGATAGTGGGCAAAAATCCAAGGAACTACAGGCACGTTAGCTTAACAACAGTGGCAGAGTAAGCCATAAAGAAAATCTTGAGAGAAAGGGTAGTTGCTTTCCTGGAGAGCAGCAGTCTCCAGGAAAACAGACAACATATGTTCCTAGTCAAAAGATGCTGTCAGGTAAACTTGACTCAGTTTTATCAGTAAATCATCAGAAGATGATCAGAGAAACATTGGTAGATGTGATCTACCAGGACTTTAGCCTGGCCTTGAAATGTCCTGCAAACAGCTGCTTGCAAAGTGAGTGGGGTACAATCAAGAACTGGATTGCTGTGGGGTTGACGGTAGAACACAGAAGGTTGTAGTTAGAATGGTCATGCCAGGAACAAGGAAAGTGACTGTTGTTGTTATGCAGAAGTCAGGACCAGGTCTAGTGTTCTACAGTGTTTTTGTTTCAGACTTATCTCAAGGAACAGAAAACATGAATGGAGAAAAGAAAAGCTTACGCACGTGTCGTTTTGGTTTTAGAATGAATGCAGTCAGAAGTTTGGAAATATATTAGAAAAACACATTTATGTCAGTTAACTTGTGTGTTCCAAGTACCATATTAGAATACCATAACTTTTAAAAAGAGCTGGACAATCCTCTCTACTTCTTTGCTCAATAATTCTGGACAAAGTCAAAAATAATGGGGATACGAAAATAGATAATCAGAGACAATTTTTTAAATATTACTCCAATCCACTTAAAAACTTAATAGAGCAACAGGTTTTTATTAACATGCACTTTCTGAATGAAAGGTAATATGCGACTCTAATGCCTGTCATTACTGACTGACTGTAATCCTCAGTGTTAAACCAAATAATCAAAAATTGTATGCGGAAATGGCTGCTTTGGTGGCATAAAGGGATGACTTACAAGAATACAAATGACTCAGGTCAAGTAGCGGCTCATGTGACTGATGGAGTGGCAGGGAAGGATGGGCATTTGTTAATGTTCCTCCCTAAGGGGGCATGGTCCAAAGAAGGGAGTTGCCCTCAGGCCTGTGTTGACAGGGGAGGAGGGCAGTATTGGCTTTTACAGTCAGATCCACCCCCCCCATTGTTCCACTGAAGAGCAAAAAAAAGGGGGCATTCCTTCTACTAGCATAGCAACCAGTTAGCCAGATGAATGACATGCCCCCCATCCTGCTCCAGCCATTCCGTTCCTATTTATGTACTCTGCCCTTAACCCTCCTTCAACACATTTTATTAAAAAAATAATTTCTTCTTTTAAACTGCAGAAAACTGCTTGCACAAATCTAGCAAACAGTTGCTATAGTTTATACCCTGCCTAGATGGAGCACTACAGTGCTCAGGTATAATTAAAAAACAAATTTGTTTTCTTTTTTTCTTTTTTTTTTAACTGTACTAAACTACTTGCTGCAATGTAGCAAGCAGTTGCTACAGTTTAGACCACACACAGAGTCATACAGCAGTCAGCTTAGACTGCAAATGCAATGCTGGCTTTTAAAAGCTGGTAGTGCATTAAAGAGAGATTGGGATTGGTACTGGTGCCCGCCCTGACACTTTGCACCTAGGGCAGTTGCCCCCATCACCCTGCCCTACTTATGCTGCTGCATGGCATTGTTGCCAGAGAAGATAATGAATACTGTTGTTTTGGAAGAGATGTGTTTTGAGGTGAAAACTTGGAATTTAGTTATTTATTTTTTGTTTAGAGTTTAGTAGTATTTATGAATTATTTAGCTATGTTTCACTTGATAAGAAGGATTGCTGTGTAAGGTCTTTGAGTTCAGAGAGAGATATGGCAGAGTAGATTAGGGTTGAGTCATCAATGTGTTGAACTAGGGTGACATTTTTCCATTTCATTGCTTGAGCTCTGTTTGAGAGGTAATTATGGAACCATCACAATGAAGAGCTGGTAAGCCCTAAGGATGACAGTTCATGCAAGAGTTTCTGCATGGAGAGGGGATAGTAAAAGCTTTTGGTAAGTTTAGGAGGATGGTAGAAATTAGGCTTCCAGCATTTCTATGAGTGTCGACAGTAACAAAATTCAGCAAAGCAGTAGTTATGCTGTGATGAGGACAGAAACCATGCTGGGTTGAAGGCAGAAGCTGGTTATTTATTAGATAGTTGAGAGGTTGCCTCTGAATAGATTTTTCAATTATATTTTTGATAAGGGTAATAAGATGCCAATTGCCCTATACTGTAGTTTGAAAGGTCTGTATTGATTCCACCCTTGTGTAGTACAGTAATGAATAAAATTTTCCATAATGAGGGGAATTTCTTTTCAGATATGGATTGATTTATCAGAATTGAAACTGGATATGCAATAGCCCCTGCTGCTATTTTAAGACAGTCAACAGGTAGATTGTAAGGGGCAGTTGTAGTCGGCTTTAGTTTTTTTGAGATATTTTTTAATGGTATCTGTGGGAACTGGTTGAAAAGAGAAATGCTGAAGGAGGGAATTTGATTGTGTAGGGACATCAAGAGCTTGATTAGTCATCTGGTTGGTTAATGACTGAACAGTCTGTATAAAATGAATATTGAATTGGTTGGTTATGGTCTAATTTTCTTCTGTGTGTTTAGTGTTGGCTGTGAATTTATTGATTGAGTTCGAACAGTTGTGGGTTATTCATGTGTATGTTTTGACTGGTTGAGTAATATGCTTCTTATCTTTGGTAATAAATTGTTTTGTTACTTTTCTTAGTTATCTGTATGGTATTAAAGTGGTAGTGCTTTTATTTTTATCCAGACCTTCCATGCTTTGTCACTTTGTTTCATGAGTTGTTTAGTTGCTAAGGATAGCCATGGGGCGGGGCTGGCTTAGACCCTTTTCATCCTGAGGTGGGATAGTGTCTTTAGAACACCTAGGAAGATTTTATTGAACTCAGTGACAGCATCATTTATGTGGAGAGTTTTTAGTGAGTCCCATTTAAGGAGATGTAATGTATTAATAAAAAGGTCTTCATGAAAAATAATAAGTTGTCTTACCAGACTGTAATAATGTGCTTTAGGGCTGCTGCTTTGGTACCTTTTGGTGCAGATTGGTAAGTGATCATTATGAAGATCCATGGGATGATAGTTTTTTGGAGAAGAAGTTAGAATCCATTTGAGACTTGAATGTCTGACTATGGCTTTCTTGTATCTACCTGGTGTGGTTATAAGTTGGGTGAAGTTGCACAGATGTGTATTATTGGTTGGATTTTCAGACTGTATTGCTTGCCAGTCCATATTAACATCACACAATATTATGATTTTATCATGGATTTTTGAGGAAGCCTATCAGACAATATCTTACAGTCTTCCAGCATTATTTCCTGTGAGGTATGCATATGCCCATGATTGTGAATGTCTTGTGAGTGTTTATTTTTAGCATGATTAGTAGGATTTCTGCATTAGAGAAATTAGGTTAAATGTTGGGGAAAAAGGTGATATTTATTGTATTTATTTGAATTTATTTACAGGAAAAGTCTGACTAATCAGTGTCCTTTTTCAGTGGAGGGGAAAGTTCCATTATACACACATCGTGGGCATCATGTGCAGTCAATTTCATTCATGAGTAATAGTTCCACTATTCAGACATCCTTGATACCAGTATATCATTTACAAACTGTTTTTATTAAAAATAACCACTACATAGGTTGTATATGTTCTGTTTAAATACAGGGGGGTATATGCAGTACAATACCATCAGTGTGCATAGACTGTCAGGTTTAATGTAAGAATATTTATTACTATAAATACTTGTTCAAAATCTAGGATATTGGAAAATATGATAAGGAGTTAGAGCAGCCCAAAAAGAGTAAGGAGGGAGGGGACACAAGGATGACAAAAGAGATGAGATGATAGAGGAGGGTATATATGTGACAATAGTACCATAAGTTATGTGCAGCACAGACTTATGGCACAAACCCATATAGCTATGCAGCACCAGATTTACCAAGGATGGTGCAAATGAAGAGGCATTTATCTTTCAGGTGTTGCTGCAGTTTGCATTTGAAGTCTTTCAGGTTGCAGACTGTTCCAAAGTGAAGAGGGCTATTATTTCAGATATTAGCAATGCATTGTGAATACAGGCAGCATTCTGCATTGTTTTTAGCTTAAGTTATGGAGAGTAATTATTTGTCAGTGGAGTGTAGAGGTCTCTTAGTAGTGTAAGGTTGAATGATGGAGTGAAGAGATGAGAATTTTTAAGGGTTGTGTAGAAGCAATAGCCAGTTTAGTTGTTTTAAAGAGAGGCAATTATATGACCTATACTGTTGGTTACTTGCAAATTTGGCAACTTTATGGTAACATTGCTCTAGTTCAGCTGATAGAGAAGCTGAGATTGATTAGGATAAGAGAAGTGTATATTAGGGTGGGGAGTAGAAAATAACTCTCTGTATTTTGTCTAGCAGATTCAGTAAGGTAGTGTTTTACTCTGCAGTGGCAGCCTAACTTTTGATGTATCTTCCTTATGGCTTGTTGAAGATGGATATCAAATTTCAGGTGGTCGTCTATAATCACACCTAGTAGTTTAGTGTGGGATACCAGTTGTATATTGGTCTTGTGGGATGACAATATATTAAAGGTAGTTTTGTGGGAGGAGAGAGTGGTGGGGTGACCAGTAGTAGTTCAGCTTTTTTTTTTTTTTGGTATTCAGGAGGAGATGTGAGCTGTTGAGTCAAGTTTCTATGGAGGTGAAGGATTTCTGGGTGAGTGTTTGGAGCATGAGTAGCCTGCTAGCATCATATATTAGACTGGAGTCATCGGTGTATTGTATTATAGTGACTTCTTTGGCTGCTCTGTTTAGCTCATTGATAAATAAGTAAAAGCGTAGTGATCACATGATGGAGTCTTATGGGACTGGGACTCCAACAGATATAGGAAGAAATTTGGAGAAATCATCTTGTTATTTCACTGCTTGGGACATTTTAGTGAGGTAACTAAGAAACCAGTTAATCAAGGATGGTGATGACCCATAAGAAGAGAGATTATTCAGGAGAATTTGATGCTTGATTGTGTTCAATACCTTGAATAGATCCAGAAATAGGGCTGAGGTTAGAAGACCGGAATTTCTATTGTGATTTATTACATCTGTGAATTGTAGAAGGACAAGGGTTGTACTGTGATTAGGTCTGAAAACCATGTTATGAGGGAGAGAGGAGGTTATGAGAAGTAATATAATAAACTTATTATAGTAGAGTAAGTATAACAGAAGTAATAATAAACGTATCTGCTTCCCCTTACTTCCATCAGCTTGAATTATCATCCCTCCTACTATAATTCTTTGCATCTTACTCTGTTTTACCATCACAATACTACCATCACCTCAAACTATCGTACATTAACTCCAGGCTTACCACCTTCTCTTCTATTATACACATAAACTAACATTGTGCCATAATTGTACTACTGACCAGTCACATCTCCCCCACCCCTCCTTATTACAGACTACAGTGCAAAACACTTAACCACACTGTCAAAGCTCACCCTGAAGTCAAAACATTTCCAACCTTACCTTCAGCTGCACACATATCACAAGATAACATAATCTCTGTTTATACCTGATATTACATTCTAACACATAAATACCACTTTTACTATGTTAAACCCACTTTCACAGTTGACATACTCCTTCTAACCTGACTAGATTATTTACTCTTAATTTTCAAACTCACTACAGCTATATCCTCGCTTACCCCCACACATCAATAACCTCCTCCAACTATCACCCCAATAAACAACACAGCTTCTCACATATCTCCTCCAAGCTTTTCCCCCTATACCCTCCCATATTATTCAAGCTGCAAATTGGCCTCCTCACCTCCTACAAAACCACACTTGACATCAGTATCATCACCTAGGAATAAAAAAAAACACTTCCCATGGTACTCCTTCCTCATTACCTACCTACTCAAATGTTGAGACATACCTCCTAACCCTGGCCCACCCTCTAATCCTAACCAAAAGAGTAACCCCAAAAATTTAAACATACTTACTCTGAACCTTAGAAGTATATGCAGTAAAATAGCCCCATTGTATGCCTGGATTTATCAAAATAAACCTGACTTACTAGCCATTATAGAAACATGACTACACCCCAGTGTAAAAGACTCAGAAATAATACCTCCAAACTTTGCAATAACCAGAAGAGATAGATATAAAAAAGGGGGGGATAGCACTTCTACATCCCTCTACACTCAACATCACATCCTACACCAAACATACCCATCTTTTCCAATGCTGAGATACTAATCTCCTTTTTGAACCTCAATATATCAAAAAGAATTTGCATAATAGTAATATATATCCCACCAGGTAACAATATACCAGTGTTGGAAACTATTTTATCCTGGGCATCCCAAACAATAAATCTTGAAACAATAATCTTAGGAGACGTAAAGATTTACAAACCATAGCTTCCGACTCCCCACAAATAGTATAAATCTGTATGTTTTTTCTCAGCTTATCAATGCTCCAACAAGATACAAAAAAGATCTTACCTGCCAATCCATCTTAGACTGGATTCTAGTATCCCAACCTGCCAATTACCCCTCTTCTGGTACACTGACTAGCTCCCTGAGTGATACAACTAAGAGTACACACTATAAAATCAGTTAGGAACTCAACTAATTTTTGTCAGTATAAATTTAACAATTTCCTACAGGAAATAGACTGGACACCCATTAAACAACTACCCCTTAATGATGCTGTACTATACTTTAATAGCACCTTCCTTCACATAATACACCAGCTCCCATTTGTATGAAAATATCAAAAAGAACTGAGCACCATGGCTGTCTAAGGAATGTAAACACCTGATGAAGTAAAGGGACCTACCCTGGTCAACCTGGAAATAAAACAAAAATGAACAAAATCATGTTAATTTCAAAACACTACGTAACAAAGTGACAAAACTAATCAACAGAGAGAAGTCATATTATTCCCAACTTCAACTCCAGCACAAAATCAACCCCAGTAAATTTTGGCAATCCATATCTTCTCTACTTAACCCTGGAAGAAATGGAGAGCATACCCTATCACCAGATACCCCTCCATCACAAATAGCAGAAAACTTTAACTAGCACTTCATAAAATCAATTTCGGACCTATTAACTAACATCCCTAATGTTGGACCCCTCCCCACCCTTCAACCTGTTCAGACACCAACCCCTGGCCATCAACTACTTCTAACCCTGTCATAACTAACCCCCCTACTCAACAAAATGTCATAGAAACCCCATTCTCATTTCAGCCCATACCCACTGACACCATTAAGAAACTGCTACATAAACTAAAACCCTGCTCTACCTCAGCTGATAATCTCCCCCATACTACCTCAAACTGGCTGCTAACTCAGTTGCCTACCCAATCAGTATCCTTATAAATAGGTCTTTATCCGAATCAGAAGTACCTACCATATGGAAACAATATGACATCACCCCCATCCACAAAGGAGGCAACTCTTTCGTTCCATCCAATTTCCATCCTATATCCATCTTGTCACCCATATCCAAAATTCTCGTGAGAGGTATCCATCAGCAGGTAATGCAATAGCCATTGAAAAATAACCTTTTAACCAAAACCCAACATGGCTTCCAACCTAGCCTCAGCACAGCTACAGCCCTATTTCCTTTTAATGACACCATGAACAATGCCATAGATGCAGGATGCTATACAGCCTCAGTATTCCTTGATCTCTCCAAGGCCTTTGACACAGTGTCTTGCCCCTTACTTTTGAACACACTGTCTAACCTAGGCCTCTCACATAACACAGTAAAATGGTTTCAGAGCTACCTCAAGGATTGTAAACAAGCAGTGAAATGGTCCAATGAACTCTCACCCTTCCTCCACAACCCTACTGGAGTCCCCTAAGGCTCCATCCTAGGACCTCTACTCTTCAACATTTTCACAAACAACCTTCACACTGCCTCTCACCCTGGGACCCTCATTCAGTATGTTGATGATTCCACCATAATCTGCAATGCTCAATCAGTACCAGAATTACTTTCAAAAACTGAACAGTCCTTTACTGCAGTCGAATCCTGGCTAAGGAATGCCCAACTCTTTCTTAATCCAAAGAAGACAAAACTAGTACTCTTTCATCCCCAAAACACCTCCCCTGTCACTGATCATTTCAACATCCTTGCATCTGACAACACTGTCATAGAAATAGTACAGGAAACCAAACTTCTAGGTGTTATCATTGACAATAAACTTTCATTTGACCCCTATATACAGCACAATATAAAGAAAACACATCAAAAACTGGGACTCTTATATAGAAACAGACATATATTTACTGCAGCAACCAAAACTACCCTTGCAAAAACATTTTTACTTCTCTCTCTTCTCTATGGTGATCCTATCTTAACTAACTTACAAAATTCTTCCCTAAGCAAGTTGGAATAGTGCTACAACAAAGTTGCAAAGCTTGCCACAAACTCTAAATATCACACACACCACTGTAAACCACTCAGAGAATTAAACTGACTTGAACTCCCCAACCAGCTTGCCTTTATTCGTCTATCTACCTTGCACAACCTTATTTTCAAGCCTACTGCCTGCCCTGCACTAGCCAGTCTAGTCACACCTTACATACCAAATCAATCCCTATGATCAAAAGACAAAAATCTCTTAGCTATCTCTAAATCCACAAGAAAACCTGGTCACTCCTTGTCTCTATACTTTGGAATTCACTGCATCTAGCTACCATGTCTATGCCTGGCCTAACCCATTTCAAAGCCTCTTTAAAAAATCATCTCAAAAATACATGGCTCTGCTCCTGCATAAAGCCTGCCTAATGCTCTGGTCTTCCTCTTTCTGTCACATTTCAATCCCTCACAGACTACAAGATCCTAAGGCTCTTCTAACTCCTTCTCTGCTTCTATACCATATCCTTAATCTACAGTTCAGGCTTTATTGCTTCTATTCTTTTTAAGTCTCTCTCACTATCTATCTGCATCACTGACTTTCTGACTGCTATTTTCATAACCGAAATTAACTTTCTATTTTGCATGTACTGTGACAGTCAATGTCAGACATTGCACCTATGTGCCTTTTTTTTTTGGACACTATCTACATCATGTATGATGAGCGTGACTATTATCGCCTCTAATATTGTAACTGTATAGAATTGTCTAGAGGTGCAGTAATATATTGCAACATCTTGTAGCAGTCTGTTCTTTCAACTTATTTTTTTGTATAGAATTTCTAATGTAATTTGTATTGGATTGGATTATACTGTATTTGTATTGTACTGTAAGTGGAGCTTTTCTTCCCGAGCCTCTGCTGAAAAATGGGTTCTGTAGACCCAGTCAGACCACCCCGGTAAACAAATGGTAAATAAATAAATAAATATGTCTAGCAAGTTCAGAATGAATGCATGCTTCTAAGGTTTTGGATAAGGGTAAGAGAAGGGGGAATGGCCTATAGTATGTGAGCTCATTTGATGAGCTGCCTTTATAGAGGGCTTATATAGGGCGTTTTCTATAAGGTGGGGGCATACTTTTCTTGGGTATAGAACTTTATTAGAATTGAGACATGATATGTAAGACTATCTGTAGCAAATTTGAGATATTCAGATGGAAGTTGGTCTGGGCAGTGGTTATTGTCTTAAGGGTGAGTATGTATTTTTAAATTGCAGATTTTGGCACCGGACTGAGTGTTTAGGTCTGTTGCGTCTTCAGTATTTGGAGTGGGATGGATGGATTTGTAGTTATTTTATTTTGCAGGAGGGAGGTTACTGTATTTATAAAATGTGAGTTAAACTGTGAAGCTTTGGAAGTTATTGGTTGGGGTTGAGCTCTGTTTGATTGAGCAAGGTATTTATTGATTTCCAAAAGATTTTTGGATTGCTTGATGATGACATTTGTGTGTTGCTATAATAAGCTTTTTTTCCATGTTTTATGTATTTTTGCTATGATTCCTTAACTGCCTATATAGTTGCAGGGATGTTTAAGACTTGGTTTGTAGCAATGACTTCCAGACTTTATTTAGAAGTTGCGAGACTTGCTTTTTTGTTTTAGTTAACTAAGGGGCTGGTTTGTTTTTAACTATTTTGTTTCTTGGTGGTGCTTGCTCTGCCAGGAAATTTAGAAATATTACATTAAATGTGTCTACTGCTTTATCAAGGGGAAGACTTTTAAGTCAAGCCCAAGTTATCTGGAGCAGGCCAGAAGTTAAAGCTTCTTTACTGAAGTTACTGAGGTTTCTGACTGTGTTGTAGATATTAACCTTGTGGGACTATTTGAGGTGCCTGATTATGTAGCTAAGCTGGTGGTCGCTTGGGCTATTGAGTAGGGTGCCACTTGTGAAAGCATTGTTTGAAGGGGATTTTACAATGCAATCCTGGACTGACTCTTTAGTTGTGGCCTTATTAATTCTAGTTGGAGTCTTGATCAATTGAGAGAAGACATATAGCTGAACTGCATTTGTGTGCTTTTCTAGTGCTATCTTTTGCCAGTCTATGTTAACATCTCCTGGCAAGATGGTTTCAAGTTTTATGTTGGCCAAAATCCAAGAGAAGATCTCTTCCAGGATGGGAATGTTGTTAAGAGAGGGTATGTATAGAAATTTGTGAGTATTCAGTTTGAGAAGTGACATGAGAAGTTCAGCATTATTGAAAGTGGGGATAGTATTGTGGTAAGTGGGGAGATCTGAAACATTTTTGTAGAAAACAATACTATCTCCATCTGCTATTGTGTTAGTTCTGTTTAGTTTGAATATATTATAACCTGATGGGAGTATTTCTGTATCTTCAGTAATCGGCTTTAACTAAGTATCTCTGGCTAGGAAGAGATCAGGGCAGTAGTGGGCTACACATACACAAACTTCTGTAATTTTGTTAGAGACTTCTTAGGTGACTGTGCAGTATTTGAAGTCCTAGGTGTTTGAAGAGGTAGTCTGTTGGTGTTTTGGGTGTCTACGGAGTTTTTACAGAAAACCTGCAATCTTTTCTGTTGCTTGTTTTTATCCTGTAATAAATGTAATTTAAATCGGTTGGGTAGATGGATGCTTGTATTAATCATGAAGGTAAATTTAAAACAACGTATGCTTCTCAGGTCTTCTTATTACAAACTTTATGGATATCCAGAAATCACTCAAATTCTGTGGCTACCCTGCTGAAAATTACAAATTTGACACTACGCTCTTGTAATTTCGGGTTCTTATATCACTGAATTCTTGTAGTCTTCTTGTTTTTTTTTTCCCCTCTGGTTTCAGAACTGGGTGTTTCTTTAACTGTGTGTTGTGTTATGACTCCAGAGTTAATGTAACATTATAAACATCACTGCATTGTTAAGGAATGGATGTTGCATATTGTATTACTGGACAAAGTTCATTTGGCATCTTTATCTATGCCTTAGGGTCCCAGGTCATGGCTGAAAAGGATCCTTGGGACATTTCACTTGCCCAGTTAACAAATGATCAATAAATAAACTGAAAAAAAGTGTTGTGGGAGGGTGTCAGATTGAATACATCCCCGGTCCCAAGATGCACCTAATCTACCAATGCATATAGAGCTATGACTGTGACCTGGTCAAGGCTTCCAGCCTCATACGTTTAAAGATGGCTATGAATGTGGAATGCTGTCAAATGCTTTTTGCAACCAAATCATGTCATACTTATATCCTTCCCCTTTTTTTACAACATTTCCATTATGGCTTTATTTAGCAACAAATGATCCTTTTTTCCATATGACTTTCGTTTGTTACTGTTTTGATCTATTGCTATGATTGAGCTTTCTTCTATATGACTATAAAATCTGCATCAATTCTAATATATAGTTTATACAGGAGGGACTATGAGAAACTGATTAGGACTGATTAAAAGAAGCCACAATAACTGTTCCATTTTGTTTCAAGCCAGGTGGACTATATTTTGATATTTCTGTGACTCAATAAAAATGAACCTGTGTTTTGTATACACCCTTCTTCCAGTTCTTCCTTGGTGTTATCCTATATTTGTTTTAATGAAATAAATAATTATAAAATATGGAAGAAACGGCTTATCGACAAATAGCATAAAATGATTAATGCATATTCTGTGCTTTCCATACAGAGTTGATTGCAGTAATGGGTGACAATTGTAAGCAACAGACCAGCAATAGATGTAACAAGTATGTTACCATTTATATTAAGTAAAGCAACCAAAGAAACAGTCAACAGAGACAGCAACAGTGGGGAGAGGTATGCATGCATGCATAGTATTCATAAATGAAGTGTTCTGGATATGGAGGCAATGCTGAAATGTGGTTTATTTTGAAGTAATAGATTTCATTTGGCTTTTAATTTTTGCATTTCCTTTTCTGTCTGGCACTGTACTACTGAGACATTTATGATGGAATGTCTGTGCACCAAGCATTTTGGAAATGGTGCAAATTACTGAAAGCAGATTCACCCTGCAACAGCCGAAGTACCCCAATGACAGTTCTGTTCATTCTCCTTAACGCGTAGTGTAGCATCTGTATGATACCTTCAGTGCAGCAGCAGCCGTAGTACTCCAATGACAGTTCTGTTCATTCTCCATAATGTACAGTGCAGCATCTGTATGATACATTCAGTGCAGCAGGAGCAGCAGCAGTAGTACTCCAATGACAGTTCTGTGCATTCTCCTTAATGCGTAGTCCAGCATCTGTATGATACCTTTGGTGCAGCAGCAGCAGTAGTACTCCAATGACAGTTCTGTGCATTCTCCTTAATGTGTAGTGCAGCATCTGTATGATACCTTCAGTGTAGCAACAGCAGTAGTACTCCAATGACAGCAATGACAGTTCTGTGCATTCTCCTTAATGCATAGAGTAGTGTCTGTATGATACCTTCAGTGCAGCAGCAGCAGCAGTAGTACTCCAATGACAGTTATGTGCATTCTCCTTAATGTGCAGTGCAGTGTCTGTATGATACCTTCGGGCAGCTGCAGCAGCAGCAGCAGCAGTACTACTCCAATGACAGTTCTGTGCATTCTCCTTAATGTGCAGTGCAGCATCTGTATGTTACCTTCAGTGCAGCAGCAGCAGTAGTACTCCAATGGCAGTTCTGTGCATTCTCCTTAATGCATAGTGTAGTGTCTGTACAATACCTTCGGTGCAGCAGCAGCAGTAGTACTCCAATGACAGTTCTGTGCATTTTCCTTAATGTGCAGTGCAGCATCTGTATGATACCTTTGGGGCAGCAGCAGCAGCAGTAGTAGTACTCCAGTGACAGTTCTGTGCATTCTCCTTAATACATAGTGCTGCCTCTGTATGATACCTTCATTGTAGCAGCAGCAGCAGTAGTACTCCAATGCCAGTTCTGTGCATTCTCCTTAACGCGTAGTGCAGCATCTGTATGATACCTTCGGTGCAGCAGCAGCAACATCTGTAGTACTCCAATGACAGTTCTGTGCATTCTCCTTAATGTGCAGTGCAACGTCTGCATGATACCTTTGTGCAGCAGCAGCAGAAGCAGTAGTACTCCAATGACAGTTCTGTGCATTCTTCTTAACGCGTAGTGCAGCATCTGTATGATAATTTTGGTGCAGCAACAGCAGTAGTACTCCAATGACAGTTCTGTGCATTTTCCTAAATGTGCAGTGCAGCGTCTGCATGATACCTTCGGTGCAGCAGCAGCAGCAGTAGTACTCCAATGACAGTACTGTGCATTCTCCTTAATTTGTAGTGCAGCATCTGTATGAAACCTTCGGTGCAGCACCACCAGTAGTGCTCCAATGACAGTTCTGTGCATTTTCCTTAATGTGTAGTGCAGCGGCTGTATAATACCTTCGGTGCAGCAGCAGTAATAGTACTCCAGTGACAGTTATGTGCATTCTCCTTAATATGCAGTGCAGCGTCTGTATGATACCTTCGGTGCAGCAGCAGCAGCAGCAGTAGTACTCCAATGACATTTCTGTGCATTCTCCTTAATGCGCAGTGCAGCCTCTGTGTGATACCTTCGGTGCAGTAGCAGAAGTAGTACTCTAATGACAATTCTGTGCATTCTCCTTAATGCATAGTGCAGCATCTGTATACTTTTGGTGCAGCAGCAATAGCAGCAGTAGTACTCCAATGACAGTTCTGTGCATTCTCCTTAATGTGCAGAGCAGCATCTCTATGATATCTTTGGTGCAGCAGCATCAGCAGCAGTAGTACTCCAATGACAGTTCTCTGAATTCTCCTTAACACAGAGTGCATCATCTGTATGATACCTTTGGTGCAACAGCAGTAGTAGTAGTACTCCAATGACATTTCTGTGCATTCTCCTTAATGTGCAGTGCAGTGTCTCTATGATACCCTCAGTGCAGCAGCATCAGCAGCAGTAGTACTCCAATGACAGTTCTCTGAATTCTCCTTAACACAGAGTGCATCATCTGTATGATACCTTTGGTGCAACAGCAGTAGTAGTAGTACTCCAATGACATTTCTGTGCATTCTCCTTAATGTGCAGTGCAGTGTCTCTATGATACCCTCAGTGCAGCAGCATCAGCAGCAGTAGTACTCTAATGACAGTTCTGTGCATTCTTTTTAATGCGTAGTGCAGCATCTGTATGATATCTTCGGTGCAGCAGCAGCAGTAGTACTCCAATGACAGTTTTGTGCATTATCCTTAATATGCAGTGTAGCATCTGTATGATACCTTTGTTGCAGCAGCAGCAGTAGTACTCCAATGACAGTTCTGTGCATTCTCCTTAATGTGTAGTGCAGCGTTTTCATGATACGTTTGGTGCAGCAGCAGCAGTAGTACTCCAGTGACAGTTCTGTGCATTCTCCTTAATGTGTAGTGCAGCGTTTGCATGATACCTTTGGTGCAGCAGCAGCGGCACCAGTAGTTCTCCACAGTTCTGTATATTCTCCTTAATGCATAGTGCAGCATCTGTATGATACCTTCGGTACAGTATCAGCATTATGCTGCAAACTGACACTCATTTAGAGTTGCATTCCCAGCAAATATCCAAAAATGTGCCATTTGGACAAATGCAGCTTTGTTAAACACAAAAACAGTGAGTGCTGTTCATTGAAACTACTTTCTCGGACAGTGGAGTTTGCTTTTTATCTCCACTGTTATGTGACCTTGGAATTTGTATAGTTAAGTCTGAGGAGTATGATTATCAGTCTCCACCATACTGGGGATGCAGAGCTTCTTGCCCTTTTGCAAAAATAATTTGCTGTAATGTTCACCAAAGGTAGTTTGGGCAAATGGGTTTAGATTTATTTCTGTTTATTAAAATCACCTTTTACGAATTACATGAATCCCAAATGTCATTACAAATATTTCAGGTGGCATAGTGTCTATCGTACTCTTGTATCATTAAACCATATCCAAAGTTGAAGTCAGTCACTGGCTCATTGCCAGTCAGCCTATGAAAATTGCAAATCATATCTTTGACTGGTATCTTGCATCTAAGAACAGTCAAAAAAGTCAGAAATAAAAAGAAAGAATTAAAACTGCAGAAGTCACATTTCCAGACTGCATGGTTAATTAACTTTGGCATGCTGTCAGACTCCACTAAAATGCCATCTGCTGCCTTGATCCTGTTGACTCAGAGACATGTGGCAAGCGAATTTATAAATAGTCAACACAAATCAAGCTCTTCTCACCATTGATATAATGTCACCGCCCCTCAAAAATAACATAAAAGCCAATAATTGTAAATTCCTTGAAAGTGGGTCAGCTATATTTGTCAGGAAATGTTGGTAACACCCTAATTTCAAAGCTAGCAATGGTAATTTCAAGACGTTTTTCCTGTAATGTTCTGTATTATGATAGGAAAGAAATCACAATTGTGACAGGCTTTTTTGTGTTTGTCACTAAGCTCCAAATTCTACTCAAATGAACGACCTTTATGTTCACATTTAGAAAAGTAATAATAGTCATAGTTTGTTGAACATCATCTCTCGATGTTCTTTTTTTAAACATTTGTTGCAGAAGGATTTGATTCTCTCACTCCCATAGCCAATGTACCTTTCTGCAATATGGTACTGTTGTCATATGGATTATAGATGCTATAATAAATTCAAACTACAACAAAAAGCAATCATTTAGACTTTCATCCACCTTTATATAATACACAAGCAACACAGTCAAAAAACTACAACATCATACAGTGAAATAGATAAATAATTTACATAAGTGAGAAACTGGGATACTTGACCTAGTATACTATTGCATATTAATAGGACAGTATTAGAAATACCAATCACTTACATTGACATGACTCTCCACATAAATACATTCATTTAACATTTTAAATGAAATTTCCAAATAGGATATTTGCAGCAGTGCAACCAGAAGAATACATGTGTGTGTTAAGATATAGCTTTGTGTACATATAGACAGATAAATGAATAGATAGACAATGGCTGGATGGATGGATGATGGATGATGGACAGAGAAATAAATTGCTAACCAGATAGATAGGCAGCCAACGAAATAGACAACCAAAAGATCAACCAATAGATAGATAGCTGAATAGACCAACACGTGGAATATTTATGGGTTTAAAGCGTGGACATGAAATATATTGATATACTAAAATTCTTAAGATATTAGAATGAGTTTTTTGATGAGTGGCAAAACCAGGATCACATAACCAACTTCTACAATTTTACATTAAATATGTTATGTATCCCACAAATTATACAGTTATTGTCTTCATTTACGAGTCTTTTACTGCTTACTTTTCACCTGAATTACAGCTTCACCTTCATTCCATTCAGGTGAGGTAATTATACTGTTTACTTATATTTTCTTTTGAGTAGGGCTTTATGTGGTTTCTGCAGATTCTTATGAATGGCCTGGGCCATGCATGTTTCTCTACTTTTGAAGGGATTTTTTTAATATATTTTTGTGGTTTGCTTTTTTAATGCAGGCAGTGTACATTTACTTTTTTCATCAAAACACTGCTCTATGAAACAATTCCTTGAAACATAATTGTGCAGAATAAATGCAATAGGAGGAAAATCCTGTCTGAAAAAAAAACAAAAAACAAAAACAAAAAAAAGCGGAACAACTTGTGAAATGTGTGTGTGTGTGTGGAGGGTCAAAATATGAAGGTGATAATGTTTAAGGCCATTAAAATTACATATATACTGTCACATATACTGTAAGACTGTTATATAGAGGGTAAAATGCTAAAATCTAAAGTGTTCATTAATGAAAAAGAGTACAATGTATAAAGACCTGCATCTATACAATTGGATATATCAACAATGGGTATTTTGTAAAGCATAAACAAATGGCAATTTTGTAAAGAATAAACCACCTTAACAGTTTGGAATCGATTAGAATTTTTGTTTATATGATGGTATTATATAATGAAGCTGGAGATAGCAAACTTGATAGGTAATAAACACTAGTGACTGGCCTAACACTCCCAGGTATTTCAGAAATCAGACCCTTTTTCACCAGTAGGGCAGTGATCCCTGTCCCCACATGGCACGCTAAAAAACACATTGGCATCTGATGCATAATGCTCCACAAGTTACACGGTCTATTCCTTATGTTGTATATGGGTAGCCTTAAGGTACAGGCCTCACTGACCAAGATTAAACAGTATTCATGGCAATTGAATTCATACTTAACATCCTCATAAATAGCAAACTGCTGAGCTAACTCTGTGGCACAGAGGAGGTGAAAGGCCAGGTTGCAGCCCATTTCTAATGGGGTCTTAATATGTCTTGGTTTGCACAAGTTGTAACAGCTATATTTTGGTGACATAAAGAGGATAAGAAATTGCAATCCCAAGAATATTGTACATCATAATCTATTCAGTAAGAAGAAGGAAGTCTGAAACATATAAATATTTTCCTGCAGAGATTGCAAACCTGCTAGTGGCCAGATGGGGTGAAAATTTTACTCATCTATCCTCTCCAAACTTACCACAAACCTTGCCCCCAACTCCACTCCCCACCCTACATATCAGAAGAGCAGGTCATTAAAGCCTTGTCTAAGGCAAAAAATGCAGCCTCTATGGGACCAGACGGCATTCCAGGCTGGCTTCTAAACAAACTAAAACATGAAGTAGCATCACCATTAAGTACCCTATTCAATCACAGCCTAACCCATGGCTTTGTTCCTGTACAATGGAGAACAGCATCAGTTATTCCCCTCCACAAAGGTGGCTTAGCAACAGACCCAGGGAATTATAGACCCATAAGTCTGACCAGTCTCATCTGTAAAGCTATGGACTGTATCATCATCGACTTCATAAATAAAGACATAAATGACTTCAAAACCCCAGATCTGACCCAATTCAGCTTCGTCAAAGGCAGATCCTGCCTGTTAAAGCTGGTGGATTTCTTTGAAAATCTTCACAGGGCCATTGACAAAGGCAAATCTAAGCACACAGAATACCTTGACTTGGCAAAGGCCTTTGACACAATCCCACACTCAGGCATTACCGATAAACTTAGCAAACTGAAGGTAAACCCATTTGCTGTAAGATGGGTTGCCAACTGTCTCACAAACTGGTCACACACCATCAAAGTGGGTACGTCCACATCAACCAGCAGACCTGTCACCAGCAGGGGTGCCACAAGGGTCAGTGCTGAGTCCCCTACTGTTTTAATATATACTTCTCAGAAGTTCAAGCCAAAACTAAGGGGCTGTGGCTAACCAAGTTTGCGGACTGCAAAGTGGATGCAATTATTGAATCCCCAAATGATGTCAGTATACTTCAGGAGGGTCTTACACAGACCAGCTGGTGTCTTAGTCATGGTCTCAAACTGAATGCAAAGAAATGCATCATCATTCCCTTCTGTAAAAATAATGTCATTTCACACTATCAAATTAACAACATTACCTTATGTACCTACAAAGTGATAAGAGATCTGGGATCACAAGTAGACTGCAACCTTAACTTTGACAACCATGTGTCAGCCTTAGTAAGGAGTGCTTTCTACACATCACACTTGATTAGCAAAGGCATCGGCTCTACAGCAAAGGAGGTTATAACCCCTCTATACTCGTCACTAATCAGGCCCATAATTGAGCATAACACCCCCTTCGGCATGTACCATACAAAGCAGCTGCAGCAACTGGAGAGAACTCAGAGATCAAGGGTCTCCATTATGTGCCTTAAACAGAGTGACTAAAGTCCCTGTCACTATACTCAGTATCATATAGACTTCTTAGGGGAGAATTATGCCTGGCTTACAGAGCAATCTCTGACACAAACCTAATGAGTTTGCTGCACATCCGTAAATCAAACAGGACTAGAGCTACCCATTCCAGGGACATAAATTTGGCCTGTGACTTGAATAGGACATGCTGGATGGACAGATTTGTTTCCCAGTGACTACTGCATCTTTGGAATAGCCTGCCAGTTCATGTGAAGCAGAGCACCTCTATGGTACCTGGATGAGTTGATGGGGCACTGGAAATTCTTACTGGGGATAGTGCCCACAACCCTCCTGGACATGGGCAGTCATTAATAAATACAATCCTGGGTATTGACTAGAGTATCTGTGGTATTACATTGGGATGAAATGGCTAGGCTTGAAATGATCTCCGGGTCAATAGCCTAGTAACCTCCTATGATCCTATGATCCCATGAAAAAGAGCTGTAATTTCCATCCTTTGCCAAATGAAGTACATTATCACTTTTGACTCATACAGTGAATTAGTCCAGATTTAAAATGTAAAATATGTATGGTAAACTAGGAAAATTAAATGCTGGTTCTAATGGCAACTTTTATATTTCTGTGGGATTTCTCTCCATAGTCTAAAAACATAGTATTCATATAATAGTTGTTTTATTAAAAGGATTGCTCATCCCTATCCTTTTTCCAGTCCAGATTATATTTTGTCACAGGTATTAATATGTCATTTCTTGTTAATTTTGTAGTATTTTGTATTTTCTTTCCAATAATTAATTTAACAAGAACTGAAAATGTATTTACTCAAGAAAGTTTATTTTTTCCTTTATTTATTTATTTATTTATTTATTTGTTTGTTTAATTATTCATTCATTTTTGCATTATTATTTTTCCTTGTACATTTCTAACCAATTTGCTTCAAGAAGAATTGTAACTGACTTAGTCAACAGGAGCCATAGCTGAGAAACATATCCACAATTAGCAAGTTTGCAATGCTGAGTTCTCTGAGTGCTGTCAAACACAAATCATAAAGTATAAACATTGGAATGGTACCCTCTTTACACCCTCAGAGTATTGCGTTTATGAAGAGGAGGAAGGGTGAGAGCTTGCACATGAAAATGCAGATGTGTGTCATTTTAAATGACACCTGTCAAAAATACTACTCACAAATCATTGTCTCTTTCTTCAATAGTGGAGCCTCCCATGCGTTGTTATAATTAAGTAAGGGATATGGGATGCAGATTCCTACATAGTATAATGAATGTAGTCTCCATTTAAACGTTTATCTCAGAAGAATTTTGGTACTTTCTTGTTAGGTATATTGGGTGTGCTTTCAATGAAGAAGGATTTGATGGAATTGTTGTTTCATTAAAATAACATTTGTTTTAAAAATACAAATGGAAAATTAACTTTATATACATTAAATTATGTAGACATGGTTTTACTCTAGCTCTCTGTTGTGCTGCATTTTGTGGTTGCTGCAGCATGAGGAACATTTTCTTTCTCTGAATTCTGATGACCTTGGACTTGTTTATACTAATTATCTGCAACTGAAATAGATGCCAATTTTGTGTGGTGTGCAGGAGGCTTACATGCCAGCATGACCTGAGATTACAGTGGTGATCTGCTGTGTCATTATGAGGTTGCTGCCATGGCTCAGAAATTTGTGAGACTACAAACTGTGTAGTTATGTTTGTTTAATTAGAATTATGATATCCAGAAGGTTCAGTTTGCACTTTACTACCTTATCTAGCAGATCTTGTAGCTTTTCAAAGGTCATTGTGGGATATGATTACGTAGAGAAGCATGAAGATTCTAGAAAATCACACTGAACTTAAAAGCTGATTTGGCAGAGGCTCTACCTGCTTACCCTTCAACAATATTAAACATTCCTCTACAGTATTCTAAACCTGGGTTTGTAACCCATCATGGTAACTTGGAAAATGGCTTCCTTATATTGTCAAGTAGGCTGACACGTATGTACAAACGTCAGTCTGTTTTCTACCAACATCATGCTTTGCTTTTGGTGTTTTTAATGGGCACTGCTGACCTACAGTCACTGGCTACGTAGGACCTAGATGGCCTTCTCTTCACAAAATTAAATAAGTCTGTGAGGAAGGCAGACTTCATCTTAGTAAAGCGTTGATCAATAAAGCCACTGTGTTTAATTATACTTTTTCACTAAGGCTGCTTGGATTTTTTGCATAACAGAATCACAGAAACATTGAACATGAAGGCAAATAAAACTTACTTTGCTCAACCTATTAGCCACGTTTCTTATTCGTTGGTGATGTTAGTGATATTAAAAAAGTCACAATTCTTCCCAAACCTCAGTAGCATGGTACTAAACTTTTACCTCATATTCTCAGATGCTTTAGGTTTCTATAACTGTAAAACCTTCTCCAAAAAGTTCATTACATGCATCCCTTATAAAGATTTTTCAGAAGTGTGTATACTAATGCCACAAATTTAGCAGGTCAACAATTGGAGTTGATCTGTCAGATAGCTCAGTCCAGAACTGGCTGCCCAATAGTTACTGAAACCTGGTATAAGAATACAGATATGGATTGTGACAGGCTTTCACACCTATAAAAATGACAGAAATAACAACATTATGGTGAAGGTGTTATGTGTCTGAAATAATAAGATTTTGAACCTTGATTTTTCATTTTAATTATTTTTAAGAAGTAGCTTTTGAAACTGAAGTTTTAGGTATTTTATCAAAAAGTTGTTACCATTACCTCTTTTTCTGTAAGACAACCCCTGTCAGTTGTGTCTTGCAAAAATATATTAAAAATGGAACATATTTTGCAGGTTTGTGACAAAATATTGTCTGATAGTTTCATCTGTCAGTTGCTGAAAACAGTATTATATATCTGAAACACATAAATATATTACAAACCAGTAGAAGCAATTAATATTTTGCAACAGTTTAGGAGCTTATCTGTGAGAATGGTTTGTCCTGCAAAATCTCACATTTATGAAAAAAATATATCTCCGTTTCTGTATTTGAAACATGATGATAAATATAACTAACAACTATTTAGGGAATTTATAAATTTTCAAAGGCTAACAGAAATTGGCAGGTATATATATATATATATATATATATATATATATATATATATATATATATATATATATATATATAGAATCTGACTTTTAAAGACCGGAGATAAAGGTTTGAAGAAGATGATATAAAACTTTTAAATATGGTTTTGACTGAGTTCAATTTTAATGTATGTAACATGAGTCAAACTGTTTTCGGAGCTACTAGAAGAAATTCAGTTTAAGGCATAATGTGATAGCCATTTTATTTTATTTACCAGAGATATAAAACATTGAGCTGAAGTCTGTAATAGAAAATAGTAACTGTGTTCTGAAAACTGTTCAAAATTTAAAATTATGTTTTAGAATTGTAATATATGAAAAACATTTCAGTTTGTTTCATTTCTGCATGCTGGAAAAGATTGTATTAATGTTCAGAGAAAGTAGTTTAAATGCAGGATGAAAGCAATTCCATGACACATAAACATAATAGAGAGAAGGTTACAAAAAGTTATAGAAGGCTAAAACAGAGAAAAGCTTACTAAGAAACTGACAGTTGCTAAAGAGTGTAGTAGACTACATACACCCAGAATTAAGGAGTATAAAGCTAAAAGACCACAAAAGTTAAATGTAAAAAAAATGAAATATAGCTCACTTGGAAAAATAAACAATTCATCATTATACCTCATAGATGGCACACCCCTTTAATAATAACACTGTCATAACTGATCTAGACACATTTGTGCATAACTTCCAATCTTTTGCTTATCATATTCCCATTGTAGGTAGAACATATTTTTTGTGGCCCAACTAATAACCAACAGCATTTCATCCAGAATCAAATAAGTCTTAGTTCTACTGTATTCATTTATTATCTACCCCATTGTAAAATATAATCTCCCTATCAGTATGTACTTATTAAAGTATACAACTCAACTAATGAAATTGCAAAGGTTTCTAACAAAAAAGTCACAGGTCTGAAATCCATTAATTATCCATATGGATTGCCCACCCTCTCTCCATATTCTGCTGCCTATATACTCCTTCACAGTGATCTATGTCTGAACTTTTGGGACATGAAAGACAACACTAATTGTTTCTCAGATAAGCACAAAGGACCTTAGTCTCTATCAGCAAATTAATAGGAAAATTGAAATGACAGGTCCTTATCCCAGTGTATTCCCCATGTGCGGAATAAGCCTACATATTAGCCAAAGTAGTACCTAACTACATTCAAGTCTAACCAAGACAGTTGGACACTCACAAATTCTCCCTGAGCCTATCTTGTGTATTCCTTCTTGAGGCAGTCGGCAACTGTTGGTGTTAGGTATTCTGAGCTAAGCTTAAATGGTTGGATAACTTATAGCCTAATATCTACCTGTGGACCAATGTACTTATAAGGCTCTGTGCACAAGACACAACAATACAAGGTTACAGTGTTGGTGACACTTGAAAACTTATTTTTTTTCTTAATAGAAATTAGCACACATGATACCATATCTAGAATGAAAGAGCAATTATTATATAAGCTGCAACCAATCAATGTGAAATTAATCAGATTGAATTACTTCAAAATGTGTTCTAAACTCTAGGTAAGGTACTCCTTTTGAATGAATCAGCAATAAAACATTGTGTATTAGGGAGTCTTATCATAATTTAAAGAAGCCATAGGGCCAGATTCCTAAAAGAATTGCTTTCAGTGTAAGTAACTTACTCTTGTGTAAGCCTGTTCTGATTCTGAAAGCCTTGCTAGGTGTAAGTGACTTACTTCAGTGTGAGACCTATCTATATACAAGTGTACACCAGGATCCAAATTCCAAAAAAACCTCCCTCAGTACACCGGAGTAAGTCACTTACACTGGGAGCAAATATTTTATAACTTTTATAATTGGGCCTATTATCTATGTATTTTACTTCCTAGATTGGTCACACACTTTTTAATGGTTGGCTGCTTCACTGTACTTTAATTCTTAGAGGGAAGGTTAAATTTCCAAGAATAACAACACAAAAGCTAATATCTACCAGCTTTGTCTGTGTATTTGGCTGTGGTGGGACTAGCTCTCAACCTCTTGGACCAAGAAAGCTGAACAAAGCCACAAAGAATGGGGGAACAAAGGTCCAACACTAGGGACAATTTTTAAATACTGCTCTTACAAACTTAGAAAGTTGTTAGAATAACAGGTTTTGCATTAAAATGAAATTTTCTGAAGGGTCTGAATCCTGAGTCTCAGATGTCTGTCATTATTTTCTGATTTCAGTCTTCAATGATTTAGCAACGGTTTTCCAGAAAGCAGCAATTTTATAAGAAACAGGCCAAAAATATGAGGTGAAAATCTGTAGACTTGACAGGTGTGGCATGGAAAGCTCTACTACTCATGCTTTTTCAGTCAGACCACTAGTTAACAACATTAGATTGAAAAATAAACCATGGCCTGGTCTTTTCTCTGCCTAGTAGAAAGTGGCCATCTTTTAAGCATTACAGTGACTCTTCTCTAACCCTCTCCCATTTTAGTACTTGACACCTTTTCTCCACAGAAAAAAAAACTGTGACCTGATCTTTTCTGCACATAGTAGAAACTGGTTAGCTTTTAAGCATTACAATGACTCCCCTCTGACCCTTTCCCATTTTAGTACTTGAAACCTGTATTACCTACACATAAGAAAAGATTATTGCCATTATACAATGGCATTATTTAAGAAATAAATTACTTATCTTTTTATATCATGTTATTTTATAAAGGACCTTATTTTTCTTGTTCCGTCTCTTCTTGCATCTTGGATGAGAGTTCAACCACTGATTACACTTGTGGATGCTTTTTTTAATGGCATTCAATTATATTAGAAACCATGCACACTCTTGACATGCTCTGCTGCTCTGAGATAGTTTTCTGATTTGTATTGTGTATGTGTGTCATTTTTCTGTTTTGTTTTTGACATGGTGTTGGATTTTAATCTCTTTGTTTAGCAGCATAGAGAATATGACAACTGTACCTTTTACTTTTTAGTAGCTCAGTTGCAGTCATGTCTGTTGTTTTAGTTTAGCAGCTTACCACGGGTAATGCTCATTATATAATGAGCATGTGGCATGAGCAGAAAATCATTCATATTTTTATTGTAGTGACTTTCCACTGCATAATCTCTATTTCTTCATACTGAATCTAAATTTCAGTATTTGTGATTATTAATCCAGTGTTTTAAGATCTTTGCCATCTTTTGCACCACTTTATTTACCCAACTCACTGCAAATATTTCATGTTTTTCCTGAATAACTGCATACGTTTCCCTACCCATCTGTGATATCACTCATAAAGATAATAAAGATAATAAAGGCTGTCATGTCCAGTAATGAGCTCAGTAATTCCCTACTATTTAACTTAATCGGGGTACCTTTCATTTCTAATTGTCACCTTTGTTTTGTTCTTCAGTAAATATGTAACATAGACTGCCACTATTAGACTTACTGCAACGTTACTTAATTTGCTTAGAGCCTTTATTGTAATGGTATGTCACATGCCTTCCTTATATTTAAATGAAAACATCTAAAAAATCAAATGTACGTTTAATTGTGCTCAGACACAAATATCTGTCATTTGCTTGTCCGTGTGGACGTTCACTGGCTATTATAATTTCATTTCATGCCCCAGGACTCCTCTGAAAATAAGTTATGCCTGTTGAAGCAAACATGTTTATCAAAAATGAATAGATATTAGAACACTTATTACACAGTACCAGTTTCTTTTAACCAATAAGACATTCTTACTGAAAAATAAAAAAAAAACATAAAGCTTCTACTTTAGCTCCATTTTTTATAGTTTGACTCTGTGGTACGTATGTGCTCATAGAGTATGGATAACTACTACTACACCCAAAATCCAAAACAGAAAATGTATTAATATTGAAAGGCATGTTGCATGTTTTAGTCCACATTCTCAGATATTCTGGGACTCAAACTTATCAGCCACATAAAACACAACAGATCCTAGCTTATAGCTGTCTGCAAAGTTTGATATCTAGATTTTCCTGCTCTGTTGGGTTACAGAAATAAAACCCTGACTGTGACCCAGTAGGCCTCAGTCTGAGTAGCAGCTTGAGTTCTGTTGCAGCTAGTATATGAAGAAAAGAAGTGATGTGACTTAGACAGCTTGCCTGTCTTTGAGGAAGTGAGGGAACAAATGCTTGGGCCTCAAGTTCCTGTGATTGACTAGTTGTGGAAAACAGAAGTCCCATGGGAGCACTGGCTTTAAGTGGGCCAGTTTCAAAATCAGCTGATCACACATTACCTGCAATTTTACGTGCAAGATCATGGAACAGTGGACTGTAGACCATTTGTCCTTTCGCCATTGTGATGTGATCTCAAAGTTGGTATATATAATTAGCAGAAGATGTACAGGGTGCAAGAGGGCTCCACCCTGCAGAAAATCTTTAATGTAGAAATTTTTTTAATGTGGATTTCATCTTCTGTTGACAGGTAAATGTTTGAATTTTGTTGTGTCTGATAAGTGGGATGGGGAGTGAGCGTATATGAGTGTGTGTGTGTTTTAGGTTTTTTTAAGGTGTGTCTGTATGTGTGTGTGTGTGTGTGTGTGTGTGTGTGTGTGTGTGTGTGTGTGTGTGTGTGTGTGTGTGTGTGTGTGTGTGTATGTGTGTGTGTGTGTATGTGTGTGCGCGCATGCAACAAAGTGCATGTGGGTTAAAGTTATAGATGTAGTAGGTTAGATATTACATTTAAAGATATAGGTGTAGGTGTGTGTGTGTGTGTGTGTGTGTGTGTGTGTGTGTGTGTGTGTGTGTGTGTGTGTGTGTGTGTGTGTGTGTGTGTGTGTGTGTGTGTGTGTGTGTGTGTGTTTGCTAATATTTCCCAGTAAGGGTTATAGTATGAGTTATAGAAGGGGATAGATTTAGTGGTTTGTGTGTGTTGGCAAGTGAAGTATTGGCATGTGGTTGAGTTTATCAAAAGTGTTTAGTTCGATAAAAGTGGAGTTGGATGTTGTAGATTGTGTGTGTGTGTGTGTGTGTGTGTGTGTGTGTGTGTGTGTGTGTGTGTGTGTGTGTGTGTGTGTGTGTGTGTGTGTGTGTGTGTGTGTGTGTGTGTGCAAGAGTGTGTTCTTTAGGGCTAGGGTAGGGGTTAGATAAGGGGTCAGGTGTTATGTTGCACTTGTTTATAGTATATGTTTGTACATACGAGTGTCTTGATTAATGGTACTATTAAGAAAAGGGTTTTCTGTCAGTGAATTTGACCACTATATTCATGTGTGCTATCTCTAACCCTGTTCCTGGTCCTGCCCTTAATCCTAACCCTATGCATTCACTTATGAAAATCCCTTTCCATAGCAGTATTACTATTCAAACAAATTTCATCTAGGCATATTGATAAGGTTTGGTTTTAACAATCCAAAAATGAAACTGTTTATGCAGTTTGATGAATTGTCTTATAATCATGTATGTATGTGTGTGCATGTGTATGTATATATATATATATATATATATATATATATATATATATATATATATATATATATATCATCATCTTCTTTCGGCTGTTCCCATTAGTGGTCACCACAGCCAATCACCTGTTTCCATTTCTTCCTGTCCTCTGCATCTTGCTCTGTCACACCAAGCACCTGCATGTCCTCTCTCACCACATCCATAAACCTTATCTTAGGCCTTCCTCTTTTCCTGTTACCTGGTAGCTTCATCCTTAGCATCTTTTTCCCAATATACTCAGCATCCCTCCTCAGCACATGTCCAAACCAACATAATCTTGCCTCTCTGGCTTTGTCTCCAAACCTTCCAACATGGGCTGACCCTCTAATATACTTATTCCTAATCCTGTCCACCCTCATCACACCCAGTGCAAATCTTAACATCTTTAGCTCTACCACATCCAGCTCAAACTCCTGCTTTTTTGTCAATGCCACTGTCTCCAACCCATATAACATAGCTGGTCTCACTACCCTCTTGTAGACCTTCCCTTTCACTCTTACAGGTACTTGTCTGTCACAAATCACTCCTGACACTCTTCTCCACCCACTCCATCCTGCCTGTACTCTCTTCTTCACCTCTCTTCCACACTCACCGTTACTCTGAACTATTGACTCCAAGTATTTAAACTCATTCACCTTCACCACCTTTACTCCTTGCATCCTCACCATTCTTCTATCCTCCCTATCATTCACACACATATATTCTGTCTTAGTCCTGCTGACCTTCATTCCTCTTCTCTCTAGAGCATATCTCCATCTCTCCAGGGTCTCCTCCACCTGTTCCCTACTCTCACTACAGATCACAATGTCATCTGCAAACATCATAGTCCATGGGGACTCCTGTCTGATCTCGTCTGTCAACCTGTCCATCACCATTGCAAATAAGAAAGGGCTCAGAGCTGATCCTTGATGTAACCCCACCTCCACCTTAAATGCATCCGTCACTCCCACCGCAGACCTCACCGCTGTCACACTACCCTCGTACATATCCTGTACCACTCTTACATACTTCTCTGACACTCCTGACTTCCTCATACAATACCACAACCCCTCTCTAGGCACCCTGTCATATGCTTTTTCTAGGTCTACAAAAACACGATGCAACTCCTTCTGACCTTCTCTGTAGTTCTCCATCAACACTCTCAGAGCAAACATCGCATCTGTAGTGCTCTTTCCCGGCATGAAACCATACTGCTGATCACTAATCATCACGTCCCTTCTTAACCTAGCTTCCACTCTTCCCCATAACTTCATGCTGTGACTGATCAATTTAATCCCTCTGCAGTTACTACAGCTCTGCACATCACCCTTATTCTTAAAAATCAGTACCAAAACACTTTTTCTTCATTCCTCAGGCATCCTCTCACTTTCTAAGATTTCATTAAACAATCTGGTTAAAAACTCCACTGCCATTTCGCCTAAACACCTCCATGCTTCCACAGGTATGTCATCTGGACCAACAGCCTTTCCATTCTTCATTTTCTTTATAGCTATCCTTACTTCCTCCTTGCTAATCCATTGCACTTCATAATTCACTATCCCTACATCATCCAACCTTCTCTCCCTCTCATTCTCTTCATTCATCAACCCCTCAAAGTGCTCTTTCCATCTCCTCAACACACTCTCTTCGCTTGTGAGTATGTTTCCCTCATTATCCTTTATCACCTTTACCTGCTGCACATCTTTCCTAGCTCAGTCCCTCTGTCTAGCCAATCGGTACAGGTCCTTTTCTCCCTCCTTAGTGTCCAACCTTTCATACAACTCTTCATATGCCTTATCCTTAGCCTTTGCCACCTCTCTCTTTGCCATGCACCTCATCTCCTTATACTCCTGTCTACTTTCTTCATCTCTCTGACAATCCCACTTCTTCTTTGCCAACCATATATATATGTGTGTGTATATATATATATGTGTGTGTGTGTGTGTGTGTGTGTGTGTGTGTGTGTGTGTGTGTGTGTGTGTGTGTGTGTGTGTGTATATATATATATATATATATATATATATATATATATATATATATATGGGTGTACTTCATTTCACTGAAAGCTCATTTCACTGAAACTCAGTTGCCTGCCTGCGCACAATTCACTGGAAGATCATTTCACTGAAAACTCATTTGACTGAAACTCATTTAGTTGAAAGTTATATATGGCCTCTTCCCCACTGTAATGTGATCCTGGAGTTAGTATATAAGGTAAGGGAGGTGTGCGGGGCACGGCTGCCCACACTGGGGGGTGTGGGGGGCATAGCACCCCACCTATTTTAAATGTTTAAAACCATAGCTATGGATACTTGCAAGTCCAATGAATAACTATTTCCAGAAGACAATATATAACCAAACCCCACCCCACCCCTTCCTTTATATACTAACTCCAGGATCGCAGTACAGTGGGGAACAGGCCATATATAACTTTCAATGAAATGAGTTTCAGTCAAATGAGTTTTCAGTGAAATGAGCTTTCAGTGAATTGTACGCAGGCAAATGAGTTTCAGTGAAATGAGGTTTCAGTGAAATGAAGTAGACCCGTATATATATATATATATATATATATATATATATATATACTTCAATAAATAATCCATCCACACCTAGATCTATAATTGTTAAATTCCTTTCCCCTCAGGATAAAAGCTTGGTATTAAAGACAGCCTGGTCAAGCTCTCCTATAAAAATGAATGGAAACAACATCAGATTTGACTATACTTCATCTGTGACTTCTAAAAGAAAAGCATGCATTCCTTTAATTAAGAGCCTAAAGAAGTCAAACATCAGATATCAACTTATTTTCCCTGCAAAGATCAAGATTTTTCTTCCTGAAGGACAAAACAACTTTAACATGCTTGAAGAAACTCTAGATTTTACACAGAAAAATGAACTTTTGGACAAACCTGAATTTAATGGACTGGTCTTTAACTAGTTTAAAGAGACACGCAACTAAAAATAAAAGGACAACTGAAGAAAAAAATAGTAAAAAGTATAAAGAAAAGTGATAATATTATATATTTATATTTATATTGTTGTTTTAAAAAACAAAAGCACTATAAGGTGAAAAGGGGCCACCTCAGAAACACTTTAGCATAATAAAAGTTTAATGAACACTTTCATCAAAAGACTTCTTCAGAAAATAAGCAAAAAAGAAAAGATGTACCAGACATTTTAAATACAAATTTAAAATTATAAGCACCAATCATGTTCTTTATACAATTAATAAACAATTAAACAGTCACTACTATTTTAAAATTAACCCTTTGCTGGAAAGCTGATCTTCTGTCTTTGAGAAAACATTTATTAATAATCATATTATTTAAACCTGGTGGTCAATCATCTGCCAGCCTAATCTGCCTAGCTGTTTCTTTTCTTTCTACCTGGTCTTTATAACTTCAACCTCTCATATCCTGCATCACTAGCTTTAAAACAGAAAATAGAATTTTTTTTTAACTTTGCTTTTTTGTGGCGTGTTTCAATAATGTATTTTTATTGTCATTTGATTTAACAGACTAGAGATGCTCCATAATCCTCTTGCTTAAGCTCTGAGTGGTCATCCATATGTAAAAACTTGGGCACCCAGTGCAAATTGCAGTGTAAATAATATCTTTACTGTTAGAGGTAAATCTACCCAGAACTTTGATAGTATATGACAAATGTTCTAAGGCTATATATGGCCCCTCATAAATATGCCTGCAAGCTGTACAATCATTACATTTAAAAGTCCCCACACTTTTCTGGGTAGCAGGGTGGACTATTTTCATGCTGTCACTTTCCAATAGCTGCTTGATATTATGTTCCTTTTTATAAACAAAAAGAGGTCCTTCACCCATTATATCTAGGATGTCATAATTACCTGCTAAAATCTTCCAGTTGTTATGAATAATTTTCTTGATGTATTGACTGTCTATAGACATGTTTAAGCAATAACTACAGACTCTATCCTGGTCTGTAGACTGCTTGTTAGATCTTCCTACAGTTTTTTTTTCTGAAACCCTTTTATAAGACTAGGGCTAAACTATGTTGCCCATTTGAATTTAACTTCTTCTGAGGACTTTTTTAATAATTCTAGGAAAAATCTTCTTCCTTTAAAGACACCTGTTATAAAATCTTTTTCAGACTCAAAATCATTGTCCCCGCTAGTCACCCTAAAGGCTTGAATATATTGTCCTCTAGGGATATTGTTCTTAATTAAAGAGGGATGGATACTTTTCTGATGCAAATAGCTGTTGGAAAAAGTATTTTTTTAAACATTCTACTATAAATGTTTTCATACAAAGAATTCCACCTGAGTTCTACATTTAAATTTTTTTGTCCTGTGTCCCCCACTAGAAGTTTTAGTGGGTTATATTCTAAAATTGCTGAAATACTAAAAACTTCTTGTCCTTTGACTGATCGCAATGCTATTCCTTTTATTATCACTATGGAATCTAATTATTTAGTTTGTTGTCAAAGAATTATTGCTTTTATTACTAAAATTTAAGGATTTAAGGAATGTTTTTCTAAATTAATTACATTTATTTATGGAGAATAATAACAATGGTAAAGTTACTGATGTTATTTTATGAGATATGTTAAAAGCCTATTTCTATTGCAGAATTAAGAGTTGGTATCTTTATAAAAAAGGAGTGGGATAAAGAGTTAAATGTTTTACAGTAAAAAAATGATAAATTAAAAATAAATTTAAAACCTAATGATACATTTGCACATTCATAATAGAAAGCTTTAAATCAGAAATATGTAGAAATATTGCATCATAAAATGTCAATAAACATGGAAAAATTAAATTACAATCATATTCTATTAACCCCCAAATTTGCATAGATTACCAATTAGATCAAAAAGATTAAATAATATAAATCATATTAAAGAGATTACATATAAAGTTAAGAACAACTTTAAGAAAGCAACTGATTTAAAAGATATGTTAGAGTTTTAAAAAATATGAATTAATTAATAATAGTAAATCAACCTTAGTTAAAAGTAACTTAACTGAAACCTTTCTAAAGGAAATATGAAACATAAGTTAACTAAAGAGGAGAATTTAAGATTAGATAAATCATCTCTTTTAGAAAACTAAAAGAACAAATTAAACATCTAAAGAATAATATTACCCTTATCCTGGGTGGCATAACTCCTGAGTTATATAAAATAATTCCTGATAATGTACTAAACATTTTGTTAAAAATATTTGAGGAAGTTAGAAATATGTCAAAAATTCTTCCCTCTTGGAAATTTGATTGATTTCTCCTATACTGAATTGGGATAAAGACCCAAAATTATGCTCCTCTTTTCACTCCAGTTCTCTTTTAAATTTTGATTATAACATTTTTATGTCTATACTGGTGAAAGGATTAAATCATACAATGTCAGGTTTAATTGAAGATGATCAAACTGTCTTTTTTTTAAATAGAAGAGTACATGATAACATTATAATAATATTTTCATTAATAGATGCTGATAATAAAAATAAAAAAGAACTTTTGATTGATAGCTTAAACTTGTATAAAGCTTTGGATTCTGTTAATTGTTTTTCATTTAAAGTGCTCAAAAATATAATTTCGCTTTAGAATTTATAGATTAAATAATGAAGTTGTATAAGAACTCTTTATCTTTTGTTAAAATTGGATCCTTTTTCTCTAGCTCCCTCAAAATATTAAAAAGCCCCAAACAATGATGTCCTTTGTCTCCTTTGTTGCTTGCTTTATCAATAGAGCCTTTTGCTAATTTTATTAGAACTAATACAAAGATAAAGGGGTTTTGCATAGATGATAGCTATAATTCTAAAATTCATTTATTTGCTGGTGACATCTTATTAACAAGCTGAGACACTGAATCTTCATTAGAACATGTTCTTAATTCAATAAAATCTTTTAAGAAGATGTCATGTTTAGTTTTAATCATAATACAACAGAAACATGGGTATTAATAAAAATAAATACTTTTTTAAAAAATTACAAGGAATTTAATTGAGAGAATGTGCATCTTAAATATTTGGGAATTGTTATAAAATCTAGTTGGAAAGATTCAGTTTTGGTAAATTATAAAAATGTAATGGATACAATACTAAAATTAATTGATAGAATAAAATGTTTTTTTTACAATTGAAGACAAACTTACATTGATTAAAATGATAATTTTATCAAATATTTTATTCTATATACAGTCATTGATTTTACTTCCATCCAGAAATATTCTTAAATACTTACATTCTATTTTACTTAAGTTTTTGTGGTATCCTAAAAACCAAGAATAGCTTTTGACTGGCATGTAAAAAGTTGGGAAGAATTTGGTATTGGTTTGCATAATATTGAATTATATGCTAAGTTTGCCATTATAAATATAGTAAATCATTGGCTAAATTCTTCCTATATTTCAAATTAGAAACTTTTTCATGAAATAATTTTAGTTTTAAACTGTAAACTTGAAATAAATACTAATTTAAAGTCTGGCTTCAATAAACTACATTGTGTCCCAAAATATTTTATATAAAAACTAGAAATAATTATATTTCTATTTATTTTAATTATATTATGGCAACACTCTGGAGAGCTGTGTAAACTAATTATTTTGTCAAAGAATTGCTAGTTCTAACGTTTCATAGAGCCTATACTAACAGATGTCTGGAATCATTTAATCTAAGTAAAATACTTGATCTTAAAGAAAATGATTTAGACTTTTGGTATCAGTTTTTAGATGGTACTAAATTGCATTCAGCTATCTTTTGACCAGATATAATATAAGGAAACATAGTTGGTTAAGTATACAAATCTTTAAGGAATTTATTAATAATAAAATAAAAATACTGTTAAATATGAATACAAAACCCATCTCTAAAATTTTGGATTTTTTCATTAAAATTAATACTGATATGACCAAAAATAATTCTTATTTATCAATAATGTATAGGATTTTAAGAAATTAACTTATAGTCTTTGATCTGATGTATTGGAATTATTCAACAAAAATTATTGATGATTTTTTTCAGATATAAATAAAAAAATCTCTGAAATCTATAGGTATTAGTACTTTATCACTTTATTGGAAAAATTTTACTTAAAAGTACTTGCAAACATTTTTTGAATCTTTGTAAGTCCTGATAAGATTGCCTTAATTTATAAAACAGAGAAAATAAAATATTGAAGATGTGATGAGGTTATAGATGCAAATTGGCTTTGTATGATTATAGAATGTAAAATGGTTGTTCCATATTGGTTTGAGTTCAGAAACTTTGCTAAAGCATTGTGGTCAGATAATTGTACTGTTACAAATTCCTTGATTGTATGTAATGCCCCGATTCCAGATTCCATACCAAAAACACAAGTGCCTCTCCTTTGGTCCATTATATTGCCAGAAAAATGATTGCAAAGAATTAGACAAAATATCTTCTGTTTGACTGAATTTGTTTGCCTAGCTGAGACTGTTTACTGGACAACATCAAATATCACACATAAATATTCACTGTGGCAAAAACTTAGAGATTTATTGAAAAAGTACTAATGGTTTTGTTTAATGTAAATTTTTTATTGATCATACATATATATATATATATATATATATATATATATATATATATATATATATATATATATATATACATACATATTGCTATGTTTTGTTAAATGTTATATCCTGATTTCATATTGTTTTAAAAGTTAACAAAAAAAAAAGATTTTAAAAATAAAAAAAATCAGCTGATTGTACAATAGGCTTTTATTTCAGTATGAGATTGTAGTATAGTGGGAATAAGGGGATTTGTTCTTTTCCCCACTATATTACAATTTCAGAGTATGTATATATAATTAGCAGGGGGGAGGTATAGAGGGCTTTGTCTCACTGCAAAAAATAGAGTTTAAGTTAGTTTTTTTTTTTTCAACTGGTTAAGTTTTCACCATTTTTGTTTGATGATTTGTGGTTCGATATTTAGCTTGGTAGACCAAACAACATATCAACATATAAACAGACACACTCAAAGATATATATATATATATATATATATATATATATATATATATATATATATATATATATATATATATATATATATATATATATATATATATATATTAATAATAATAAAACAAAAACTGTGATTACTAAATCTTCATATCCAAAAAGTCCATTTCATTAAGGGAATACTTCAGTGACTCTCAGAAAAGTGGTACTGTCATCAGACAGATGATCGGATTAAAAGGACTGTGAGTGAAGCACTATTATTCATGTTCAAGAATGGACTGAATTTAAAGTGGTTATTTTGTAGAGATATGCACCCCCTCCATTTGTGTCAGGCAACCTAGGTATGCACAAGATGGGTACGTATCCGTGCAGACGATGTAAGGGATGTCAATGCATTGATAGTTCAGATTGTTTCCAACATTCAGTGACAAAAAAGATATATACACCCCATTTGTACACTGATTTTTGGGTTCTATATTATAAACTCGAATGCTTACCTTATCAAATCCCTAAACGTTGACCCGTCCTCATCGAACCGCATAAACACCGAATGCCCTAAACCGCGAAATTCAAAAATCGAACTATCAAACTTATCCCACCCCACCGCCCGCTACATACTACCTACACAAACAAATTAAAGCACATACATACACTAACCAAAACCCTACTTCTAACCCTAAACTAAATACTACTTCTAACCCTACACTAAATCTTACATATACCACCATGTATGCACTTAACTTAACCCGCACCCTAAGGTCCATAACTATCGCACACTTACCTTAAAAAGCTAAACCCAAACAGACTAAATAATCCACACACATACACTTAACAATACCCTACACTAAATCTAACATACATTACCATGTATGTACTTGCCTTAACCCGCACCCTAACCCTAAGGTCTGTAACTATCGCACATTTACCTTACGGAGCTATACCACAGAAGGCCAACCATGACAATTTGATTTTTCCGGTTTTGCTCTTCTGGACGTTTGATGTTTTCGTGGTTCGATAAGGACGGGTCGACGTTTAGGGATTTGATAAGGTAAGCGTTCGTGTTTATAAAATAGACCCGATTTTTGTACTAAGAATGTGGTGTATCTTGCCAAGTGTTTACTCTGTGTCTCTTATTATGTAGGGAAGGCCAACCGAATGTTTAAGGAATGTATATTGCAACATGAGTGATGTGCAGTTGATGGCCAAGCATAATGCATTAGCCCAACATATTAAGTCTTATCCTGAACACTCTTTTACTTTTATGGTGCTGCATGTGCAATTTTTAAATAGAAAGGGTGGGGACATTAGACATCAGACGGAGTTGAGTGAGCTTAAATGAATAGCCAGTCTGCAGGTGGATCGGCTGCCAGGTTTAAATACAGTTATGCCTTTAAAGCCTATATTAAGGGGGCATAGACCTGCTTATTGATTCCTATTGGAAGTTCTGTTTTTTAAGTGAAAGGTAGTTTGTATTGTATTGTTAGATCTGAGGAAGAGCAAAAGCTTTAAAGTGCTTATCCTTTGTTTTATTTCATTTTTGTCAATACATTTTATTTTATTTGCTATGGTGGCTCCAGTTGGTTACTATTTCTACACTGTATGTGCACAGTGGCAGTGATTCTTTGTGTGTGGCCCCTTTTGGCCTTTGATTTAGTATATTTATGTAAGGGGTGGTGTAGCAAGCAAGTCCCTCGCATGTAGTTCAGGACAGTTTGTCACCTAACAAAAAGTGCTTTTAGAAATGTTTTGCCAGATTGAAAGTTTGTGTTTTTTTTTTCATTTGGTTGAACCTTCATGGAGCTGTAACTTGACACGATGCAGATGAAGCTGTTTTGGATTAATGTTGCATAGCAGCATGCATGCTTATACAGGAGGGGAAGCATGTTTGGACACCTGAAATAACTCTTCCTCCAGCATAAATGAATATCTGTCTGGCATCAAGGCAAATTCCTACAAGAAGAAACACTGACTTTGTGAAGGGTGTGGTATCATTACTATTTTTCCATTAACTTATTTACCTGCATGCCATAAACAAATCCTGCCTTAGTTTGATAGAGTGAATAAAGGAAGTATTCCCCCAAACTACTAGCCTGAATTGTTATTAATAGCTTTTAATATACATTCAGTACTGAAATGGTCATCTTTATATCAACATAAAACAGTCAATTGCTAGGCCTCAGAATGGGGATCACCAATAAATAAATCCAAGACAGGTACAAGACAGTCCATCCATCTACCCAACCATCCATAACCGCCCCCCCCATACACACACACACACACACACACACACACACACACACACACACACACACACACGCACACACACTTTTTCCCATTTTTACACATTGGGTTGGGATGTCACATCAGCAGTGACCATCATATTGATCCAGTGCTCACACTGCCAGGTGAACTGTGTACAACAAATGAAGTAACAGCAGAAAAGTGACTATGGATTTTCAGCCATATGTCTTATAAATCCCAGAACTCATTAAGCAACTTACATATCCCCTCACTTTATATTACTCCATTTAACTATGATCTTAATTTATATCATAGGCTCGGAGAAGCCAAATAACAGAAAGGTAAGCATAGCTGGCAGTTAGCAAGGCAGCAAAAAAACCATCCTTCTCTTCAAAAAATATAAGCCAGTCAGTGGGCTCTAATTCATTTTCTTTTCCTGCTCAACCATCTGTATCTAATCTTAACTCTGGTGAACACAGCCCCTGTCTGAAAGCCATCCAGTAGGACAAAGCTTTTCTTTGCCATGCATGTACTTTTAGATAAATAAAAAAAAAAGATGTATAGCTGCTAACCATTTTTGTTTCTGTCAGGACAGTCTTTTAAGACTCCTCTAATTCCGTATCAAGCCCTCTGAGTGTTCTTTAAAACAAGTACTACTGTCAACATCTTAACACACGCTATGACAGGAATGCCTACACTTTGCTTTTGTTCAATCATCTCTTAAGATGAGACTTTGTATACTGTGAATAGAAATGCTAACTCTCTGGCCTACACTTCACTTTAACATGCAACAAGCCTTAACTTTTAAGGATGAAATATGGACTTTAACTCAGACATAGTCTGTAATCAGAAATGCTATGTTAAAATGTGGGCACAGAAGAATCATAATATAATACCTGTTTACTCATAACCTCCAGTTGACAGAGTATTACATCTGGCATTACATAACACAGGGCACAATTACAATACAGAAAATAAACAGCAACTAAAAGTATTGTTTCTTTCCAACTTGTGTATAACAATCTAGCCAAACAGTAGTTCAAACATAAAATATCCTTAATAACATTTAAACGTAATAGTTATATTATGCAGTATACACAATATTATAAATTTAGGGGAAAGAAAGTCAAAAGAATTATTTACAAGACACCTTATACAGATTCATCTGCCTAACAAAAAGGAATACAGAAAAAATGCTTGAAACAAATACCATCATAATGATATATGAAGCTGTCCTTAGGAATATAAAATATCTGTCGTTTATCAGGTTTGCTAGAGTGTCGACGTTTAAGTTACGATACTCTGTCCCCACATATTTTATCTAGTGGTGAAGTTCACTTGAAAAAGAAACAGAACCTTCATAATGCAGTTCCATCTTTTTCCTGGCTGTCCAAGGTATCCCTGAAACACTCTTAAGCCAGATTAAGATGCTGTCCTGAGCAGTATGCTTTCACCACTCCATCAATGGACTAGTATCTTGTTCTTCAAAGAATTACTTCTAACTGCTGTTCATGTCCTGTTCACCTTTCTGTCTTTCTACCACCCAGCTGCCCCTGACAAATTGGACAGTCCAAACTATTTTCATTTTTATTATTATCTCTCTTCCTTTTTGTAGGGCCTATATGAAATTATCGAACGCTTAGAAAAGTGAATGATGATTTATTGACCCCATGTAAGCGAAAGCTTCCAAACTTGAACGCTTAGAACAAAAAAAAAATGCCCCACACACACCCCGATGTGGGGGGCTGTGCCCCCCACACACACCCCCTCTACTTAAATATACCAGCTCCGAGATCACACTACAGTGACAAAAATGGCAAAGTAACGGACATGGCCAAGCGATTTCTTTCCCAGGGAAAGAATTCGCTTATATGCCGCTTCGTCATTTTGCCTTTTCGTCTTTTCAAGTTTGACCAAGATGCATTCGAAAGAATGCGTCTTCCATCATCTAATAGGAACCCCTTTTTGTACGTATTAAATGGTTTAGGTCTCTCGCATAAACATATCTCTTAATTTCTTTGCTCAAGAATTCTGGACAAAGCCAAAATAATAAGAAAAAAGACCCAAAATTAAGGATATATTATTTTAGTTCACTTAGAAAGTTAATAGAACAACAGATTTTTTGTCATCAACATATATATTTTTGAACAATAAAAAGTATGAAACTGTAATGTCTGGTGTTGCTGACTGACTGCAACCCTCAATGATTTACCAGAAAATAAAAAAAAAAAATGGAAAAGGAAGAGAAAAGCAATACAAGGTAAAATCAGGGACAGTTGTTTCTGTCCTGTCTCCTGTCCTCCCTTTACTATTTCATTTATTTATTCTCTTACCATCATAATTCACTACAGGGCCACAGGAAGAGAAATTCTATCATAACACTATTGGGCATAAGGCAAGAAAAGTAATTTCAGAAAAAGGTGTGAGTAGTCATTCCACTATAGGATGTACATACATACACACACACACACACACACACACACACACACACACACACACACACACACACACACACACGCGTGCACGCGCACACATGCACACATGCGCACTTGCACGCACACACACACACACACGCGCGTGCGCACACACACACACACACACACACACACACACACACACACACACACACACACACACACACACACATTACTCAGTGCACACACATGCTTATGGGCAATTTGGGGCCTCCACAGTTTACATCTGAGATGTAAGAGAAAACTGGAAGACAATACAAACTCACACAAATAATGACAGGCCTGCAGGTTGCACATAGAAGACACCTTAAACGAGAACCAAACCGAACAGCCAAGCACTGAACAGCAGTAATTGTCACTGACTGTGCACTTTGCTGCCCAGTTACTATTTCAGCAAATATGTTTTACACACCTCCTACCAAGTTAATTCTACTTTTTTAGTATGGTCACCACAGCACACAGAATATAGCCTTAGTAACCTCATATTCACACATATGCCTTCTGCATTCCTGCATTCCACTTTTCTTGCTGTGTACAATTATACCACTAGCTTTCATCACAAATGTTTCAAGTGGCAATACTTGATTTACTGTAGCGCTGATAATAACCACTACATAGTTTGTCTTCATAGGGTTACCCTGCCCTCCAAGCATGTATGTTTTCACCAAATTCTGTCTGCCAACTTACATAACAGTATCCTTTTTCTGCAGTAGTTCTATTTTTCATTTATCTATACATCCTACAAGCTGAAACAGTTCATAATGAACCAAGTACTTGCACAAACTCTGTACCAAAATAAGGAAACTACACTCCTTTGTTTTTATACGTTGTTAATTTGTTTTATTGCTTTAATCATTATGAAAGGGTATTTAAATGAGTGGTGTTTTAAGTGACATTGTTTCCATTTTTATGCTTTCAGTGTTTCTGAGAAAGTTGGTGAATTTTAAACTGATGAAAAGCTTGCAAAGAAGCTAAGTTCATTAATAAAGTCTGTTATTCCAGTGTTACTCTTTACTGGATGTTTTTGAGAAGTGAAGGAGTGTAGTTTCCTTATTTTGGTACACAGTTCATAATGAAACAGGAACTGCAACCCAATACCGTTATAACAGTTAAGGTATCATTTGTGTACAGATTCATTTCTGTCTCTTACCCACTGTGATATGTAATACAAATATGCTCAACATTGCTAGTTTAAACACTGAACCCTATAACCTACCAATAATTAACAAGTGTCTTTGGGCAGTTACTCACTACATATGATCCTCTGCTTCTGCCAGTACGATAACGTTTTATCCATCTGTCCAACTGATTTATAATCTTAGTTTTAAAAAATCCGAAAGAGAGAAAAATGCTTGTATTTAAGATGTGCTTCCTGCACATGTCATGATTTTATCTCAGAAATTATACCTTTGTATGACCTATATCATGAGCAATATGAGATGCAGTGAGTTTCTAAAAGGCATACTAAAACAGAATGTATAGTTTACATTTAATAATTTGAATACATCCCCAGATAGTCTGAAATATTATAAAGCAAAGACTTGTAACATCAGAACAAAATAATGCCTCAATGACATCAAAGAAACCAGTGGAAACATGTCTTGCTTTCTTTAATCAAAGACTTTGCTCTGATTCATAGTACCAAGGAATAAACACTTCCATCCTTAAAATATGCTGATCAAGTCACACCAAGTCACACCATAAAGCAAAAGTATGAGAGGTGTTTAATAAAGCAAATGTAATGTAGGTCAACATTATATTCTGTTGTATCAGAAGGTGAAAATTATTTTCATTCTTGAATATATTACATCTTAACAAATAAGTTCCTGACTAGCTCAGTCTGGTTGAGCTTGCAAAGTTACGTTAACCTTCCCTTATGACTTTCCACTGTTATTATAATGTAAGACAAGTTTACTGTCTGAATGGAAATACATTATTGTAGTGTTGTGTTAGTAATGTAAAAAGTGATTACAGAGATCTTAGTGTTAAGCACACTGCACGCAGCCAGTCTACTTGTGGAGTGGCAATAGAATTTATCTGTAATGCTGAAGATCGAGGAATGAGCATGGAATCCAGCATTCATTAATTCTCAGCGATACTGCTGAATTCTATATGTGGCACTGAAATGACTCTAATTAGGGGCACCGATTTACAGTTATCAAAAAAATGAAATTCCATTTTTATGAGATGAAATCTAGAAGTTAGGGTCTATGTCATATAATCAAACTTCCAAATTTCGAACACCATATGTTCGAACTTGTTAGTTCGAAATTTGACAACAACGAAACCTCAGAACAGGGAAAAAATTTGCTGTTCTGAAAAACACACACACAACACAAGCAAACCAAAAACCTAATAAACCTACACTATACCTTACATACACAACTATCTATGCACTAACCTTAACCCAAGCCCTAACCTAAGGTCTGTCACTATCGCACACTTACCTTACCCGCACTGCAACCCTAAAGTCCGTCACTATCACACACTTACCTTACCCACACCCTAACCCTAAAGTCCATCACTATCACACATTTACCTTACCCTAGCCCTAACCCTAAAGTCCATCACTATCGCACACTTACCTTACCCGCGCCCTAACCCTAAAGTGCATCACTATCGCACACTTACCTTACCCGCGCCCTAACCCTGAAGTCCGTCACTATCACACAATTACCTTACCCGCACCCTAACCCTAATGTCCATCACTTTCACACACTTACCTTACCCGCACCTTAACCCCAACGTTCGCCACACTCACACACTTACCTTAACCCGATCTGTAACTTTCGCACCACAGTGCAAAAATTGTCGAATTTCCGCGGCTTCAACATTTCTATTTTTCGAACTTCCCCGTTCCAGCTTCCAATACTTGACATTTAAGATGGTCGATTAAATAACAGGTACCCAAAGTTATACCCATTATATTAAAATGCAGTATCCAGTCCATACCATGATTTCATTGCAATTTTCTACTGCATCTGTATGCATGCAAAATAAAAAATAGATTCTATATACAGAACAGTTAAAGAAGCAAGTCAGCAGTGTCATAAGTAGTAAATAAGAGAAGAAACACAGGTTGTAGTGAATGAGGATCTACCATAAAATTGCAAAATTCCATGAAAATCTTAGGTTTTTCAAATAGAGATGGTCAAAATCTGGGATTTACTATTATTTTACAATGGAAACTAAGGTCCCTGGTTCTAATCTTTGTGGTAAAGCACAGATCCACTAGGGAAAAGTGATATTTAGTTAAACATGGACAGGATCCAGTTAAACAAATGACAATAGAGGGAAATAAGACAAAGACTGAATATTATTACAGTTTTTTATGCAATGCCAGTGGTATGATCTGCTGAATCTCACACACTCACACACGCATGTACAACACACACACACACACACACACACACACACACACACACACACACACACACACGCACACAACACAGATACACTCAGATACAAACACATTGACACACAGACTCGTACACTGCTATTAGTTATATAACAACCTAGTCTTGCGTCACTGTCTGACTTACTCAAAGAGGTTTTGTACAAACATATCATATTCAGCATATGACATTAATAGAAGTACAAGTAGCACCACACATGAAAAATATTAGTAGGGACATTTTTAATGTGAAAATTCCTGACCATTAACATGCAACATGTATAGCTGATCTTATTTAAACAGGCCCTACTGTTGCACTACATTTGCTGCAAAAGGCAATCTATAATCCCTTGCTGTCATGTACTATCTGTAATCTTTGCCTTATCTAGGCAGTGGTGCAGCTTTCTACATAAATAATGATCTTGTTCTCATGTCTCTGATATTACCAGCAGCTTACATTTCCTAGTGAATGTTGCATAAAATTGTGGAAGAGGATATAACTTCACTAAGCTTTGCCATACAGTACCCACAAAAATACAGTGGATGCATATCCCTTAAGCTAATAGAGAGTTATGACATAGCTTGCTTTAGATATTGGCATGCTCATCTAGGGGCATCTGGTGGGTCATAATGTGCATTTCTTAATCATGCAATTCTGTTACATTGGGTGATTGGTTGGATTCAAAAGAATGTGGAAAAACAAAAAGTGGAAAGCAGAGCTTTATTTTTTCCATTGGATATTAAGGATATATTCATTTCAAGCAAGACTGTTTCATGAAAGCTTCTGGAATGATTGTATGTTTCACCCATCAGCTCCTCAACAGCCCACCCTCTCAAATGTGCATAATATAAACCATGTGACCATGCTGTTTATGCAAAGTGTCAGAACAGTTTTTGCCCTCTTTGACTAGATGTAATTGCATACACGCTAGGAACAGTCCTGGACCTCTTTGACTAGATGTGATTGTATACACACTAGGAACAGTCCTTGCCCTCTTTGACTACATGTCATTGTATACACGCTAGGAACAGTCTTGGACCTCTTTGACTAGATGTCATTGTATACATGCTAGGAGTCCTTGTCCTCTTTGACTACATGTCATTGTACACACGCTAGGAACAGTCTTTGCCCTCTTTGACTACATGTCATTGTATACACTCTAGGAACAATCCTGGACCTATTTGACTAGATCTCATTATATACATGCTAGGCAAATTCTGCAGTAGCAGTTTGCTAAATATGCCCTTCCTGAAATAAATTCTGCAAAGGCATTTTTTTTCATGGATTCCTACAAATTAGTTGGCATAATTATACTTTGTTGCTGTTAGGATGCCTTGCTCTTGACTTTCAATTGTCCCACATATATCAGTAGACAAGTAATCTGTCTTCTCAGGACATTCACTTTACACCTACAGATAAGTTGTGCTACTGGAACAGAGCACAGTGGTTGAATATGGCATCACTGTAATAAGCAGACTGGCCATGTGGAATGACAGCAGCTGTTGATATATGTGACCAAAGCTTGCTGTCCTAGATAAATCTGCCCTCTCAGTATGGGGATGGATATGTGTAGTAATGAGATGTTTCCTGCAATCAAGGCTGCTCTTTGCCTTAGATTTATGTGCAGCTGACATCAGATGGCTTACATGATGCCACCATTCAGACAATACTTGTTAAAACACTGTTTTCCATATTGTAGTTTTCCTTTTTAATTAAATATATTTTGGTCCGTATATACCTAACTACCTGATGCTGCAGGTGCTTCTCCCACACTTAATCCAATCTTCTTCTCTCTCCCATCCCAGTGAAAAAATCGAGGTGCCCTAGTACTACGTCATCCTTGCTGCTGTACTGAATCCCTTTGTATAGGACTTGGCCCACCTCCCACACTTTTTCTTGCAAAGATATGTGTTAAATAAAAGCACGCATTTTTGCTGCTGAGAGCTCCTCTTAATCTGATTGCAGGCTGAGTCTCCCAATCTCACCACTGCCAGCTGTCAAGTCATGCAGAAAACCTGCCCCACCCCAGCACATGCAATCCAGAAAAATAACAATCCTTTTTCATCACTCCTGCTAACTTTTCAGGAACCAGATTTTCTAGTCAAAGCCATATCACATGGATTACAGTTAGGACTCCATCCTTCTGTGTCAAACAGCTGGCACTCTGATGTTGATTAAGGTATACAGTCCGTAATGAAATGCAATGTAAATCATAATATAAACCTAAAATATAATCTTGCAAACTTGTGAAATGTGCATTTTTCTTATAACTGTTGATACATCCATTAGTTGCCACTGCACAAGTTTAATTATATTTTGTCACTTTTTGTTCTGTTTTTGATATGTACAGTTTACTCTGTTCCACATTTTCATTCTTTGTGAATTATTTTACCTGGGCAGTACCTGAAAATGGTCAGTTGTAATCACTGTACTATCCTGATAAACAAATATAAAATAAAATAAATAATGTACTTTAAAAGAACTTAGGCAAACTTTCTTATGAAAGCCTGACCACCACTATACAGACAAATACGTAGTTTCTCTCTGCCATGATGATAAATACTTTATTAGCTAATATTTAAGCAATAACCCATCACTGGGTGTGGGTCTCACAGGATTTACCCATGGTTGGCATGGTTTGATCACAAGAGGAAGCCCGAGTGGTGAAATTAAGCCAGCCATGGGTTACTCTTGTTAAACACACATCCATGAGTAGGTTATTGCTATTATACAATGACATTATTTAAGAAAGAAATTGCTTACCTTTCTTAAATAATATTTTTGTATAACAGTGCTGCAGTGTTCCTCTGTTTTCTTTCTTGTTTACTGGTATACTGTGCACATGTATGGGATTCTGTTCCCATGCTTGGGCACAGCATATCAGTGTAGTGCAGGAGAAGCAATGGAGATGAGAGAGTCCCCGTTGCTGTTTTTTTCAATTTTTTTATTTTTTTAACCGGCAAGATTTTTTCTGAGGGACATGGCAGAAATACAAGGAAAATCAGGTAAATTTCTGATCTTTTAGTTCTGTGGTGCATGCCTGATTTCTCTCGCATTTCGCTCTGACCCTCAGCATTTACCAACAGAAATACTTGCCAGTCAATGGTAATTCAGCAGCCAGACTTTTTTCTCTTGGTTTAAGCTTGATTTGCAACAGGCATTCTAGATGGGATGTCCAGTCAGTATACTCAGTGTTGAATACTAATCGGCCATTATTGTATAATTTAAAATATACTTTTGAAATCAGTTTTGCTAAGAAGATAGCTTTATTTCTTTCATTGCTTCGTATCCTCTAGAAATTTTGCTTGTGAAATATTTCTTCATAACCATTTGTGTTTCTGAAGCCATTTTAAATATATTTGCATTTCTCTAGAGCTGGCTTTTTCTTCCTGTGGCAAATTTTGCTTTCCTTTCAAACATCATTTGCTTAAGGGATTTAAATGCCCTGTTTTTGAATTTGAAATGCTCTCTGACCACCTTAATAGCAATAAAACAAAAACAGCACTTTGTTTTGTCAGGTTCTCTTCTCCACTGTCATTGTTAATGTTTTGTGAATCCTAAAGTACTAAATTGACCTTTTTTCAGCCACAGTTTGAGCCAGCTCCACATCTAATATGATAAAACAAAAAGAAAGGCTACATTTCTTTAACTTCTTAACTGTAAACAAAGATATAGAAAGACATGTGAAAGCAATGTAGAAACCGTCAAGAGATCATGCAATAGTAATGACCACTATAGTTATAAAAATGATTAGAAAAGTTCTTTTAACACCTTATGCAATGCAATTTACTCTGAGCTATTTAAATGACTGTTAGACAATTCTAAGAAAACAACTCCCTGTTGTTTCACATTTACATTTCCACTAATACAATATTAAATTCCCTAGAGACTACAACTGGTGCGATACTTATACTGGAAGTGCCTAGGGGGCCCCCAACTTGACACTTGCTGGGGGCCCCCAAAATGCTAACACCGGCCCTGATTGTCAGATATTTAAGTCCGTAGCTGGCCTAAGTTTGCAGTGGGATCCTTATAGCCTCTTTTGCCCCAGCTGCTTGAATTCCAGTAAGTCGCAGCCAGTGACTCAAATGGCTTTAACCCCAACTGCTCAGCTGCCCAACCAGCTGCTCTCATAAGTTCATAGGCTGGTATTAGGCTATCGGCCCAAGGGCCTAAGTAAGTCTAGCCAACAAAGTCCCCTGGCGTATGCCAACCCAAGAAAGTTAATTTCCTGTGCCCCTGTTGAGCAGAGCCACAGAAGTGATCGCCAGGGTGTATTTCCTATTTCCCATCCACTCATCAAGATTTTTCTTGAAGAGTGTTAATGAGGAGCTTTGCTTGACATAAATGGGTAGCTTGTTCCAGAGTATGGGAAGTCTCTGGGACAGGAATCTATCCCTCCAGCATGTCCTATTTATTGTGGTGACAAGGTTTAGGTCCCTAGAGCATGTAGCTCAAAGGGATTGGGATTTCTTTAAGTGTAGCATGTCCAACAGCTCTGGGTTTGACATAGCTTTATATGTTAGGCAGAGATCACCTTGGAGTAGGTGATATGCTACAGAGTAAAGCTGGAGTTTTTTGAGACAGTCAGTGTAGGGCATCTGTTTGAGGCCAGTAATCCTCTTTGTGAGGTACTTCTGTGGCCTTTCTAGTTGCTGCAGATATTGTGGTGACAAGGTTTAGGTCCCTAGAGCATGTAGCTCAAAGGGATTGGGATTTATTTAAGTGTAGCATGTCCAACAGCTCTGGGTTTGACATAGCTTTATATGTTAGGCAGAGATCACCTTGGAGTAGGTGATATGCTACAGAGTAAAGCTGGAGTTTTTTGAGACGGTCAGTTTAGAGCATCTGTTTGAGGCCAGTAATCCTGTTTGTGAGGTACTTCTGTGGCCTTTCTAGCTGCTGCAGATGTCTTGTGAGGTACATTCCAAAAGGGTCTTTGTACTCTATAATGGGTCTAATGAGTGCCGAGTAGAGGGGAACAATGACCTCTTTTTTCCTGGATGAGAACCCTTTTGTGATGAGGTGTTCCACGTAGAAGGATTTCCTGACTACTGTAGCAATGTGATTATTAAAGGAGAGATTACTGTCCACCTGGCTCCCAAGGACTCTTATTACACATTTGGCATTAAAAAGATTACCGCCTATGTGGTAGTTCATGGGTACAGAGTTTTTTACCAAATGGGATAACAATGTACTTTTTGGCATTGACTTTGAGGCCATGGCTCTGACACTAGGCATCTCTCTCAGTGGGGCCCTTCTGTAGGATGTTCACATCATTTGGGGACTCGACTATAGCTCCTAGTTTGCAGTCATCTGCAAACTTCATCAGCCAGAGGCCTTTTGTGTTAGCCTGTATGTCAGAGAAGTAGATACCAAACAGGAGAGGTCCCAGGACTGAACCCTGTGGTATTCCACTTGTCACTGATTTGAAGTCAGATTTGGAGTCTGCAACGTTAACAGTGTGGGTTCTGTCAGTGAGCCAGTTAGCAAATCATCTTGTGACATAGGGATTTATACCTAGTTTAGTGAGTTTAGCTATAATTCCAGAATAGAGGATGGCGTCAAAAGCCTTGGTGAGGTCAAGATTGGCTGTGTGAACCACCTTACCCTCATCTATGGCTTTGGTGACTGCCTCAAAGAAGTCGACCAGGTTCAGGAGGCATGATCTGCCTTTCACAAACCCGAACTGGGTGGCGTCCAGAGTTTGGAGGTTACCAATGTCTTTGTTTATGAATTCCATGATGATATGTTCTATGGTCTTGCAGACCAGGCTCATCAGGCTAATAGGGTGATAGTTCCCAGGATCAGTGGTGGCTCCCCCTTTGTAGAGTGGGATAACTGTTGCTGTGTGCGATTCAGTGTGCCCAAAGCCTGACGTGAGGCTATGATTAAGATGGTGTTTAGGTGGGAAGCCAGTTCGTTCTGAAGTTCATGTAAAACGCAGCCTGGGATGTTGTCCAGTCCCATGGATGCTGTGTTTTTGGCTTTAGAGAGTGCTGCTTTTACCTGTGTAGTTGCGATTAGAGGGACTCTGAATTTTTCCTGTATATAGATATGGGCCCTTTAGGGGTTGAGAGGGGGGTAAAGTTAGCACTGAACCTATCTGCCAGGATGTTGGCAACACCATTTGGTTCTGTAATGTTTGTGCCATTGTGCTGTAACTCAGAGCAGATCTGGGTGTTGCCATTGAGTTTCTTGACATAGCTATAGAATTCTTTGTGGTTGTCCTTAGAATCAGTGACAATCTTGTTTTCATAGCTAGCTTTGCAGGATTTTATAAGGAATCTCAGCTTCTTACTGAGGCTGACCAGGGAGCCCCTCCACTCATGAGATTTTACTCTCTTTTGCAACAGTTTATTCCTTTTGTTGTAGAGTTCGTTTATGGCAGAGCACCACCAGATTGGCTTCCTTTTTTTTGGAGGATAGCATCTTGGTTCTGTTTGGGATAGCACTATCCATGCACTCGTGTAAGTCCTTATAGAGTGCATTTGTGTAGGATTCAGCAGTCGTAACTATATTGTCCATCTGCATGGGTGTCATGAAGTTCTCCACTTCTGTCTTAAGAAGCATGAAGTTGGCTTTGAAGAAATTTTTTACTGTGGTTTCCTTAATGGGGGGTGGGGGCGGGATGTGGATACCTAGGGTGATTAGCTTATGGTCAGATCTGACCAACAAGGAGTTGACTTCAGGTGTGGAACACCGGTCACTCATGTTGGCAATGACTAGGTCTAGAATATTGTTGCCCCTGGTGGGGGTGTGGATAACTTGATCCAGGGAATTGGAATTTAAGAATTCCAGAAAGCGCTGAGTGAAGGAGTTGGTACATGAGTAGTTTTCACAGTTACAGTGTTTGGTTGAACCCTAATATTTTCCAGTATATCAAAAAAAGAGGAGTGGTAATCCTGGGGCATGGTGGGGGATCTATAGCAAGCTACAATTTGGATTGCAGTTTTGCCCAGTGTTAGTTGCACTTGGATAAGCTCGGATGCATTATGCCGAGCAACTAGCCTGGAGGTGTGGATATCCTTAATGAATATGGACACACCTCCGACTTTGGTGTTCCAGTCCAGGTTAGATGGCCGAAAGGTGTGGTATGAGTTATAGCCTGGTAATGCAGGGGTGATCTCTGGAGCCTTGAACCAGGTCTCAGTCACTGCACAGATATCGATGTTCTCCATTTTAAGGATTGCCTCAAGGGAGTGCATTTTGAGATTTAGGCTTCTAGCATTGAGTAGCATTACTTTCAGTTTTTGCTTGCCTGTTCCTGTTACTGTGGTGAATTTGTCATTTGAACCTTGCCTAAAAAAGGCACTATAGGGGTGGCAAGAGCCTTTGCCAGTATCCCGAATCCCAGGGATGACAGGTGCAGGCCATCTCTGGCAAAGCATCATGGTCTGTCGACCATGTCATCCCAGGCAGACAGATACTGGATCCCCTTAGAATGACACCAGAAGCTTAGTCAATTGTTGAAGTCAATCATTTTGTCCTTGTACTGCGGTATCATTCGGGGAGATGGCAGGATGCTACTCAGGGCTAGGGTCATACCTGCCTGGGCTACAAGATCGGAGAGCTCTTCCATGTCTCTTTTCACGTAGTCCAGGGAGGTATGTCTCAGGTCATTCACACCAACATGGACAATCACAGAGTCATATTTGTACTTGAAGTAAGCTCAGCTACAAAGCTACCCCATCATCTGTTCCTGTCTCAGGAGACACATACAAGCAAGTGCTCATCGTGTGTGTTTAAGTATATGTTTATTTGCTTGGTTATTGCCAAAGACAGTTCACTCAGCATGTTGGAATTGTCTTGGCTGGTGGTTCAGGAAGTTTTTATGCTATGCTGGAGTTTTGTTTGGGTTTTGGTCATTTTTTTTAATTCGATACGCAATTCTGTTTCTGGTTTACAAATTAATAGTTAACTTTTTATTACACATTCATATAAAGTACTCTTACTTTATTAGTTTCTGACTTGCAGATTTGATTTGTTTAATTCCCCACTTCAATGATTTACTTTAACTTTATTGGCAATAGCTGGATATGTTCTGTAAATTTTAAATATTCCCTTTTCTTGTGGAATAGTCTCCAGATCCTTGTTACTGAAATATATATTTTGGCTTTTAGTATTTTATTTATTTATTTACTAGAGCTATGAAATCATTAATACTTCTGACAAACATTATAAACTCTGATCCATGCTGAGTTACTGTCATTCCTATTGTGTAACCCCCATTGTTGTTATTTAAAGTAAGGCAAACATTTGAAAGGGTGACACAGTGGCACAACAGATGGCATTGTCACCATACAAAAAGAGGTTCTTCAGTTGATTTCACTGTTGGGATGTCCTTTGTGTGTACTCTGCATGTCGTCCTCTGTTCCTATAAGTTTACTCCAAGTGTTCTGATTTCCTCCCACATTCCTAAGACATGCCATAAGCAGATTGATGACTTCAAATTTTCCATAGGTATATGTGCGTGTGTGTGTGTGTGTGTGTGTGTGTGTGTGTGTGTGTGTGTGTGTGTGTGTGTGTGTGTGTGTGTGTGTGTGTGTGTGTGTTTCTGTGTGATATGGAGGACAAGCCTGGAAATATACTTGTGTCCCCCCCTTAATAAACTCTGTGAATGGTTTCAACTGTTAAAAGGATCACTACAGGAGTCAGCTGTGACTTTTAAGTGTGGATGGGTAGACAGATGAGAATTTTTGAAAGTCAGCCTCCCAGCTTTATTCTAATGCCTAGAAGAGTTAGAATTTAAGAAGATAATGAAATTGTGAAGACAAAATTACAATAATCTTGGTTACTTGGGTTATTTCTCAGAGACACCACTATCAAAACAAAATGGGTAATAAATAAATAATATTTTTTCATAGTCATTTCTAACACAAATAGGACAGAAAGGTATAGACTTAAAGAGACCTTAAAACTCCTATATGACTTAGAGATTGTTTCATATAGCCTCATTTAGTTGCTGGAGGTGTCAAAGACATGGACCACTGGACTGGCAACATATGTTTTGGGATTGGCCTCTGCTTTGCTACTTCAAGAAAGAGCTTGAGGGCTTAGTTACCCAATTATGGGGACCAGAGAGACTACAAGACATCCTAAAGATGTTTTACTAGGGGGAATGAGACTTTCTAGAAATTCAAGGGCCCACTGCACAGCACTGAATATGTTATTTTTATTAGCTAAAAAATGAATAACAAAAAAGTGAAAGCAGATGACCCCCAACATTTGCTGATCTTAAAACTTAAGTGAGGAATGTCTGGGATTTAGAGTTAGGAGAAGGATGGCCCTCTCAAAAAGACAGGTGATTAGAAAGTGGGAAATTCCCAAAGACTGAATGGATATGGACACTTCATAGTGCTAACACTCAAGATACCAACTGAGAGGGCTCTTTCTAATTTTTGTAATCCAGATACAATATGCTGGCCAGTATCATTTGATTTAGGTGAAATACTCATGTTCATTTCCCCTTTGTGTATGTCCTGCCTACGTACTAATAGGTGGAGCTGGTAATCTTTGTTTTATCTTTTTGCTGTCTTAATTTAGTTCTTTTGTACAATTCTACAACTGTTCAAGATATTTTGTATGAACTGATTAAAGTTTAAATTGATGGAAAAAGAACAATGTTGGTTACCAGAGATGAAATAGTTACAGATAGTAGCTGTGCGTCACATTGCAGCCAAGTGACCCTACAGGCATTTCTGCAGTGACTCATTCTGCTCATCATTCACTCCTCTAAGTGACCTCTCCTTACCGTATGTATTTGTTACTTATTGTTTCACGAGATTTCTTATTTCCTCTCCATATGACTGCTAACCTGACATCAGCTTCTAATGCTGATGTCTTTAAACATCTCAAACCTTAAACACATTCATGCCTATACTGTCTATTCTGTGTACTTCCACTTAACACCAACAACTTCTTATGACATCCACACATTTTTTTGGGAGGGGGGGTGACTTTCATAAGTAAGTTACTCACCTTTTAACACATAATAGGCAGCATTAAAAAGGACAACATATAACAAAGGAGATGACACTTAAGATTGTTAATGTAGGATGTCTTGCAGTGTAAATATTAATCGTAATTTGCAACGTATTATTCATATTTGCATATTTACATTCATATTTTTACCTGATACAGCAACATGTTATTGAAGGGTATCATGTGAAGTGTCATGGTAAGAAACAGAAAAATAAGTTAAAAAAAAACAAGTCCCTCCTGCACCCTCCCAATGTCGGGGGGGATCAGCATCTTCCAAACCCTTAATACTTACATATACCAAGTATAAGGTTACACTGTCATGGGGTAAAGGGAACATTTCTCTTATATGAGCAATTCATTTTTCTTAGAAAAAGACAATGAGACGAATGCCAGTGTTCATATAAATGTATGTTGATCACTAGTGATTCATACACAAGTCTTGCATGCTTCCTGTCATACGATTAGATTAGCTGCTGCCATATTTACACAAATCCTAACTTCGTCTGGATAGGCCTAGATGCCATTACTATGAGTGAAAATGATGGTGTAGGTCTTGATATTTTTTCTGTTATGTCAAGCTTCTTGAGTTGCTCTACCAATTCATCTATTGTTAACATTTTTCTCTACTTTTTAAGTGAAACAGAATTCTTCTATGAGGTTACGCTACAGGGGTCCTCATTGAGGTCTATACATAGACTTATCTATTCATTCTTAAGATTTTCAGTGCAGTAAACAATTATTTGTGGTCACTGAACAATGTACTTAGTGTATTGCTACACCCATGATTCATTACACTGTTGTCATTATTGTAATTTCTGACTTCTTTGCACTGTTTTCCTTGTTTTCATTTAGTATCTGTTCCTTCATCATTCTTATGTAGCATTCTTTTTTTGCTTCACTTGCCTACACACACACAAACACAAACACAAATGCATACACACACACACACACACACACACACACACACACACACACACACACACACACACACACACACACATACACACGCACACACACACGCACACACACACACACACACACACACACACACACACACACACACACACACACACACACACACACACACACACACACACACACACACACACACACACACACACACACACACACACACACACACACACACACACACATACACACACAAGCATGTGTTTATGTTAGTGAAGAAGCACAGATAATAACTATGTTTCCTCTAGCTATAACTCAGAGATGTATAACTGGTTCCACTCTTGTCTATATAATACATTTCCTTTTTTATGTTGGAACATTAAACAGATCTCAGGTTTGAGAATGGTATATGAGATAAACTACAAAATCCAAAATAATAACTATCAACATCCACAATGGATGAAGACTGACATCAGTGATTGAAAAGATCATCAAACATAAACAAGACTACTTTAAACAGCCAAATTAAAATGGAATCATTACAAAACAACACCCTGACAAACATCAGTACTCTGTACTTGTAATTTCAAACAATTCAAAATATGTATCCAGTGGTACCTGCCTCAGCTACACTTCCCTAATCAAGCATCACATTACAAGAAAGCATGACCGATAATTATAGTTTTAAACCAAAGTCAAACCATAAACTAGCATATTAATACAATGACATGCCTTTAATGCAAGCAGAATACCATAACAGACAACCTGATGAATGCACGCTTGGAACCATCAAAGACTCCCTAGAAGACTCCCTGATTATACAGGTAGGGCTATTACATGTAAAAAAGTGATGCTAAGACCAAGGCCTTAAACTAAATGCAAAAATTTCAATATTGTATCCTTTAGTAAACAGTAACACTCGTGCTACTCTGACATAAATGATCCCCCAAAATTGTAATTGTTTTCAGAGACCTGGCACATTTGCTACAAGGACCTCTACATTGATCACCATATACCCCACTGACATTTGGAAGGCCTTCTATCTAGCTCAGCTAATTAACAAGGGTATACCTTCTAGATCAGAGAACATTATCATACCCCTCTAATTATCCCTTATTAGGCTCGGTATTGATTTCAACACTCTTTTTAGCATTTACCTATCCAGATGTTTGATTCAACACAAGAGATGCCAGCATTTCTCTGCTAAGAAGATAAAGTGCCTGAGTTCCATTACTTCTGAAGAATGCCTTAAAACTGTATCCCTCTAGTCTTCATGCAGACTCCACAAGGATAATCTTATTCTGGCATATAAGGCCTCAAATGAGCCTGTAGTTTATGTTTATAATTTTCACATCCATCCTTTTAAAGATTACATTCATTTCATGATCTATTTGAACCCACTTACTGGGTATTGGTGTCTGTACTATTGTCGAATTCTTTGTTTTTTATTTATTGAGGAATGTATGACCACAGTAAATTTAAATGACATTGTATTTACCTTGCCTATGACCTAGTTTGTAGAAATAGGATTACCATACCTCCAGGTTTCCCCCGACACATCCTCTTTTTTGGGCTCCTGTCCAGGCAGTTAATTCTGCAATTTGTACAAATCGCAGAATTATCAAAAACCATGCGTCCTTATTTCCTCTTTCCTCCACTTTTTTTTTTTTTTTTTTTTTTATTGGCTTGTATACCGGTATAGCCAATCAAAAAAATTGAAAAACAGAGCTCTGTTCACAGCAGAACTGCTTGATGTTACACATTGAATAGCAGAAGGTCCGCTGTGCAAGTTTTTGATTGGCTCGTATACCGGCATAACGGGCCAATTAGAAATTTCCAAACACGGAGCTACTTGTCTTTAATGCGGAACTGCAATGTTCCAATGTGAATTGTAATGTAATGTTCCAATGTGAATTGCAATGTGAAGATGTGAGCCGATGGGGCTTACTATATCAACGTAGCTGTTGTGAAGATATAGAAAAACTGAATAGTGAAGAATTTATACATCCCACTTCTGGTCGGAAGTTTAATTTTTCCTGTATAGCAACTTGCAATAGTATTAATGTGGTCTATTTGGCCACCTGTAAAAAGTGCAGATCATTTTATGTAGGGAAAACGACAAGGAGGTTAAAAGACCACATAATAGAACACAAATCTGACATTAGAAGGAAAAATGACAAGAATGCATTGTGTAAGCACATTTTAGATAAAGGAATAGACCACACTTTTACCTTTAGAGTAATAGAGAATGTATATAAAGATGTGAGGGGTGGGGACTTAAACAATTGTTTAGAAACTAAAGAATATGAGTGGATACTTAGGCTCTGTACAGATAGTAAACCAGGTATAAACAACAAAATTAGTATTAAGCCTGTCCTTGTTAGGATGCAACAGTATAATTTATAATATTTTATAAGATTTTGAAGTGTATTTCTGTAATTTATCTGTTTATAAGTACTTAATTAAGGGAACTTCATGATTGGATGGCTGTGATCACATTGTACCTGCTTTGCTCCTTTAAATGAATGAGAAAATTATGTTTAGCACTGAAGAAGGTTGTTTGACCGAAAGCTCTGCTTGTTGTAATAAAAGCTACTTGTTTTTTCTGACAGTGATTTGTTTTACATCAGAAAATGACAGCATTACACCAGCATTAACTTTAGTGCTGTTGAAGTGATCAAAAAGACAGACACATCTTTTAGCTATAACATGTGTCTAAACACAGAATGCAGTAGGATTTACTAGAGCAATGAAAGTTCCAAGAAGCCAGAATGAAGAAGTGCTCAGCCTAAATCAACTGATGTCCATAGAACACTGAGTAGGATAAAGCTGAGAAAAGCGACTGGTTGTGATAACATTCTAGGAAAGGTCCTAAAAGAATGTGCAGGGTAATTGACAAATATACTCACAGACATATTCAATACCTCATTGAAACAGGCCATTGTTCCCAGAACAAGAACACCACCATAATATCGCTGCCTAAGAAATCTCCAGCAAAGGACCTCAATGACTACCTCCTTGTGGCTCTCACCTCCATAGTAATGAAGTGCCTTTAAAGGCTGGTCAAAGATCACTTAACATCCAGACTTCCATCATCCTTGGACCCACTTCAGTTTGCATACAAACCAAATCGACCCATGGTAGATATTATTTCACTGACACTCCATCTGCCATTGGACCAACTGGAAGACAACAGCTATATGTGTGCATGTTATTAATTGATTTCAGTGTGGCCTTCAACACAGTCATACCTCAGCAATTGATAGAGACGCTAACTCAAATAAGTGTTAGCACTCTAATGTGCAATTGGATTCTGGACTTCCTTACCTAAAGGCCACAAACAGTATGTGCAGGAAAGAGCACCTCAAATAATATCACCTTGAACACTGGTGTACCTCGAGGCTGTGTTCTGAGCCCTGTGCTATTGGATGACTGCACTGCCAAGTACAGCTCTAATCATATAATCAACTTTGCAGATGATATCAGAGTTGTGGTTCTCATCAGCAATGAGGAGGAAACAGCCTATAAACAGGAGGTAAGACAACAGATAACTTGGTGTGGTAACTGTAATCTGGCACACAATGTGAAAAAGACCAAGGAGGTAATTGTGGATTCCAGAAGAAACTGTAAAAACCATTCCCCCCTCACAATCAATGGGGAAACAGTGGAGAGGGTAAATTGCACCAATTTTCTTGGGGTGCATATCACGGAAGACTTGTCTTGGTCTGTGATCACAAATGCCATTGTCAAGAAAGCAGAGCAATGTCTTCACTTTCTATGAAGGTTGAGAAGAACAAATGTATCAGCCCCTGTTCTCATGAACATCTGCAGGGTCACAACTGAGAGAATCCTAACAGTTTTACAGCTTGGTATGGCAGCTGCTCCACCACAGACCACAAGTCCCATCAAAGAGTGGTGAAACCAGCAGGAAAACATTACAAGGACCACTCTACCATCTATTCAAGACTTGCACCAGTCTTGTTGTCTCAAATGAGCCAGGAAAATAGTCATGGACTGCATTCACCCTATGTATCCCTCACCTAAAACATCTGGGAAGTGTTATCGTAGCATACTTTGCAAAATGGCTGGATTTAGCAGAAGTTTCTATCCCTGGACCATCAAGCTGATGAACTCCAATAGCAGCTTACATCTTGCTTGACATCAGGGACAGTAGATACTATGATGAGTGAGAAGCGTATTTGTGTGCAATAAACTAAAATGTTTAAAAAACGCTGTGCAAGTAATCTAATCTTATTTCTGTGTAATATCCACTGATGCTAAAGTAGCATCTTGTGCAATAACAGCTGTGAATTTTTTGTGCAATAAATAGTGTGTTTCCTTAGACTAGTGCCAGCAAAATCCTGTGCAATAAGTAGCTGTGGAATTTTGTGCAATAAATACCGTGTTTCTTTAGCTTCATAAATGTCTGTTGAAATGTAAAACAGTAAATATTATGTAGCAGGAATGTCTAAATGTAGTAATGTGAATAATTGTTTTATATGTCAGATGTTTGTACATAGAGCCTAGAGTAACATAATTTCATTCACTTGCATTTATAGCAGAGCCTGAATGACAATAAAGTTTACTTTGACTTTGAGTAAGAACCCATAATGTGCTGGATATAAGGAATGTGAAACATCTAGCAGAGAAGCTAGAAATCTTTCAACAATAATTAATACTATTTGTTTATAAACACTTTCTAATACTTTCTGGTTTCAAGTGACACTTTTTTAGAACTAACTTGGGCCATTCAAATGTAGAAGTTTAGATCATTATATTTTGAATGATTTATCATCTACAGTTCTAATCTACCTCTGGTTTCAAATCACACCTTTTTAGAACTAATTTGGGTAGCTCAGACATAGAAGTTTGGATTATTATGCTTTAATTGACTTATAATCTACTGGTCATTAATTCTTAGTTCTTAAATGTTGATTTTTAGAAATGTAAATAATATCTACTTTACAATTAATAGTTTCTCTGCATTTCTCTCAATTTTATTTACTGCTTGTTCCGATTTTTGCTAATCAAAATTTGATTTTTTTGTATTATGGTTCTGATAGTAGACCACAGATTTTGGTCTCTGCAGCTTATCAAAATGAATGCCTCTGATGTCCCAAATACTTTGAGTTGCTGATTTGGAAAGTAATTGGAAGCCATTCTTTCATTTATCCAGAAATGTAATAATATTTAGTTACACCGGTTTCCAAGTATTATAATTAGAAAGATAACCATCATTATTTAAATAGCTAAAGTATTCATACAGATCTTCTTTTGGGATGGATAAAAAAATTATCATCAGAGAATGCATCCAATAAATGGTTCTCTATAGTGGTCAAATTCTAAACTCTTTGTCCAAGATATTTATATTACAAACAAATGAGTAGAAAAAGTATAGCCATAACTACAGTTTCCTGTGGAATGGACATTAGCAGAGAGTTTAACATCTATTTTGCCGTGAGCACTCCAATGATTATATTAAAAAAGAGTATATCTATAAACATTGGTAGGGAGGTGAAATTTTATTGATGTTTGAAAGACCAAAGTTTTATAAACTCTGTCAAATATTTCTCAGCACTAAAATTTAAAATTAAAAGGGACAATATTTTATCTTCATTTTGTTTTAGGACAGACACACTTATTATCTTTAGTCAGCTATACTGGGATAATCCCAGTTTGGTCTTAATGTATTAAGCTTATAAAAGTGGTAATATAATATCCATTACAGCTGCTGCAAAAATGTATAGTTAGTATATCATACTGAAGTGGGTCTACAAAGAAAGTTCATTGCTCTTTTTGAACCTACTAGACCTGCTCATTTTAATTAGCCAAACTACATATCCAGCCTACTAACCAATCAGACAACATAGCCTCAACCAAATTACATAGCATGTGTTGTTATATACCCTCCAAACATCGGTGACAACTGCACAGTAACATACAACTATGCCCTAAAAAAGCTAAACCACTACCAGTTCTGCACTGCATCTAACATAAATCTATAATAAACTATCAAAATACATAACCAGTATGAAAGAAGCTGCTGCCTTCATTACTGAAGTACTCTGTATCATACAACACAAACATCTCTAACAAAATCTCAGGGTAAGAAAAGGTACTCCCTTGCTGTGGTTTATGGTAGACAATGAGAAACTGCTCAAAAACATGGATAAAGCCTGGAAGACCTAGAAACAATCACACTAGAAAAGACCACAATACTTACATCTACAGCAGATGTAAGCAAAAATAAATAAATAAATAATCACAAGAACCAATACAAACTACTTGCAAAACATTCAGTCAAAACTGCAGATAATTCTGAAGAATAATACATCAATTTAATACTCCACTTCAAAGCCCAAACCAATTCATTAACCTTCTCAGCCTCAGATCATACTTCTGAATTTACAGACAGCTTACAGGCCACACAAGAAATCCATTTTCCAATCCACAGCCACTAGAACCATAGCTGTCCTTCTTTAACAATATGTCCCCAGGGTCAGGCAGTATTCTCACCGGTTCCTCAAAACTATTGTGAACTCAAATCTTATCACAGTCAATATGTCTTTAACCCCTCACAAACTCAAAAACTCTTCTCTTGTATGTGTAAAGAAGCCTTTATATTCCCCCATCCCAAAAGTCTCTCTCACCACCAAATTAATTGACTGTTGAACCATCTGTCTCTCTTACTGTACATTGACAAACTCCTTGAAAAAGCCATATACAATCATATTACGGCAAACATCTACAACACATTCTTATCAAACCAACATTTTGTTAAAAAATAGAAGCACACAAACTGCCCTAAACACTATAACTGATACAGGTCACCAACACAAATTAAGGACTCCTCAGTGTTGCACTGTTCACTGACCTCATCAAAGTCAGCTACACTCTTCTGCTGAATTCCTTTGCTCTATATAATTTTGGCCTTTCCATTCTAAACTGGTTTAACTTCACAAACAGGACCTACAAAAATCACCACAGGAGTTCCACAAGGATCTATATTAGCACCCATCCTTTCCAGCATTATCATTGCCACCCTGCCAGCAAACCTAAATTAAACCAATATCATCCTATATGCAGATTATATAGTTTCACTTCCACACATTTACCTCTTACAAAGCTGTGCTGTAAGATTTACTACTCACCTTTCTAAGCTTCAAATCATAGCTAGAACTGGGTCGATATTAAATGTTCGAACATTCAAAATTTCGAGTCTCATATGGACGACTCTATATGATCAGATTTTTGAATGTTCGAACATTGTAATGGAGATCTCTGTACAGCACTGAATGGGAAGAGTTCCTTTTTCTGCACTGTAGTGCGATTTTGAAGTTGGTATAGTTAAAGAGCGGGGGTGGGGGTGCAGGGGTGCTTGCCCTCCTGCTTAGAGCATTCAGGTAGGTGTTTTGTGTAGTTTATTTTTTTTATTAGATATTCGAACTTTTGAAAGTTCGATCATATAGTGTCGCCCATATGACAGTCGAACTTTCAAACGTTTGAGTATCTAATATAGATCCGCTAGAATTTAACCTGCTAACCATGAATCCTAATCCAGCCTTCAAAAATAAACAAATAAATAAATAAGTAAAAATGAAAACATACAAAAAAAAATGTTCTTTAACACCCCTCAAAACTCAACAAACTAGGGGGTTTCTGGACTCCTGATTCTGTAAACCAAGATTCCATCTGCTTGAGTTGGTGGTAGCTCAGGTAGATATAAAAGATCCCATGGGGGTGTGGCCAAGATGACTAACTGAAAGCAGCATAGTTCATTTGCTCTGCTTCCTACAACTCTTCCTGACAGAAATACTTTGTCAATTTCATCAGAAATATATCAAAAGTAATATATTATCAAAGCAGAAGACAAGAGGATTATTCTAGTGTATAAATCTATGACTATTGCCAAGTTTTTCCTGTCATTTTACCAAGAAGAAAACTTCATAAATGAAGAGGAGTCACTCAAAGTCTGTGACACAGGACAGTAGCATAACAAAGGAAATGCAACCACTTATTTCTACCATCCAGCACTTGGTTATAAAATTGGCAAGCTGGACACAAAAATGGACAAAATAAAAAAGACTGCTGTAAACAAATAGAATTAATGAATGAAATGATAAAACAACAAAAACACAAATAGCAGATCTGGAGGAATCTGTCACAGACATTGATGGCAGACTATCATAGGTTCATAGGTTCATACTAGGCTATCTGCCCTGGGCATTTATAAGCCTAGCCCGATATGCCACCCCTTGATTTGAGTATACTGTGCCCTTTTTAAAGTTTAGTTTACTGTGCCTCTGTCTAATAGTGACACGGAAGTAATCCCCGGGACAAACCTACGATCCCCCATCCACTCATCAAGATTCTTCTTGAAGAGAGTCAGTGAGGTGCTCTGCCTAACATGAATTGGAATTCTATTCCAGAGCGAAGGGAGCCTCTGGGTTATGAATCTGTCCCTCCAGCATGTTCTATTTATTTCTGAGCTGAGGTTCAAGTCCCTCGGCCGTCTAAGGGATCTAGATTTACTGAGGTGGAGCATGTCCATTAATTCTGGGTTGGACATAGCTTTATATGTCAGGCATAGATCGCCTCGAAGTAGGTGGTATGCAACTGAGTAGAGCTGGAGTTTTTTTAACCGAGCAGCATATGGCATCTGTTTGAGTCCCTTGATCCTCCTGGTGAGGTACTTTTGGGGTCTTTCTAATTGCTGCAGGTGTCGGGTAAGGTACATCCCAAAGGCGGCATTGTATTCTATGATGGGCCTGATGAGGGATGAATAAAGGGGCACGGTTAACTCTCTTGATCTAGATGTGAATCCTTTCATGATGAGGTGGGCTATGTAGAATGTCTTTCTAACCACTTTGGCAATGTGGTTGTCAAAGGAAAGATTGCTATCAACTTGGGTCCCCAGATCCCTAATTACTTTCTCTGTACTTAATGGGTTACCACCTATGTGGTAATTTGTGGGCACATTGTTTTTGCCAAAGGGTATGACTATACACTTTTTGGCATTTAGCTTTAGACCATGGCTCTGGCACCAGTTATCCGTCTCTGCGAGACCTTTTTGAAGGATGTTTGTGTCAGCTGGAGAGTTGATTATGGCGCCCAGTTTGCAGTCATCTGCGGACTTGGTGAGCCATAGTCCTCCCATGTTGGCCTGTTCCTCAGTAAAGTAAATACCGAACAAGGGAGGTCCCAGGACAGAACCTTGTGGGATGCCACTTGTGACCGGTTTCGAGTCTGACATGGCCCCAGCAACTCTGACTCTGTGGGTTCTGTCTTTGAGCCAGTTTGTGACCCATCTTGTGACATAGGGGTTTATATTTAGGCTGGATAGCTTATCTATGATGCCCGAGTGGGGTATTGTGTCAAATGCCTTTGCGAGGTCCAGATAGGCTGTGTGGACTACCTTCCCTTCATCTATGGCCTTGGTGACTGTTTCGAAGAAGTTGACCAGGTTCAAAAGGCAGGATCTGCCCTTGACGAAGCCAAATTGGGTAGGATCTAGTGTCTGTAGGACCCCAATGTCTTTGTTTATGAGTTCCATGATGATCCTCTCCATAGCCTTGCAGACTAGGCTAGTCAGGCTTAAGGGGCGATAGTTTCCAGGGTCCGCAGAGGCGCCACCTTTGTGGAGTGGGACAATGTTGCTGTATGCCATTCTTTGGGCACATATCCTGTAGTGAGGCTGAGATTGTACAGCAGTTTTACTTGAGGGATTAGTTCTTCTTGGAGTTCATGTAGGACGCAACCCGGGATGCCATCTGGTCCCATGGAAGCAGTGTTTTCTGCTTTGGAGAGGGTGGCCTTCACCTGAGCATCAGAGATGTTTGGGAGGCTGCACTCTGCCGGGATAGATACTTGCTCTTTTGGGGGGGAGGGGGTGGAGAAGTTTGCACTGAACCTGTCTGCCAGGATATTGGCGATGTCTGTAGGTTCAATGTATTTTTTGTCATTTAGAATCAACTCAGAGGAGAAAAACAGTATCAACTTCATTCTACAACAAAATAACAAGTTATTTCAGCAGATTGACGACCTAGAAAATAGAGCAAGGAGAAACAACATCAGAATTTGTGGAATCCCAGCAAAAATGGAAGGAAGTAATATGATAAACTTTCTAACAACCTGGATTCCAAAGGCATTAAATCTACCAGATACCAGAAGCTTTGTCCTTTGGAAATGAAAGGGCACATGGATCCTTAGTATCTGTTCCCACAAACAGTAAAAATACACATCTGAGATCAATCATAGTCAAATTCATATCAACACAGGGCAAAGACTTAGTTCTAAAAACAGCATGGTCTGCTGCACCTTTAAAAACTGAAAACTCGTATATCAGATTTGACAATAAAACTTCTCTTCTCGGGTAATGAAGAAAAGAAAAGCCTGCATACCTTTGGTGAAATCTTTAAAAAAAGCAGGAATCAAAACTCGTCTTGTGTTTTCTGCTAAACTTAAATTCTTTTTACCCGAAGGACCCAAAACTTTTGATAACCTGGAAGATGCACAGCCCTATGTCCAATATAAATATATATATATGTTATCCACTACTGAATATATGGATATCAGCTTATCATTAAAGACACAAGCAACAAAAAGTGACTGGTCTGTTAAAGAAAAAAGAAAATGTCTAGAGACAAACAAATATTTAATCAAAAATGTAATTCAATTACTATAAGTGATGATGTTGCTTTAACTTTCCCAAAGAAAACCAACTAAAGGTAACTCATTTCATTTCTTAAATAATGAAAATAACATATAATAGTCTTATACTATTGCAATTTTAAAATAACAGCTTTGGTAATACTTTAATGCAAATATTTGATTTAATTTCAATCTTTATAAATAACTATTAAAGTATCATAGTTTTATTTACTTTTAAATATTCCTATATACATAATAGTACATATAAAATGTTTAAGATTATGGCAGTGTGAAATATTATCATTTTAATTACTGAAATGGGGGTTCTGTATTAATATACTGACTAATATAGCTCTATACATGGTCAAGTCTTTCTCCTTAATAGCCTTTTGTTTTCATCAACTACAGTTTGTTTTAAGCATTAGAAAGGTTAAAAGTTGTAATTAAATACTGTGTTTTCCATAAATATGTTTAACTTAAAGCTTAAACTATATATCACCCTTTTTTGCATGGATTAAAAAATGAATATGAAAAAAATGGCTTTTCAGTTAATTTGCAGCTATTAGAAAGCATCAGCGACCTATTTAAGCTAAACACTTTCTTTTTCTAAGAGGCTTTTATGCAGAGCTCAAGCTTCTACAATTTCAAACAGAACTCCATCTTTACTAGAAAATGCCTGCTCATTAAAAAGGAAGTATGGTGCAACCTCTGACCTCTGGGAAGTAGGAAATGCACAGAAAAGGAAGAAAAAATTCAAAACAAACTGTTTTAAAGTTTGTTTAAAGAATTATTGATTGTAACTGTTAGAACAATGTAAAAATAACATATTTATTATAGCTAAATGCCAATTTAAACCTTTTTTAATCGAACTTATGTTAAAATAATAAGGGGAAATCTCTATAAGGTTACACACAGAAGGACATATTTTAATGTAAATCCAAAATTTTTTTGGGGAGGTGATACCTTACCCTGACAGTGTTCTTTTCTTGCTGATATTTTAATGTAACACCACTTATAGATTTTTGTCATATGCTTCAGTTATAGTATCAAAGTTGCTTCTAGTTCTTTTCTTTTATGAAAAGTACGCCTGAAATAGTAAGAAAAAAGTAATTAATAGCAATGTTTGAATTTTTTAATACATGTGTATTATTAAGCTGATCTTATAAAATAGTATTACAAATATATTGGATACATACAATGTGCAAACACTATATTTACATTAATAAAAGATGCACACATGCATTATAATGTAATGCGTCATGTTATGTATGCTGTTAGATTAAATTTTCTTAATATAAACATATTTTATTCTACTTTCATCTAGTAAAAAGATACAAGTGTTTATTTGACTGGTAGATGTACAAAGTTACTATGTTCATATTTCTGATGAGTAACAAACAATATTAATAATACTATCATATTTCCATTAACATTATGGGGGAGAGTAGAAATTCATCAATATAACATATTAAACTGTATCCTAAGGGCTTTCAACCTTTAAATAGAATCATATAAAACTATAATATAATTCTAAATTATTTACTTTTCTAAGGAAATTATTATCCTTATTCATGCATGAAATGTTGGGGCGGCTATGGTGATGCAGCGGTTAGCATTGCCACCTCACAGCAAGAGATTCTCCGCTTCGATCCTTGGCTGGGGTGCTTTCTGTGCGGAGTCTGCATGTCCTCCCCATGGTCACGTGGGTTTCCTCCGGGTGCTCCAGTTTCCTCCCACATCCCAAAGACATGCTGTAGGTGGATTGGATGCTCTAAATTGGCCCTAGGGGTGAGTGAGTATGTGTGTGCCTTCTGTGGAAGGTTGGGTGCCAGGCTGGCAACTCGACACTGTAAAACTCCACTGCCAATCATGAGCAGACAGGTGATCCGCTGTGGTGACCCCTAACCAGGAAAAGCCAAAAGAAGAAGAATTCATGCATGAAGTGTTCTTAAATAGTAAGCCTATCACATATTTATCTCTCTAGCAAATGATTCTTCTTTATTCATATATAATATTTAAGTAATTAGATGTTCATATGATAGAAGTAGTAGCAAAACAGTGTTTGTTTATGACATGGTTTGATTAGAAAGAAGTTTGAATGGAAGAGTCATCAAACCTGAAATATTATGTTCCAATGCTGATGGTTGTAAATGTTAATTATTCTATGGTTTCTTTTATGATTTTTTTTTTTTGTCTACAACAAATACTTATATTCTTATATTCACAATTATCATTCGGTATTCATATGAAAGAGACTCTGAATATTGTGCACTAAACAATGTATATTTTAAAGTGTATTTCCTTGAATGTTAATGGATTAGAAAACCCAATAAAGAGAAGTAGTCTAAGCAAATACTTAATACTGCACAAATCTGACATTGTTTTCCTACAAGAAACACATTTAGTACTTAAAGATGTTAATAGACTTTTATTAAAATAGCGTACTGTTTTAGTGGGATGCCAGTTTAAATTGAAAAGAAGAGGTATTTTAACATTATGGAGAAAAAACGTTAGGGACACCTAAAAGTATAGATTCATACTCATATAAAAATGGAATGTTAGGCATAGTAGTAATGCAATTAGAGAAAAATACTACACTCATAAACGCATACTGGATACCAGGTATGGATGTGAATACTGTCAAATAACACTTAGACATTATCGCATCATACTTTAAAGGTGAACTATTATTTGCTGGCAAATTTAATTGTATATTATCTATCAATGAAACTACAAACAATGAAATAAAAAATATTCCTCAGTAGCAAAACACTTGAATAATTATATAAATTCTATGAATCTGAGAGATATATATCTAACCTGAAACTATCAAATTCTTTAAAATTTACATATTATTCATATAGATTTGGAGCTCATATGAATATAGACAAAGTTCTAATCTCAAATTTGATATATACTAAGATAGAGGAGGTATTGATTGTCTCATGTCCACTGTCTGACCATAATGCTATAACGTTTAACAATAAGCTAAAACAACTTAATTAATTAACTAAGTTATTTCTTATAACTTCTAACATTATATTTTCTGCCTTCAGTTTAAAATTAAATTTAGGAAATTACAGGACAGCAAACGGTTAAATTGCTTGGCAGATTAAGAGCACCCACATCTTCAAAACTGAACATTTTATTCAAATACACAGCTTACCTAAAGAGGACTGGTTGCATTTCTAATGAGTTATGCAGCCACATTACTAAATTATGATGTATCATTCCATGTTTTATTCATGCTCCAATAATACTCCAGGTATTATTCCCATACATTTCCTCATCCAGAGTCATATACAGTCTACAGATTACTTACTAAATCTGCAGATGTAGTTATTGAGCAGTGACAGCATTACAGAACTTCCAGAAAACATCCACTGGAGTGGGGTATGGACCTGAGAGTGCTATTGGCATATGCCAAATGTGAATAGACTAACATTTTTGCAACACATTGATCACAAAGGAAAATGTGTAAAGATGATTTTGTGTTGCACATATTTAATATCTCATGAGTCTAAATTTTATTTCCTTTTTTTTTATTTTGTTTACCTGGTTAAGTCAACTGGAAAAAGTTTCCCTTTTCAGAGTCAACTCAGGAGTACTGTCCTTTTAAGTAACTTTGCCAGTGTGACACAGTAGGCACATGGAGGTTGAAGGAATCAGACCATATACTCTTTATTAGTGCCTTATTCTTCTGCCATATATGTATGCTCTGTACACATATAGTATGTATTTTTGTACTTTTTATTGTAGAGAAAAAGGATATATACACACACACACACACACACACACACACACACACGCACACACATACATAGTTTATCATTGGCTATGGCAGTTTATAGCATTTATTGGTTGGACTGAGGATATATAAAAGTGATTGGAAGTTGGAATGAATCAAGTCATTGGTTCTAAAGAATGCATTTTTGGCACTTTGGCAGCAAGGAAGATTGATTTTGATTGGTGGAAAACGACTTTATATTGTGGTTTTATCATTTTATTAAGTAGATCTGAAGAAGTGTATAAAGGACCCAAAAGCACTTATCTCTTTTATGGTTTTAGTGAAGGATTCCATTAAATTATTTACGTTTAACTTTTAACCTGGCTGTGATGACTCTGTTGATACTTTTTGATATATATATATATATATATATATATATATATATATATATATATACATATTTACAAGTAGATATTGGTTTATCTAAATACACAAGCATCAAAATGAATTAGTAAGGATGTATATGGGTAAGATTATGAACTGGGCCTCTTACAACACAGAAGAAGTGCTCATACTCATTCTTATAATATTTATGAAGATGTTACTATATATATCAAGTCTTACACCTGCCTGCTACTCCTCTAGTCTCTTTGCCCTTTACTGCAGTCCATGCTCTCTCTTTCTCTCTCTCTATGTCTAATACACTTGGAGACTGAGTCTTTGAGTACCATCATTCTTCATACTGTGTGCATGCCATATCTCCTTGCTGCCCACCCTCCATGGATAATCTACACTGACCCTTGTTGCTAGTCCTAATCCCAGATCGGTGCTTTGATTCACTGTGTTGACTGTACTCTTCTTATTACCTGATAGTCTGTTGCTACGCCACAGTCCTGAGCTATTTTTTCCTTCCTTTTGTGTGTACCTTTCCTTCCCTTTTTCCCTGTGTACCAACATGCTTAGGCAAAAAATGACAGGCTACAACACTATCTAAATTGCCTTGTTGTAGATCCCTAATATGCTTCTGCAGACTCATATTACATTCCTTTTAAGTTTTAAAAGCAGAAGAAAGAAAAGGCATAACTAATCCCCTCAGGCTAACAGGGATATATCCAGACATGGAAAAAGGAATAGTAATTATGTGACCAAAAGAAAACACAAACAGAACAATAACCCAAAGGAACTGAACTCTGCAATGAGACAATTCAGTATTGGGGTGGCAAATGTTGTCTAAAGTGTCTATTCATCAAAAGAAAATTACCCAGATTGTTGCCAATGTGGAAAGATATTAGAGGAGATTCCTTCAAACCACCCTTTAGTCTGGTCTACAGTCCAAAAAAGTAAGATAAAAAACATTTTCTAGCAGTTGCTACTACCTCAAGTGACAACACATTATACTGAGTGACAAAATAAATTTATCTTTTGGTTCTAGTGATGTTCTCATCAAAGAACAAATACTCTGTAATGCATCTAGAATGACTTAATTCATTAAGTACTCACTGTATCTCTCCTGTAAATTTTCTAGGTTGACATCACAGATTGAAACTCTTTCCTAATATTGTTATATATACAGTTAGAGAACATAGGGATTATCTTATAAGCTTCCTGGAATAAATAAGTAAATAAATAAATAAACAAACAAACAAATAAATAAATAATAAAATTATTATTATTACCATACAATCTCTTGGCTTTAACAAGATCATCATGAGAAAGAGAAGCCAGCAAATGAGAAATATGGTGACTGATAACATAAAAATATAGTCATGGATAGTTTGGATTTAAGATACAGTACTGATGTCACAGTATACCTTTTAAAGTAATAACCAATAAATTAACAATGTTAGGATAACGGAAATAATTAGAATTTAACCAACATTTCTTAAAAGTTCTAAAATGAGTTTCTCAAAGACATGGGAGTCCCATTCTAAAGAAAATTAAATAATTTATATAACAATAGAAATGAGACGCATTGCTTTTAAAAAGCATACATGTGCATTTCTCTTAAAAAGGTTACATTTGGATGCTCGAAAGTCCTTTTATGCGAATACGAACAGAGCGACTCGTATTATGCGAACCACGGAAATGCCTAATTTCCAAAACCACGAAATTCAAAATGTTAAAGTGTCATGGTTGGCCCATCTGCGGTATAGCTCCGTAAGTGCGATAGTTACAGACCTTAGGGTTAGGGTGTGGGTTAAGGTAAGTGCATAGACAGGTAATGTATGTAAGGTTTAGTGTAAGGTTAGAATTAGGTTTTGTTAAATGTATGTGTGTTGATTATTTATTTTGTTTTGGTATATCTCTGTAGGGTAAGTGTGCAATAGTTATGGACATAGGGTTAGGGTGCAGGTTAAGGTAAGTGCATAGATAGTAATGTATGTAAGGTTTAGTGCAGGGTTAGATGTAGGGTTTTGGTGCTTTACTTTAGGGTTAGAAGTAGGGTTTTGGTTAGTGTATGTATGTGATTTATTTATTTTGTTTGGGTAGGCAGTATATAGTGGGAGGTGGAGTTGGCCGACTATGGGGATTCGACTTTTTGAATTTCACGGTTTAGTGCGTTCGGCATATTCGTGGTTCGCGCAATACATGTCGGTGTTTTCGTATTCACTTAACAAGATTTTCGCTAATATAATATAGACCCATCTTAAAAAAATTGCTATGATCAGACTGGCTTAGCACAGGGGCATTGAGACCAATCATGACCATATTTTGCCTTGATATATAGATAAATCTTTTCATCAAAAATCATCATTAAAGCAAAAACATAAATTCAATAATGTAATTAAAGGAAATCTCCCCAAAATATATGAAGGTTTTCTGTTCCTAGTTGGTATTGAATATCTATATACAGGCTGTTAAATTCTGCCATGCACTAATACACGTCTTCAGTACAAACTGCTTGAGAAATCTAGTTAAAAGTATGTAGAATCTTTTATATAGAAATCCAGACATGTGGTTTCAACAATTAGATACTAATTACTTTGTTTATATTGTCTAACAAAGTATCACAGCAGGAGACTATAGGCCTTCTTGGAGGGAAATCAAGTTCTAAAATTTCATCTAATAAACTCATGAATCTGCCAGTGTTCTATGTAACAACTCCAACTGACAGCATCACCTCAAGTCCATCTCTAGATGCAAACCTCTTTCTTCCACGAATTACTATATTTACTTTTGCAATCTATTTCGTACTTCCATGGTGGTGTGGCGGTAGCATTGTTGCCTCACAGCAAGAGGTTCTCCCTTCGATTCTTGGCTGGAGTGCGGGGAGTGCCTTCTGTGTGTAGTCTGCATGTTCTCCCCGTGGTTGGGTTGGTGTTCAAAAGACATGCGTAAATGGGCGTGCCTTCATTGAAGGTTGAACATCGAGCTGGCACCTCGGACGTTCGTGAAAATCTGCTGCCAATCATTAGCGGATCGGAGTTCTGCTGTGGCGACCCCTAACCGGGAAAAGCTGAAAGACAACAACAACAACAACTTTTGCAAACTACTTCACTGACTTTTGGTCCCCGCTCTTTCTCTGAACCCCTTTTTCTGCTAACTTCCTGCTTATACACTCTGTACCTTGCCAAACACTGCTCTAATATTTCTGTCCGCACTGCTCTCATTTCTCTGTCCCCAAAATCTCACACCTCACCTATTCCTAGCCATCTCTAACTTTTTGACGTGTTGCTTATAAGCTATTTTACTGCATTTACACTCATGTACTATTTCTACCACTTACAGTACCATTGAGCTATTTCTCCTCATTGTAAATCTTGTATGTAATACTTGGCATGTCAACAATTGTAACACCTGTTATTGTCACTAACTGAGTAACTTCTTATACTTAAAATTGTATTTTTAATCTTCTTGTGGATCATTTCTCCCAGGTCAACACTGAAATGAGGTCATGTACCCAGTTGGACTTTCCTGGTAAGCAAAACCAATAGAATGAATAATTAAATAAATAATTGAGAGACAGTAAAATACACCCATTTTAAAATTAATATAAAAGACATCTTCCTCAGCATCTTCTTCTGTCAAGTACACTGACCTAACACTTTTTAATAACTCTCAAAATCCATGCATAAAAGTGTTATAAATATCTGTACTTAGCATGTGGTTTCATCCTTCAAATACTCAAAAAAATTGAGCCAACACTACCACATTCTTACCTTTATCCATCTGTTTGATAATCATATTACAACTTATTTCTGTAATACACACCACTGAGTTTAAATTATAATCAATTTCAGACTTGATTTAAAAAAAAAGTCAGTATAATGTCTCAGTTTCATAATGTAAAGTTGTGGCAAATGTTTAACAATCTAGTTTCTGTATGGAGTGATAAAATTGCTAGCAACTATGATATACGTTCTGTCCAGTAGACAAAGTGCTTTAGAAGCAATTTCAAAAATGAAAAAAAAATGTTGCTATCAGAAATGTTCTTAACTTCATCAAGGAGTGATCCAAAGCCAGAAATGTCAGAATTGGTCCCTACAAAAAAAGTAAACCATTAAATGTAAATTTTGGCTTGGTTTAAAAATATCAGTTTTATGTTTATATAACTGAGGTGAAAGAGAATACATTTTTGCCTTAAATTAAGCACAAGTAACCAAGTATACATGACCTGAGTCTTAGAAATACAAACTAGATTATGAAATGTATTAGCTGAGGTCACAGTGGGTAAAAAAAAGTCAGAAATATCTGAAGGAAGTAAATCAATATGCTCAAAATTATCATTAAAACAGACGTGTTTAGCATCTGCACCCAAACTTGCATTTCCAAATTTCCATTTCTCCTACATTTTGACCAAAAATTATGTTATTATTGTTGCTGTAGTTGATGCCTAAAGTGATGTCTGTGCCAAAGTTTAAAGGAGAAGAATCATTGAAGTCCAAAGATCTCTGAGATGAAATGAAAGAAAGAAAAATTAACCACTGAGACACTAGAGCCAATGGAGCTCTGATACATACATCTGCCTTGCACTTGCCCCTACTACCTGGGTTCTTTATCTTCTTACAAAGGAAGATCTTATTATTTGTAAAGTTCACACTGTCTCTGTCTGGCTTATTGATTCCTCTTCCAGACCCTTTTAACCTGTCATTAATATTTTAAGCACTTTATTCAAGTCATCCATAATAATGCACAATTTAACTGAGTATGTACAGCTTTCTTTTTTTATTTCAGCAGATAACTTTATTTTAGCATTCCCCTCAAATGGACATTTGAAAGCATGCAACCCTCAAGGAAATATATATATATATATATATATATATATATATATATATATATATATATATATATGGATTCACTTCATAACATTGAAATATCAAAATACTGAAAAATATATATATATAAATACTGAAAACACAAAATACTGAACACAAAAATACTGACAACAAAAATATAAAAAACACATATTAAAAGCTAGCAGCAATAACATATATTTTTAATTATATGCAAGCAAATATATGCCCAATATAAATTAAATATATCAACTTGTCATTTTCAGTATTTTGAAGTTTCAGTGTTATGAAGTGAATCCATATATATATATATATATATATATATATATATATATATATATATATGGGTCTACTTTACTTACCCAAAAAACACATCGCCGACATTCACTTCACCGAGATGAATACATGGACAAACCAGAAGACTTGACATCCGGAACACTGACATTCTAACCCGAGGTAAGTAACCGCTTTACCATTCTATTGAACTTTGCCCCTTACCCTCACGGTAGTGCAATCTTGGAGCTGGTATATTTAGTTGGGGGGGCAAAGCCCCCCACATGGGTGGGGTGTTTTTTTTTTTTCTGGATGGCCAAGTGGTTACTTACCTTGGGTCAGAATATCGGTGTTCTGGATGTTGGTCTTCTGGTTTGTCAGTGTATTCGTCTCTGTGAAGTGAATGTTAGCGATGTGTTTTTTTGGTAAGTGACTTAGATCCATATATATATATATATATATATATATATATATACACACATACACACATACACACATATACACACACACACACACACACACACACACACACACACACACACACACACACATACACATATATATATATATATATATATATATATATATATATATATATATATATATAGGTGGAGAGAGAGAGAAAGAGATTTGTATCTTTAATGTTACAAAATTAAAACATGCCTGTGTTTCTTGAGACAGCACTCTTTACAAAACATTGAAATTGTCATAAAACCACTTCTGTTCTCTTCATTAACGACATTATCAGTGGCATTCACAATCATGTTCTGTGACACTGTGAGCTCGTAGCACTTCTCTCTGTGCCAGAATTACCTTCAGAACACAATTTTGTAAGTATATCAAAGGAATTAAAACTACCCACATTTTTCTTGGCTGTTCTTCTAAGGTGCCTGCCTAATTGCCTGCCTCTTGTTCTAACTCCCTCTCTCTTTGCTGAGTGGTTCTTTTAACATGCCTGACAGCTGTCCTTTGATGTACTTTGTTTTTCTTTCAGCAACAATCACAAGGCAATTCTGCTAGACACCTGTTGTCCTGGCTTGATTTCTTAATGCTCTTATCTGATGTTCTATCAAATTCTGTCATGTTGTAATGAATGTTCTAATAAAAATAAATTCTCTGTAATTTCATTCCTTGTGAGTTGCTGCTTTGGAGAATTAGCTGGCTTTCTTATTTCACCTCCGGTGATACATAATATTTTATCTGTGAAACAGAAATCATTCTGAACTATAATTACTTGGGCATATTTAGAGTATGTTAAGTTAGACAGCTAACCATCACACCATGATTTTAACTCTAAGATGCAAAATTAAACATGCTAAAATAGAGTTCAGAACTCAACATTAAATAATGGACAAGATATATTTTGTATTTTCAAAAGAATTTTAAAGAAAAAAGCACTGTAAAGCACCAGACATGCAATGTGAATGTATGTGAGGTGCAAAAGGCCACTGACCACTTTTGAAAAGTAAACCCACTGGATGAATTAAAAGATTCAACTTGAGTTGTATTTTTTTTTACTCTTGTTTGGCCAAGTGACATACTTCAGACTGTAATCTGTAAGAACTTACACTTACTTGCATGAGTTTTCTCCATTTAATAATAAATTATGCATTGTCTGAGCTTGCGAATTAGGGTCTAAGACACTGCATTAAAAAGGCCTTTCATTGAATGGCTTAATGATCGAAAATTACGTTAATAGAAGTCGATTTTGTTGGGAGCTGCGCCCTCCACCCGCTAAATATATATACCAGCTCTGAGATTGCACTACAGTGAGGAAAGGGCAAGTTTTCTGATCTTCACTGTACCGTGATCTCACAAAAGCGACTTCTATTAACGTAATTTTTGAATAAAAAGCCGTTCGATGAATGGCCTTTTCGATGCCATGTCATAGACCCCACAAATTATGTTTTACATTTTACTGGGATTTTTAAACATGAACACTGCAGAAAAATCAGATTAAAGCATTGCTAATGTTGGATGCCAAAGGAGATTGTCTCACATATGACATAACCATGTGAGAAACAATAATACTCTTTCCTTAAATATTTTGGTTTTATCTATTGTTGTTAATTATTATTGTTACAGCTTAATTTAAAAGCACCATTTCAGGAGCAGGAAAGAAAAGGCTTACCAAATCTGTTTTTGCTTATGGCTTTAACCTTTGTTTAGATTAGTTGCACTTACAGAAGATGACCAAGAATTTGCACTGGAGCATGAAAGAAGCAGAGCCTGGATTTTAAATTGCTTTTGCAAACTGTATATTCATTTTTATACTGACATTTCTCTAAAGAAATAAGACGCTTTCCTAATACATTATACAGTGTGATCTCATCATGCCCAATAGCTAAGGAGTCAACTTTTTTTCTTAAAAAATGAGAAAGCTGGTCCAGGGTGTAGTGGTGGTTTGTGCCCCCCCTTCTAAATTATGTAACCATACTCCAGGTCATGCAACCTTGAGGATAAAGGCAAAATGCCACTAGAGCTGAAACACTGTTTTGATAATTGTACGATATGATAAGTTTGCACCTGATAATTCATTAGGTTTCTGGACCTTGACCTTCGCATTTCAATGCATCAAAGAGTATATCATCTAGTAATAGTAACTTTGCTTTATTAACGGGTTGTTGTGTACCTATATCTTATAACATTCTGTAAGAAAAGGTGTGTGACTAATTAAATCAATAAGAGGGTAGAGGGATGTAAGATATGTAACTTTGTATTTATTCAGTAAACAAAGTAATGTTACATGCTTCCACACCCACTGTTGATAGTCTATTTCAGTCTGATGTACAGCTTGCAATGTTTTTATACCACGACCAGATATAAATATTGAAAAAAATATTGAAAAATACTTTCTGATATCTGAGTCCTACTTCTTCTGAAAGTTTGCAGAGGTGAAAGATCTAGGAAAATCCAGAATATGTGGAGTCAAGGCACAATTTGGTTTAATGTACACAGCCAGTACATTAGAGATGACCCTGGGAATAAATGAACAAGCTAGCTTGCTATCAGTCACAAACACCTATGGTGATGCTTGTGACAGATGAGCCTCCAATCTTTGGAGGTGTTATATACTAGAACCTTAATCCAAAAACCTTAAAAAATTTAACAACTCTAATAAAAAATCCCATCTGTAGTAGAAAGAGCAGTGATTGTTAAAACTATTACTCATTCATAGCTTTCTAGTTGAGAAACTTCTTTTTAGATGCAGGGTTGCACTGTGGATGATGAAAGCACACTTGAGACAACCTAAAACCAAACACACTTCCAGTAGAATATTTATTTTCAGAATGTATACTAAATAAGTTGCCTCTAGATTTATCCTTTGAGAGACGCAGTATTTAATTTCCCTCGTTTTCTATGATAAAACTCTTTACATAAAACATTAATTTTTGTTTCTTTAGCTCAACCAATCTTTTGGATTACTAGTATGTAGACTGAAAACTTCCAAATTTGTAATTTTACACATAAAGCATTCATAATCAGTTTATTATTTCAATTTTCCATATTAATTTTAGGTAGACTACCAAGCATTAAGTGGAACCATAGTGTATTTGTGTATTTCCCCAAGAAAAAAAGTTTCAACATAATCTAATATAATCAATTTTTTTTTTTTTTTTGTAATAGTGCTTGGTTGGGCTCAAGCACTTTAATAAAGCTGGGGATTAAATTAGTGGAGAAAGTTGCTGCCTGTCATGAGTAGAATATCTAAGTGGAATGGTATCAGTCAAATCTAAATAATACCTGTTACTTGACACAAGTGCAAAAAAAGGGTTTTCATAGTTTTAGGTCAGCACCACAGGGATCTTTGTAATGCTTAAGGAATTTCTATGCACTTCCACATATCACACAACTGCATTTCTTCAGTTATTGCTAATGAAATCCTTTAGCTGTTCTTGAATTAATATTTTAAAGGTATGTACAGTATTATCTACATAATGTATACATCATGGGCAATTTATATTATAAAGAACACTTTCTGTTTCGCAAGTTGCAAAATTATGCATCCTGTGTTTCCGTTAGTTACGCATCTTCGTGTCTGTATACTTTCAAATGCTCAACCTGTAGTACTTAAATGTGCCATTGAATACTGGTGGCCAAAAAGATGGACTGTCCTGTTTCCTTAGGGGTAAATAACTGATCGATCATATTGCTCAAGCTCTTACCATAATAAGACACTGAAGGATTATGCATACATTTTGATAAAGCAATCTCAGACTAAAATTCTAAAATTCTGATTATAGCTTCACTTATTATGAGGTAGCCGTGTGGAATCTGAATTTGTAATGTTATGTTCTCTTATTTATTTTGGAACAAATTCATATAAGTTCCTTAAAAGAAGGACATCTTGTCAAAACCGAAGGCCCTACTGTTATTTAAAACTTAAGATGAATAGCCTCTGCCACAGAGGCCCACTTGTGTATCTGTAAAAATTAGTAATTGTTTAATAGAATCCCCCTCTTAAAATATAGTCGACTTCATGGAATAAAGATCTCTCCACTTTGAGTCAATGGTAATGAAGACCTGAATCATTTCCAAGGAAGGATTAACATAGTCTACGTACTGCCTTGACACGTGGCTTTTGTTGGCATTCTCAAAGGCGCAAAGGAATATCCAGTAGTAATTTACTGTTTGCTTGACAAACATTACTCACTTTACTTCTTTTGTATATTCTGAGCCATGCCAGGACACTGTAATTATAATCAGGTTAAGGTTTTCATTCTTAATATTCTAGATAAGCCTGCTATAACAGTTTCAACATTACAGAATGACCATGCAGTTGGAGTATCACTATAAACTTCCACATTATACATACATCAGTGTTAATTAATGCTGATCTTCTGGAATAATAGAGCTTAAACATTATTTCAGTAATGTTATGCAATCTTTCAAAACAAACGCATTAGTCTATGGAAAAGCTACGCCTTGTAGTCCAGAGTTTAACTTAGTCAGAAAACACTGTGCCACTATCAATATCTACAATCAGTAATTGACAAGGTATGTCTAGGCCTGTGGGCTACAGATAAAACAAGTAATCCACTTAATACACTAACATTAGCATAAATATTTTCTGGTCTGAAAAAAATAATAGGTTTAGAATTTACTAGAACATGTACATTAACTGTGATTTCTTTTAATATTATTTTCTTCTTCAAATACAGTTTCATACAAAAGATTTAACAACTAAATTAAATAAAGTCAAGACAATTTCATGTCCATTTTCGGACCATAACAACATAACGTTTGAGATAGACTTGTGTTTCAAGAGAATGATATCAGTAACAAGAATACCATCCTACATAACAAATCTCAAAGATTTTAAGGAATTTTATATTAAGGAGACACAAGCATTCTTAGATATGAATCTTACGAAAAATGTATCTGAAATATATATATGGGATGCATTGAAGGCATACCTATAAGGAAGAGTGGTGGGATGGTATAAAAATAAACAAAAACAGTGGAATAAGGAATGAATGGAATTACAGTCAAAAGTGGATAATTTAAAGCTTGATATTCAAAACGGAAACACCAACTTAATAAAAGAACTGGAATATACTAATAAAAAATACTCAGAGACGCTACACCACAAAACAATGATCAACTTAGAAAAAAATTAACTATGTTCCTATTCAATGAACCCTAAAAACCAATGAAGAAAAGCAAACAGGACTAAACAGATGATTAAAACAAATCAAATCAAGGAAATACATAATATATAAACCAAAAAGAAAGTGTCTGATATAGAAGGAATACTAGGAGCATTTAGGCTATTCTTTCATAAACTTTATAATCAAAATGAGAAAATAAAAACACATTCAGTATTGAAAGGTTTTCTTAAAAACAATGTTAAAGTTAGGTTATTAAAGGAGCAGGTACAACTAATTGATAAGCAAATAACAATGATAGAACTTAAAGCTCAAGTAAATAAGCTAAAATTAAACAAAGCTCCAGGTATAGATAATATCACCCCATAAATGTTTAAATTAATATCTAGTGAGGCTTTGCTGTTGTCATTGAATGCCCTTAAACATGGTAAAGACATCCCTCCTTCTTGGAAGTACACACTAATCTCACCAATTCTGAAACAAAGTAAAGATCCCAGTGAATGTTCATCATACAGACCCATTTCACTTCTTAATATAGATTATAAAGTTTTTATGGCAATACATGCTGCTCAAATAAAACAGTCACTACCATTTCTGATAGAGGAGGATCAAACAGGTTTTATAAAAGATAGGAACATTTATGACAACATCAGAAGAATTCTTTCCTTAATTAATTATATAAATGTCATAAAAAACAAAATGAATGTTATTAGTTTAGACATAAATAGCGCATTTGATTCAATGAACTGGGATTATCTATGGCTAGTTTTAGAAGAATATGGCTTCTCAAACAACTTTACCTTGTTAATAAAATCATTATATGAAAAATCATTGGCTTATATAAAACTGGGATCTTGTCTGCCTAAATCTATTAAAATAACAAAGGGCACAAAACAAGGCTGTCCTCTTTCTCCGTTATTGTTTGCACTAGTCATTGAACCCTTAGCAAATAATATATGTATGGATAAAAATATTGAAGGAATACAATTAGACAACAGCCTAGAACGTAAAATTCCACTTTTTTTATTTATTTTTTTATTTTTATTTTACATTTGTTGACCGGGCTAGTCTGGCTGGATACATGTCCATTTTCAGCAGAGGCCCGAGGAGAAAAGCTCCACTATATACTAAGTACATTACATAAAAATTGACTACTATAAGATATAGCTAAATAAGAATTACAGAATCAAAAAGAATGAAAGATGCTTTCAAAGAGAAATCAATGTTACAATATACAGTTCTTAAATAGCAACAATTGTACAGAATATGTAGATACTTACATCTCTAAAAATAATAGGATCAGAACTGAATAAGGTAGAGATGAAAAGAGTGGAGGAGAAACAGAGTGAGAGAAGATGGTTAGTCAGGTGTACAGCAGGAACAAAGCCAGTGATTTTGGAAGTACAGTTTAATTTTCTGTTTGAAAAGTGGCAAAGATGTAGTCAGAGTTATGTCACTAGGTAGGAGATTCCAACTTCTACCTATTGTGTTAGTGAAAAGAGAATCACCTGCTGTGTTGTTTGCTTTTATAGATCTGGTCATGAGTTTACTAGAGGAGCAAAGTGAGTTAAGATTGTTGTAAGGGATTAAAAGTTGAGAGAGTATTGGGGTGTTGTCAGGTAGGTGTAATATTTTATGGGCAATAGTGAGTTGAGGAATTATAAGGTAGTTTTGGAATTCAAGCCAGCCTAGTAGTTTTAGGTTTATACATTGGTGGGTCCTAAAGGGGTTACTAGTGGCGAAGCGAGCAATGTTGTTATAGCAAGTTGCAAGTTTGTTAAGATTAATTTTCTTAAGGTTTGTATAAATAGGGGAGGCATATAGGAGAGTTGCTAGAAGATGAGATTGTGCAATCTTGGTTCTAGTTGCTGGGGTTAGAAAAGGTTTGATTCGATATAGGGATCCTATTTTTCTGTTAACTAACTTGATGTTGTTGTTAATGTGCTGATGTTATTTTAATTACCTTAAAGAATAATAATAGCTCTCTAAAAGCATTATGGGACAAAATTCAAAACTTTCAAAACTTTTCGGGTCTTAAATTTAATGAGAACAAAATAAATGTATTGCTTATAAATGCTAATAAAACAGATCTACATAAAAAATACTATAAATATATCCCCACCAATAATACAATGAAATACTTGGGAATTATAATAATTAACAATCTAGATACTACAATTGAAATAAATTATAAAGAGATCTTAAATAATATCAAAAATGTAATACAAAGATGGAATAAGTTCTTCTTTTCAATGGAAGAAAGGCTCTATATAATTAAAATGATCATATTTCCAAAAATGCTTTATGTTATACAAGCTTGTTCTTTGCCACCAGCTAAATCACACCTAAAACAATTAAATGATTTAATAGTAAGATTCCTATGGTATCCAAAAAAACAAGGATAGCTATAAAATATCATCTAGATGATTGGGATATGGGTGACATAGGTTTACCACACAGAAGTATATTTGCATTCATCTGTTATTAAAACAATATCATTATGGCTAAATACAAAATATACATCAAAATGGAAGCTAATTCATGAGAAAATCTGGTTAAAATCAGGATTTGTAGTAACAAATAAGTATACCGATTTCATACCAAATAATTTTCTATGGCTGATGAAGGAATATATGATGATACATAAGCATAAAAATATAAGTTCCAAATACATTACTTATACATTAAAAATTTTCAAAAATCTTATTAATAGCAATCCTGATATTAAAGTATTGTCATTTTTATTATATCCAGTAGTGTACACACAAGGTAATATAATAACATTTGATATAGAAGTAGTCAACATGCTTAAAGAAAAGGGATTAATATATTGGCATCAATTGGTAAACTCTGGAAAACTTATCAACCCATTACTGGAAAGGGATACTTATCTATTTATAAAACAAATAAAAAAAATAAAAACCTATAATAATGACAAAATATGGAACTATTATAGATCAGTTAATGGACATGTGCCAAATGACAGAGACAAAAAATTAATTCTTCTCTCTCCAAAGCAGGTATCACTTTCATTACACTGGAAACTCTTTACATGGCAATTCATACACAGATCTTACACAACCCCTCATAAAATGGAACTTATGTTTAAGAAAAATATTGGCTACTGGGGATATGATTTATCAATAAAAGCTGACTGGCAACATATGTTCTACGAATGTCATTTGATTAAACCATATTGGGATAAAATTAATTATTTTCTGCAAATGGTATTCAATGACAAATTCCAGATTTCCAAATCTATTATTTTGTTTAATGCACCTGTATCTGACTGTGTACCAAGAACAAAATATGTAATCTTGTGGACTCTCCTAGCCATTGCAAAGAAGAACATTACATCAAACTGGAAATCCAAAGCTTCTCCAACTTTTAAGCAATTCATGAATATGGTGTCAGCAGTATTGCAATTGGAAATGAACACTATTAAAGGAAGAACTGAAAGAACTACATCATTATATATAGCATGGAAAAAAGTAACTGAAATACTGGAGAGTAATGACTGTAGCAAATTATAATCAGGAAACAATTGTATAGAAAGTCAATTATATGCCAACAATAGACACCCTTGTAAATACTTTATTTTGGTTTTAATGTTTGATATCTGTTTAGTGGTTTTAGCCAACCTTTTTAAATAATTTATAAATATTTCACTGTCATAAATAACCTGTATACATGTTTTCTTGTTTTTGGAAATGAATAAAAATATTTACAAAAAAAAAATACAGTTTTGTGTTTCTTACTACACCTGAAACAAACTGTAGGTTTGTTGTAGTCTGTTCTCTTGAGAGTGTACTGTGCTATTCCCTTATTTTGCTATGTATTACTCCTTACAAGTTCTTATTTGATGCTGTCAGAGTCAAATTAACGCTTAAAGCATTTTCAAACTTTAGGCTAATTTCTGATACTAACATTCCTTGCATGTGTTCATTTATAATACTACCTCTCAGCATTTGTTGCACAATCCCTCCGTAATTACAGTTGTAGGATGATTATCTTAAATCAGCTGTATCCTACAAAACAGCTCTAGTAATCTTTCTAGCACAAGATTGACAGTTCTATCTGTGTAGTTTTATAATAGGTATAGGATTAAAATTATTCTAAACTAAATTTACCTATGGTTTACTAGGTATTAGGAGACTGTATGTTTCAAGCCCCCAAGCACAAAGAAGTGACTCTTTTCCTCACTTTTTCTGCAACATCATTGGCTATAAAAATGTACATTCTTATGCAATAATACTCTAGGAGCTTGGTTTTTCACATAAAACCAGTCAAAGAACCCACAATTTCCACCTCTTTTGCTCCATCCTCCTTATTTGCAATGGAAGGCATTTTATTCTTTAGCTCTTATTTACAGTCAAGTTGAATATGTTGTATGTGAAATATAAAATTCAAACACCCTAAATCATTTTGCTAACCTTAATAAGGGGCCCAGATTTTAGGAGAATCCCAGATACTACAAGAAGCATGTATTGACAGCCATACCACTTATTTTGTCATCAGTTGTCTACAAAGCTGCAAATGTCAATTGGAAGTCATTTAGCTGCTGGCCACAACTTTAGCCTCTGCTATTGGGGATGGGGGGAGATTGTCTTACAAAGACATTTGCAGTTTTTAGAAGAATATTGTAATGAAGAGAACAGGCAGGTCTGCACATCACAAATGTAGGTCAAACAATTATGGAAGAAATAAATGGCTTGGAAGTACTTGAAATACATTTCTCTGCAGTCCACTGTTTCCTGAGTTGCATTTCTGAATTCAGTGTATCCACCTGAGTGAAGAAGATAGAACCAGTGTCTAGTGCCAAGGTGATGGGTGGGAAACAAAACTTTATCAGATACACTTAAACAAAAAACAAACTTGCAACCTACATACTTTTGTAAAATAATGAAAGACTGATTTAGTGTTGTAATCCAGAGGCAGAAATAAATGCAGCTATATATGTAACTACTACAGTAAAAGACAATGAATGCTCACAACTCCTTCTAGCATAGGTAGAAAATAAATATATGAAATTTCAGCTTTCATCATGCAAAAAAAAATAATTTCCTGTTCTTAAAATATACCACTAGGTTTCATAGCAATTTCAAATGTTGCAAGTCCCCTTGGCAGCTATGGAACTATGAATTACCGAGAAAGATAAGAACTGCATCTCTAGTGTTTCTTAATACAGCACCCAGAAATGCAATATTACTTATCTCCATCACATTAATATTGTCAAACATCAGAGTAATACAATACCCAATGACCTAAATTTGAGAGTCTAACAATTTATTCTGCCCACAGACATACCACCATATAAGTTATAACCCTGCAGTAACTTCAGATCATCTTCAATATTGTGCCTTAGGGAAAACATCCATGGTAGTTTTGCTGCAAGAAAAAGTGATAATCCCATCACATTTTGGCTGGTAACTCCTTCCATTAAACTGGTGTATGCAGTTTCTAGTTTTTGTTTGGGTGAAGGAATGCATATTTATAGGAATACTTTTCCTATAACGTCTCTTCTCTTTACTCAATACACCTCTGCAACCTGTCATCTACCCTCTCACTTAAACCTACACATTGCTCCCTGCTGTGCAATTCTATTTCTCAAAACTTGTGCCCTGGCACAAATGTATTATCATAACTGTTAATACTACTTATATTGTATAGACCTTTGTGTGTGCTACTTCTTTCTTTCTTTTCAAAATTACTACTCCTGCTTTTGCTAATATGGGATTAGGAATCTACACAGTATTTAGTATTTTAAGAATTTTACATTTCTGTAAAAATGCTGTAATTTAAGAACTGTACATTTCTGTAAAAATGCTTCTGTATTGTTAATATCCTACATTCAAATAGTTCTTTGATCCTTATAAGTTGTATCTTAGAGTGATGTATTTTATGTAATGTGCCAGTATATAGTGGAGCTTTTCTCCTCGGGCCTCTGCTGAAAATGGACTTGTATCCAGCCAGACTAGCCCGGTCAACAAATGTAAAATAAATAAATAAAATAAAAAAATATTGGTTGGATACACCCATGTGGTCATTTCTGTGTCATTTCTGTGACTGTATGCAGTAGTGTGTATAAAGCAATTCAATGTTAGAAACGTGCACTATAAATATGACTTTTGCTTCTTATTCTTTGTCACATTTATGTAGTTCATTATGCAAAAATATTGTGTCCACATCAAAAGACAAATTGTTATTGTAGCTTCTTATTCACAGAACTCTACTGCCAAAACCACTCTTAAAATATAGTGAAATCAGCAGAAGACTGTCTGAAACAGAATCCTATAATCAATGTTCTAAACTGTTCCAAGCAGCTGCAAATTCCCCATTCAGATGGTTAAAAGTAGAACAAAAAAGTTACCTTTCATTTGTACAGAGGCAACATCTGTGCACACAATGTGATACAAAAAAAGGAATATTATTCTTGTTATTTTGTTATGCTAGTGGGGTTTTTCCTGACTGCACTTTCATCCCTGCTAAAATGCTGATAGCAGTATTTCTGACTCCAAAATATTCCTGTGCACTAATGTACACCTCAGGCTGATAGCTGCCAGCTATATTTCTGCAGCTACAGTAGATATAGACAATGGATAATAAATATGTTCATTAATGTCATCATTATTACAAAGACGTGTCTGGAGCATTTCTCCCTGGGCCTCTGCTAAAAAGTGGCTTTGTTCCAAGTCGGACTTTCCCAGTAAACAAATGTTAAATTAAAAATTAAATTAAAAAATTTTAAATTAAAATTATTCTTACAATTTCATCATATTCAAGTACTCATTGTCTACAGATAAAAGGCTAATGTTTGTAAAAACCTTGGAAGATGTTTCCTATATCAGTAAGCTGCTAGAAATGGAGGGGGGGCAGCTTTCTTCAACAAACAGCAGCATGTAGCAGCTACTCTTCTGGATGCCATAGGGAATAAGCATGCATTCCTGCTATGCTCTTTGGGTCAGGTCTTGAATTTCTGAAGCTGAAATTATGGTAAGCTGTCAGGAGTTTTGCTGCTAGTGCCAGATATACATAGCATCCTTAAGCATTAAATTAATACATAAATGCTGCAGCATTGACTGACGCATGACTCACATTCCCCATCTGTCCTAGAGAGTTGAGAAGACACCATTCTGACCACTAATTCATTTGCAGAATGCAAATACCAGCTTCTTGTTGTTGAGTATCTTATTCATACTGTACCACAATGCCAGTAGCTAACTTTTTCTCTCATAGATATAGTATTGGGAGTTCAGTTTCGATATCTAACATGTGTGTATGTGTGCGTGTGTGCGTGTGTGTTTTTGCATGTTTACTCTTTTTGTGGCTAAAATATATCCGAAGGAGCAATTACTTACTCCACTAATATACAGGCAAATTACATCTGATTACATAGAAACTGCTGCTTAGATTCCCCTTTTTCTTTGAAAAATATTTCTTTATTCTTAGATCATACCCTTCAAATATATTGAATTAACAAATTTTAAAATTAATAAGCTCCTGTTCTGGACATGGGAAATCTCTTATTACTGGTCACTGCTTAGAGAACACCAACAAGGAATGAAATTCTCTCATCTCTAAACGGCCCCCTCTCATTGCATCTAACAAAATGTGCAGGCATTACTCTTTCCTCATGTCACGAACATTACTGTTTGAGCCTTACAAAAGTGAAATAGCTCTATACACAACTGTGTACTGTCCTACATAAATCATTTTAAGCACATTAAATACTCATTCACTAGTCCTACATGACCAGCAAACTTAACTCCCACACCTCCCTGTATAATCAAACAAACCATACTAACAATGTTACAGTTTTAAGGTGCTCCCAAAATAAGTGCTTGCTGATGAATCATGCCTTTTCCTTAATGATACAGAAGCTCCTTGGTACATGATATTTGATTAAAGCTACAAAACACATTATCTGGCAACCAAATGACATTATTTTAATCCCTCATCAGTTTCCTAGCTTCCAGCCACCCCTTCCTCTTATTGACTTATATCGTCCCTTTAGCAGGAGGCTGTCACTCCACAGTTACAAAATGTAACTTTTCACACATAAGACTCTCTCAGAGCTTCATTGACCTGGATCGTTTGCTGAAAACGTTCACACACTCTGAAGCCATAGTTGAATAAATGCAATCTTTTTTTTTTAATTCTTCATCTGTTATGCACTTCTTAACATTGTAATTTGCATGTGCAATGCATCAAGGCTCTGTATGAAACAGGTCTGTATGGATCAAGCCAACATTCTTCTGGTATACAGATATTAAACAGAATTTAAAAAAATAAATGTTTGTAAGGTCTTTTGAAAATCTTGACGGCCTGATGTTTTTGAAAAAAAAAGTATAATTTCTGATCTGTAATTAAATGCCCCTCAAAGGTGCTATCAGGGGAACTGAGGTGACAGTAAAGTCCATCTGCTGATTCTATACTGAAGCCCTCTAACCACTCAGCTCATCTTGCCAAGCTTATTTTGGCATAACCAAAAAAAAAAGATTCTTTCTGTCTATTTAAATGCATAAAATTCAAATATATTTTGCTTTTACTGTTCATTGTTAGCTTTCTTGAGAACTTATGGGTGTGAATCATAGAGATGTCCAAGCACTAAGCATCAGCTGCTGTTTAGTCATACTGAAATAACTCAAAAGGAAGCATGGAGTGTGTCATTAAAATGTAACTTCACTACTTACATACAGTACAAACAATCAGCATCCCTTCCTAGGAAGATTCCTTGCAAATAGTTATCAGAGAAAACCTTGCCCTGAGGGGTACAAATGTTGATTTTGCTAGGATATAGTCTAGTCATATATGACAGGTTTTAGTCTGCTGCCTGTTGTATTCCCCTAGCAGCCTTTACTTCACGGCTCCATTTTCTTTGCAGTTAATGTTTCAACTGTTCTGCAAATGGCTGTTGATGCATACATAACACATGGTTGGTAGATTTTTTTTTCTTTATACAAATAAACTACATACTTGCGTGGGCATGTCTTTGCCTAATGACAAAAGAACATTCCATTACAAGATAAAAGTAAGTTAATCTGAATCCGGACGGGTCTTCATTATAGCTATTATTTGATCTTAACTCATCTCCAGTAAAAAAAAGAAGTGCGTGTGTGTGTGTGTGTGTGTGTGTGTGTGTGTGTGTGTGTGTGTGTGTGTGTGTGTGTGTGTGTGTGTGTAAAATATACAGTTGTTCTAGGAATATGAATTTGAAGAGGCATAAATTTAATATAATTTAGCTGGCTTAATGTTTAACAAATGAACTGCATGTGCATGTTTTTGTTTAACTAAATACTTAAAAAAATATTGCTGATCACATTAAGAATGCTTTCTGAGGTAGTAAAAAGTTACTTATTTATTTTTATTTATTTATTTATCATTTGTTATCTGGGAAAGTCTGATTTGGAACAAAGCCAATTTTCAGTGGAGGCCCAGGGAGAAATGCTCCCAGATATATGTCTTTGTAACATAGGAGGAAACTGGAGCACCCAGAGGAAACCCACACGAACGCAGGGAGAACATGCAGACTCCGCACAGAAGACCACTCCAGCCGAGAATGAAACCTACTTTAAAGTACTTTGCCCAAAATGTTAACAGTAATTACTATATTTGTCCCAGAACTGTGATCATACTTTTTAAAACATCATTTCTTGGATTACTCTAAATTATTTCAAAACCAAAGCTAGGTGTTAAACTGTGGACATTTTTAATTAGAAAATTAAAAATTGCAGTTAATAAACTGGAAGAGACTTACAAAACATTAAAATTATAGTGTCTCTGGGCTCTTAACAGTTATTGACTGAAAAGTGTACAGCTGGTAGATTTTGAAATTCTAATGTAAATAAGGCTTGAAGCATGCTCTAACCTGATACAGTTAGACATTCGTCTGGTAATTGCAATGCATGTTAGACTTTTACATTTGAAAAAATACTATGAGAATCCATTCAATTTCTATGCCTTTGTCAAGTATAGTTATTTGTTTCACCCAGACATATTACTTGCAAGCATGCATGCATCAGTGTGTAAAAAGAGAATAGAGGTAAAAGCTTTTCAGTACTTAATTTTATGCTGCATGCACTTGGGTTTCAAGCACTCAACACACACACACTGTTTTAAAGCAAAGGACTCAAAACAACTTGTAGCTGCTTGCTGTTCAACTTGAATATTTGCTTAGACAAGCTGTGGGGATGGAGGGGGGTTTTAGGGTTAGGAAGCAGGAAGGGAGTTTATAGAGGGGGGTGGAGTTTTAGGTTTAGGGATCAGCAAGGGTGTTTTAGATCCAGGGAAGGGGTTTGGAGTTTTAGGGAAAGAGAGTTGTAGGGTTAGGGAGCAGGAAAGCAGTTTTAGGACTATGGAGCAATCAAAGAATTTAGTTTTAGGGATGGGGGAGTTAGAGTTTTAGGTTTAGGGGGTAGGAAGAGAATTTTAGGATTAGGGAGTGATCAGGGAATTTAAGGTAAGGGAGGGGGAACGTAGAGGTTTAGGGTGAGGGACCAAGGGGTTGGGTTGGCAAATAAGTAGGAATTTTAGGTTTATTGTTTACTTTGTTGTAGGGCTATGTATCAGGATCAGGTGTTGAGAGGGTTATACAGAATTGGCCAGTTTGGCTAATGGGAGTATTAGCACTTGTGTTTCCAAACAAGTGGCAACAAGCAGGTGTGCCACAAGCTGCTAGCATGTGAACAGATGTAGTAGATCCACTTTTCCTACAGCAGTGTTTTCCCTTCAGTACAATTTGATAATATCAGCAAGAATCACAATAAATCCAATTCTGGCTGTTTTTTTGTAGCACAAAATGTTCTCTTCACAAGAAATATATTTTGATCTCCATCATACAAAACATCTCTTTATTCTTCCAGACAGCATGCAGGAACATTTAAATCAGTAATAAAATGCATACAAAACTATTTGCAAGCCTGTGGATTTCTTCAATTCATGAATCTTAACTAACAGTGTAGAAACTTCTTTTTTTGATACTAGAAGTGATTGCTTGAATTAGATTTTGTGTATCAACACGTACCAGAGCTGATTTATTTCCAGTTTTTGGATCACCATATTCATTCAACACAAACTATCACCCTATTTTGTTTTTGTACTAATTCTCTTATTTTTATTTACTTCCCTCCTACCTCATTGATGCCAATGCATCCTTCCAAAAAAGAGGCATATCATCAATTTGCATCCCATCTGTCAACCAGATTCATAAACTATTACATTTCTATACATACCATCTGTTTTGTGTATAGGTGACTCCAGTCCACAGTTACATAATAACTATTTTACCATCACAACAACTTTTGGATTGCAACTGCTTCTTTCCTGTATCAAGAGGTCCCTGAATACAGTTTATTTATAAGAAGTTGCAGCAAGTTAAAAAACTTCTATTTTGCTTCCAGTTTTCAGAATTTTATTCCATGGGGGTATGCCCTCATGCATTACTACTGAAAAGGGATGTCCAACCCATTTCAAATATGTATGCATGTAATACCCAGTAGTTCTACCAAATGCACATACTTATTAACCCATTCCTGCACAAGATTGTTCTCTCAAGCTCTTAGTCCATTTGAATGCTTGTAGTCATGGCAGGTGTGAAACCTGAATTTTAGCCTGGGGTCTGATATTTTACATTTTGCATCATTAGTATCTCTTCATTTATAATGTACTAACATAAACCTATATTTCTGCCTTCTTCAGTCACAACAAGCAGCTGTGAGGCTTAGCTTTTCATACATTCTCCGTGCTCAGCAGAATTAACTATAGAAAACTTTTTTCATTGGCTTCTCATAAACTAATCACAGAATTTCTCTGTGTCTGTGACTTATTTTTGTATATCTTTTATAAAGTATTTTTTCTGCTACTATTAAGTTCAGCGTGACAGCAAATGATTCACTATTATATCAGAACTGAAAACATTGGCCTTGGCATCTCAATGAAGTGTTCTCAAACCAAGGTTATCAAAATAAAAAAAAACAGTCTAGCTAAATGTGATGTCAGTATTGCTAAAAGCAAGACTATTTAAATTAAAATTGTAAAAGAAGTTATTTTTACGTGGTGGGAAAAATCCCCCAACCTCTATTCAACTCCTTCTTAGTACAGTCAATATCAAGGTCGCTGCACCTCAGGATTCCAAGAACTGTCCCTGTGCAACAGCTTTTAGCAAGGCACACATCAGTATACCTGGTGGTAAACTTTCAGCAAACTGTGCTCACTGAATTATGTTGAGCTCATTAATACATTCTCCCCTGAGCCTGCCCCTCACCTTCAAAACATATTTTAATCATATTTTAGTGTCTCATACAAATTCTTTCAGATGTTTAATTTGTTATGATTTTTGGCTTTATTATTTATATCTGTATCAATATCTCAATATCTGTTTTTTTTTATATATATATATATATATATATATATATATATATATATATATATATATATGTCTCTCTATATATAGATAGAGATATAGTAGTCTACTTAGTTTCATTCAATCTGATTTCACTGAATTTCATTTCACCCTGACCACTTCGTTGAAAACTCAAATTACTGAAAACTCATTTCACTGAATCTCATTTCACTAAACTGCAGTTAGTATATATGGCACTGTATAGAATACTGTAAGGCAAATAAAAGGTATATGCCCTTTTCCCCACTGTAATATGATTCTGGGGTTAGTATATGTAGTTGGGGGTGTGGGAGGCATAGCCCCCCACTTAGTTTGTGTACATATTGTCATCTGGAGAGAGTAAGTCATTAGTGTTGCAACTATGCTTGTCTATTGCAAAAATTTATTGTTTTGAAGTTTTTGGTAAAATACAAAATAAAACAAATAAGCTGGGGGCTAAGCCCCCAACACCCCCCAATGTGGGGGGTTGTTCCCCGCACCCCCCAACTATATATACTAATTCCAGGATCACACTACAGTGGGGAAAATGTCATATATCGTTTACTTGCCTTACGGTATTCTACACAGTGCCATATATACTAAGTTCAGTTCAGTGAAATGAGATTCAGTGAAATGAGTTTTCAGTAATTTGTGTTTTCAGTGATGTGGTTGGGGTGAAATGAAATTCAGAGAAGTAAGATTTGACCCAGATATAGACATAGATATATATCTATCTACATTTATAGATAGATAGATGCATATCTATATTTCTCTCTCTCTCTCTCTCTCTCTCTCTATATATATATATATATATATATATATTTATATATACAGATATAGAAATAGATGTTTGTGTGTGTGTGTGTGTGTGTGTGTATATATATATATATATATATATATATATATATATATTTTTTTTTTTTTTTTATTTTATTTTACATTTGTTGACCGGGATAGTCCGACTGGACAGATGTCCATTTTCAGCAGAGGCATTGGGAGAAAAGCTCCAAGATAATAACACATTGAACATTTTGTAAATGCTAGTTTCAAGCAGATTATAGTCATAAGCAATACCAGCATTTAGAACATATAGTACTAACTTATTATAAAACACTTTACAAAACATAACATTATTTTAAAGTTATATATACATAACATTACATTCAGGTTTAAGACACATTGAGCAGCAGCTATACAATTGACCCTTCCTGAAATGGTGTGGTAGAAAAAAAGTTAGAAGTAGTTGAAGTAAGGCACCTAAGTAATAGAGAGGTCATTAGTTGGGGTTAGTGCAAGGATATAACCAATGAGTTTTGAAGTATTTCTTGAGTTTGTTTTTGAATCAAGTTAGTGAGCATTCTAGGGTAAAGTCAGCTGGGAGTCTGTTCCATATTTTTCCAAAAGAGTTGGCAAACAGAGTGTCCTCAGCTGAGTAGTTGGATTTGTATGTTTGAACTAGGAGTCTAGTGGATGATCGCAGTGGCTGGGTACTGGTGTAGGGGCTGATAATATTTTTTAGTGCGGGTGTATTTTCTGGTTGGTAAAGGACTTTATGTGCCACTATTAGCTGGATGAACTGCAGTAGGCTAGGCAGTTCAAGCCATCCTAGGCGATTTAGGTTGTCACAGTGGTGTGTGATGTAGGCTGTGCCAGTAGCAGATCTGGCAATGTGGTTATAGCAGGATGATAGTTTATTAAGATCTGTTTTGTTTAAGTTGGAGAATAGAGGTGAGGCATGTAGAAGAGGTGATAGTAGATGGGAACGGGCAATTACAGTTCTAGCAAGTGGGGTAAGGAAAGGTTTGATTCTGTAAAGAAAGCCAAGTTTTTTATTAATGGTTTTGATAGTTTGATTGATATGCACATCAAACTTCAGGTTGTTATCAACTATGACACCCAGTAGTTTAGTTTGGGCTTCTGGGGAGATGATAGTGCCATTGTTAGCGGTTATGTTGAAGGATGGCAGGGGGGTATTGCGTGTGGGGGAGAAGAGGAGCAGCTTAGTTTTGTTGGGGTTTAGGATTAAATGTTGATTGGAGAGCCATTTTTCCACTGTATTAAAGGTATTTTGGGTTAATGTGAATAAAGTAGCTGGTGAGGTGTCAGAAGAAAACAAGGTGGAGTCATCCGCATATTGAATGCAGGTAGCATCTGGGATGACTGAATGAAGGTCGTTGATAAAGATGGAGAAAAGAAGGGGTCCTAGTATTGAGCCCTGGGGGACTCCTATTGTGATGGGTAGGCAAGATGATAGCTTGTCCTACCATAGGACTGCCTGTTGCCTGCCCTGCAAGTAGGATTGAAACCATTGGAGTGCATGGTTGTTTAAGGAGAAGGCCTTCAAGATATTTATAAGCATTTTGTGGTCAACCATGTCAAAAGCCTTGGATAGATCTAGAAAGAGTGCTGAGGATAGTTTGTTATTATTGCAGTTGTGGTTAATGATGTTAGAGAAAGAGAGGAGGGCAGAAGTAGTACTGTGGTGCAGCTTAAAGCCATGCTGAAAGTTGGACAACAGCTTGTTCTGTGTGAGGTAGTGCATGAGCTGTACGTGTACACACTTCTCCACAATTTTAGCTAGAGGTGACAGAATAGCTATGGGTCTAAAGTTTGACAGTTCAGTGGAACTGCCTCCTTTATGGAGAGGTATGACATGGGAGATTTTCCATATAGTGGGCACAGTAGCTTCAGATATAGCTCTGTTGATCAAGATTGAGATGGAGTATGCTATGGTGTCAGCAGCCTTTTGCAAATAGTCTGTTGGGAGGAGGTCGGCAGCCAGGGTGGTGGGTGTTATTTTCTTAAGTAGGGCATGAATAAGTTGAGTAGGAACAGGTTGGAAGGTAAAGCATGTTTGGGTACTGTGTGTGGCTGCATTAGAATTATAGCCATTGGGAGAGAGTTGGCTGGGTAGAAACAGGATAGTCTCTGTGAAGAAGCTGTTGAAATTATTAGCAATGTCTGCTGGTGATTTTTGTTGGGAAGCTGAGGGGATGGAGTGGTGGTTTCACCTGGGTGGAGTAGTTTGTTTATTCCTGCCCATAACTTTTGAGGTTTGTTTTGGTGTTTTTGCAGTAGATGGTAGTAGTAGTAGTTCTTTTTGTCTAAGGTTATGGATTTTTTGGTGTCATTCCTTAGCTGTATATATATATATGTATATATATATATATATATATATATATATATATATATATATATATATATATATATATGTCAAAGGAAAAATATACTTTAAAAATGATCAGTACACGGTAGGTTCAGGTTAAGGCACTTTAATCTTGCAGCAAGGAGACAAAAACGTTCTAATACAGAGTTTGTCTAACTAGAATCAGGAAATGCAAGCATTTTTATACATTTTCTAATAAGACATTGCCTACCAAGTTGACGTAGTGATTGTTTTTACAATATTCTGCTGGTACTATCAATTTTTGTGAGAAACTTCCTAAGAAAAACAACGTGGCCTTGGCTACCACCAGTTAGATATATGCAATGTTACCCATTCAAGGTACTATGGCTAATTCGAGCACAAAGCAAGTATAGATTGCAGTTCATTTCTCTAACAGTCCTCTGTCTATGTTATCTCTAACTTCTGCAGCTGTGCATGTTCTCATACTTCGAACAGAGCTGATTGTTTAAAATCATTACATTACAGAATATAGCATTGTTCATTCATTTCTTCCTGACCTAGCAGATAATCACCTGCTTCTCAAGTACATTTCCAAAAGGCATAAACATGAATATTGCTGTGCTAGCAATTACTAGGTCAGAGGGCATCTTGCAAGTTTCAAAAAGCACACTGCAGTTTCAAAAAGCATCTTTTAGTCTCATATGAAACTCAACTGTATATAAAATAGTGCATATAAAATAGAATGAAAAACGTGTTAACTTATTTAGTTTCTAATCAGCATTAAGCACACACATTAATACAAATTTTTCTGACATTTCCCCCCTGTTAATACTTTTTAATTCTATTTTCAAAAGAATAAACAGTTTGCTTCTTCTCCTAACCTCTTCCATTCAGGATTTGCAGTTAAGAGAGTCATTCAGTTTAAACTTATGAAAGTGTTTCACATTCTAACAATTCTTCAATTTCAGTACTTTGATACAAAGTACTAATACACATATATCGTGCATTGCTCTACGTGAGAGGTTTGGTGTGGTTGCTTTGATACAAAGTCTCAGAAACTGATATATCTATAAATTCCTTGATTAACTTTTTTATGCAGGGAATACCACAACAAATGCATGCTCCTAATAGGAGTAATCCCACACAAATGGCAATCAGGATGTTCATTAGGATGGAACCCCACCCCCCAAACAAATTCTGGAAAAAGTCCGTCAGAGGGTTTGGGCCTGGTTTGGTCATGGTCGACACTTGCTGTATCACCTCAAGGTGGTAGTTTATCTCATGTTGATGATCAGGTATATATGCAGAACACTCTTCTTTGATTAAAGCGCACGTACCACCTCTCACTGCTAGGGTGAAGTCAGGAGCCATACGGTTCTGGAGCACTACAGTTCTCATAGCATTCAGTTCATCAGTTATCAATTCAAGAGCAGAAAAAGTTGCATTACTCATTACTTCGAGAAGTTTAGACAGTTTTTGCAGCTCCCAGATCGATTTCACTGTGCCATATGCAGGTAATATGCCTGCCCATGATATGACAGCATCACTCAAGTCCATGTGCGTCAGCTTGGTACTCACGGTATGATGGTCTTTCCAGCCCGCCTCGATCCGTCCCACTGGATTTTCAGGCTTCCTGACAGCTTTCTTGGCTACATCTCGGGTATTTCGAATATTTCACTGAGGCAAAACTGCAGTGTGTCATATGGCCAGAACCAGGTACCCCAAAAAACAATTGCCGGACCAATTCTCAGGTAACCATTTATATGCTTTCTTACCACACACAAAATAACAATCCTTTACCTTAGTAGTTACTTTGCTACGAAATGGCTGCCCTGCATGAAACATTTTCCTATCTATTACAGACTGTTGCTTAAAAAGTACAGGATTACGTTGCACTTCACCAATAGTCTTATGCATGGACTCAAGAAATGAGTCATAATTTGAATTACAAATTGTATCCATTCTGTTTGCTTTGGTATAACATTTGTAATGTACAGTCACATTGTACCTGCTCCAACCCACTTGAATTGTGTCATTCTTATAAAAACATACAATTCCCTTTTGTGTCACAGGCAAATACAGTGCTACCTTATCATGTGCTTTGATAGCTACAGTCTCATAAACCAAATTTTCCCAGGTCTCATTGACTCCTAGGGGGACTGCAGTCATTAATAACCCCCTGTATGCTGTTAGTATGGCTGTGCAAATCCAGCAATTCTAAACATTAAAAGTCTCAGCATACACATGTGTAATTGCCTGATAAGTGTTAAAGTTTGGGTGCCAGTCTATGGTCGGCTCATCACGTTTATTCAGTTCAGCTGGTGTGGCCGAAAAAAGGATGGGCCACAGCAAAAAGATTATTGTTGTCAATACAATTAACAGGATAACCATGCAATACTTCTGGGGTTGTTCTGCATTCCTGTTTGCTCTAGATTCTGTAATGTTTAGTCTTTCTGTGAAACAGCAAGATTTTTATCTAGCTCAACGTTTTTGCAAAGTTTACAGTGTGTCAAATGGATCCAAGAGGATTTCTCACTGATCTTGATTGCTGTGGGTGTCGACAAGAGGACCTGGTAAGGTCCTTCCCACTTTGGTGAGGTCCAGTTCTTCCACTTGACAATCTTCACCCAGACCCAGTTGCCTGGGGCTACTGTCACTTCCAATGGTTGATTTGGCTCTTTACCTGAAACAGAAGACTGCAAAAGATGTTTAGAGTTCAGCATACGTCCCATATATCTTGCTAGTGTACCATCTGCTTCCTGGCCCGTGGGCATGAGAGATTTCCACTGAGGGGTATAGTATGCCCTCCCAAATATTATCTCAAAAGGGGTCAATCCTTTCGCATTGGGAACAGTTCTCATGCTCAACAGTGCCAGGGGCAGGCAGTACACCCAATTCTTTTGTGTATCTGACATCAACTTCCTAAGCTTGTTCTTTAAAACTCCATTATGCCTCTCTACTAATCCTGCAGATTGGGGGTGGTATGCGCAATGATTTTTCAGAGAAATCCCGAAATAACGGCTAAGTTGTTGTATAGTTTGATTTACAAAGTGTGTGCCATTGTCACTATAAATCTTCTCCGGTATGCCAAATCTAGGAATAATTTCTTTAACGAGGACTTTTGCAACAGTAGCTGCATCTGGATTTTTAGTTGGAAAAGCTTCCACCCATTTGGAAAACATATCTATAATGACAAGGCAGTACTTCTTATTTTCGCATTTGTTCAGCTCTATAAAATCCATACAAATAGTATGGAATGGATACGGTGGTGTAGGGAAACTCCCTTGCTTAGGTTTTAATGCCCCTTGTGCATGATGCTTGTTACAAACATGGCATGCTGCACAAAAATTTTTGTGTAGTTTGTAAATCCATACGTCGTAAACACTCGATTCACTAACTGTACCATCCCCCCTGTTGAGACATGGCACTGCCCATGGCTCAACAAAGCTGCATATCTAAACAAGTTAGATGGTAAAATCGGTTTCTTTTCTTTGGAGATGTACAGTCCCTTCTCAAGGATTGCTCCTCGTTTTATCCACTTTTGTTTTTCTACATTTGTAGTAAGTGTCTGCAATGTTTTTAACATTTCTAAGTCTAAAATCTCAGATGGTTGTAATTCTCACTCAAAAGAAAAACTTCTGAAGCTGAAGCTGCTTGTTTTGCAGCTGTATCAGCCCTCGCATTACCTTTTGAAATTCTATCCTGTTGCTTGGTATGAGCTACACATTTGCAAATAGCTACTTTCTGAGGTAACTGAATAGAATCTAATAAGTCTAAAATAAATTGCGCATGGTTAATTGGTTTACCAGTAGATGTTATCATTCCTCTATTTTTCCACTGCTGCGCAAAAACATGTACAGTCGAAAAAGCATACTGGCTGTCAGTAAAAATGTTCACTCTCTTACCTTTTGCTAAGGTACATGCCCTTGTCAAGGCAATCAGTTCTGCTGCTTGTGCAGATAAGTTGTGTGGTAAAGACTTTGCTTCTAAAATCTCGGTATCAGAAACTACTGCATACCCCACTTGATTCTGTCCTGTAGGACCCCTCCTGCACGAGCCGTCCACATAGTATGTCACCTCGGCATCATCCAAGGGAACATCTGTGAGATCTTTTCTAGGTAGTGTCTTTTGCTCAATCTCCTGCAGGCAGCAGTGTGGTTTGCCATCTGCAGGGGTTGTGAGCAAGGTTGACGGATTCAAAGTTGTGCATCGTTCAATTGTCATATGAGGTTGGCTCAACAGTATAGTCATACAGGAAAGATGTCTAGCAGGAGAAAGATATGCTACTTTTTCTTGCAGTAAAATAATCGCAACTGCATGAGGCACTCTCAATGTGAGAGGGTGGAACAATACTACTGAGGCTGAAGCCTGCACTGCCATTGCAGCTGTGACTACTGCTTGTACACAGTGGGGCAAGGATCACGCCACTGGGTCTAGCTGTGATGAATAATAAGCTATGGGGCGTTGTTTGTCCCCATGCTATTGTGTTAACACTGATGTCATATAACCTTGCTTACAATCTATAGTTTGGAAAAATCGTTTATGATAGTTTGGTAATCCTAAAACTAAGGAAGATGCTATCAGTTGTTTCAGTTTGCAGAAAGCTGATTCTGCTTCTGGTGTCCACTGTAATAAATCTTGTGCTGCCATTGGCTTTTTGAATATCAAGTTAGTCAGTGGAGCAGATTCCAAGGCATAGTTTGGAATCCAACTCCGACAAAAGTTAGTAGTACCCAGGAAGGACATCATTTCCTTCTTGGTAGTTGGTTTAGGTGCTTGTAATATTGCTGTTTTTCTGTCATCATCTAATATTTTGCCTTCTTTGGATATTACATATCCCAGGTATTTGACCTGTTTTTTCCAAAGTTGCAGTTTGTTTTTGTTTACCTTGTGTCCTTGAGTGGCTAAAAATTGTAATAATGCTATGGTATCCTCTCTGCATTCTTGCTGGGTGGGGGCTGCCAGCAGAATGTCGTCTACATAAAGTAAAATCTGACTGCCTTTTGGTGGGATAAATCCTGCCAGGTTACTTGCCATTTCTTGTGCAAATATTGTTGGACTTTCACAATATCCCTGTGGTAGTCTCATATATGTATACCATTTTCCCTGAAATGTAAATGCAAACCAATGTTGGCTGTCAGGGTGTATCGGTATTGAGAAAAATGCATTGCTAATATCTACCACAGAAAAATACTTTTGTTGAGGTTTTAAATCATTCAATAGAGTGTGTGGATCTGGCACCGTAGGTGCCAAGGGTATAACTGCGTCATTTACAGCTTGTAAATCTTGGACCAGACGCCATTCTCCATTTGCTTTCCTAACAGGAAATAAGGGTGTATTACATGGTGAATCAGGAGATTCTATCAAGACTCCTTCCTTAAGTAAGGCTGCTATTATAGGTTTGATTCCTATTTCTGCATCCTTTCTTAAGGGATACTATCTCTTTTGAGGTCTAAATGCTGATTTTGGCGTGATAGTAACTTGTCCTGCTGTACAAATAAGTCCTACATCTGATTTCCCTGTTGACAAGAGAGTCTCTGGTATGTCTCGTATGGCTTTTTCCTCTTCCTCTAGTAAGAGTGCTACTCAGCTATCCTCACTTGCCTGTGAGTGTACAGCTGGGTGTGTCTGCATTATCCAATTTAATTTCTGCTTTTGTACTCCCTGTTCGGAAAGTTCTAACTCTGTCTGCTTTTCCCACCTTGTGACTTTTTCTCCTAGATCTGCCCACTTCAAACTTCTTTCTTTAGTTAAATTTACATGTGGTAATCGATTAGATTTGTAAAGTGCTAGGAATTCCTGGGGCAATGAACAGCTTACTACACTGTTTCCTTCTGTGTCCCAGTACAAATTTCATAATACTAATCTGTTAGCATGGTTTCTAAACAGTTCTTGCTCATATTCTTTATCAGGTCCTGGTCTGTTACAGTAATATAGAGTGCAATGCAACAAATGCTGTTTATCAGTGTCAAGTGAGGGGGATTTACTGATGGCTACGTTCATCAGTTCCTCAGTTACTGCCCCTGGACCAGTTGTAACTAAGTCCTGGCTGTACCAATAAAATTTCACCCTCCGGTCGCACTACAAAAGTATCCATTTGTCGCTGTGCTTCCATACCCTGCATAGTTGGAACTACAGTTATGCCAAATATCTGCATTAGGTCTCTGCCCAAGAGATTCACTGGGCATTTTGCTGAAACAACAATTTTGCTTTTCTGGGTCATCCCTGAAACTGGAACAGTTATCACTATGTTGTGGGAGAGTGGCTCCCGATACAGCTGTCCATTAGCTGCTTTCACTAATATGTAGTCAAGTGATTCTGAATTTTCTGGTAGTTTGGAAGGATGTATCAGGGTCCGTGAAGCCCCTGAGTCACACAGGAATTTAACTTCCCTCCCCTCTACCAGAAGTGTAACTTCTGGTTTTGTGTCTGCTAGGTAGAGCTCTAGGCTCAATAATGCTAAGTCCAAAATTTCATTTTCTTCATTATCTGTGAATTCATGTACATCCTCTATTTCTTCTATCACATCCTCTACCCCTTCTATCACATTTGCACTTATCTTTTCTTGTTTATTCCTATCCAATGATTCTTGACTATCATATAGTCATTCCTCACCCTCCTTGTCTTCTGTGGTTACCTTTTTATTTTGCCTGCAATCCCTCGCTAAATGTCCCTTTTTCCCGCATTTAAAACATTCACCCCTTTTCTTTCTCTCTTCAAAGTCCTCTGATCGTTTATCAGATTGTTTGTTTCCCTGGATATTTTTCTTACCCTTCTTCCCAGTTTGTACTACAAAGACTTCTGATCCATCTTCTACTGCAAATACTTGAGTTTTCTTTTTCTTTTTGCTATTAAAATGCCTTTTGGCATGTCTTGCATATTCAAGTAATGACTGTAATCTACTTGTACGATGATCTACCATGTGTTTTGTAATAAAGCTGCTAATGGGTGCAATACTGCCTTTTAAAAATGCATTCTTTAACTGTTGCTCATATGGGGAATCATGTGTTTGGTCTTCAGGTACCTGCATTCCACAATGGTTATTAAAACATTCTAATAATCTGGCATAATATCTATCAACAGTTTCTCCTTCTTGTTGTATGCATTGATTAATGCAAGTCTAATCAGCCCTAGGCTTCCATTTCTCAGAGATTCGGTCTGTCAGACCTTTCACTCTGTTTTCCAGTTCTGCATTACTATGTGGGAGTGGTCTAAGCTCTGCGTCACGGGGATACCAGTTGCCACTGATCACGTGCCAATCTGGACCTACAATTTGTCTAACTACTGTCTCTACTTCCTCTCCATTCAAATGGTAACTTAACCTCATGCCCTGTAAGTCTTCTAAGAATTTTCTAAAATTAACTTTTGGATGGGGAATACCCTCTATGGCTTTCCGGATGTCTTCCGGTGTCCACGGTCTATATACTAGAAGAGTTGGGTCCTGTCCTGCCTGCGGATTTGGTACTTCTATGAGTGGACATATCTCTTCTTCACTCATAGCTTGTGAAGTTTTATTCATTTCATATAATTCAATATCCCCTCTCAAGTTGCGTGTTCGAGACCTGGTCTCGATAGGATCTCTGGCAAACGGTTTTGGTTTTGCAGGAACAACTGGGTATAGCGGAGGTGGATCAGCTTGTCCACTCGCTTCATATTCTGGTAAAGGAAGCGGAGAGGGCGGAGGGGCCATTGCTATTACCAAGTTGTTGTCTTCTTTATCTAAGAACATTGCTTTTGAATTTTTAATCTTTTGTTCCCTGCGGTTTGCTTCCTCAAGCCACCTGTGTGCCTGAGGGACTCCCAATTGTCGTTGCTTTTTTAGATGACCTTTCGCATCTGTTTTAAGTTGTCTAACAAGTTTAACAAGTGAAGTTTTATCTAAATTACTGTCAAATTTGTATTTATCAACCCATTTCGTATAATACCTAACATTATCAGCACGCTGTAATTGCATATATTTCGCGTCTTCGGTTAAGGGCGGGTCTCGAGAACTTTTCATGCACTGATTTTCCATGTTGCCTTAGCTAAGTTAGAAATTGTTACGTAACCCTTTTTATCACGTGGTACCACGATTTTACACCTTTTCACAGTTTGTCTAGAATAACTGCCTACCTATTCTGTTTCCCTGATCTATGACAAGACAGCAATCTTTTTGTCCCTAATCTGCACATGCAAATCTCCCTGACAAAACAATAATACTGTAACAAGTCCCTGATTCAAAACAGAAAAAAGGTAAATTCCTCCTTACCTGACCCTCCGTGTGTTGATCCACCAGAACATTGACTCGTTCTCCAATCACAGATCAAAAACAGTGGCTGGCCTCTTTCATACAACAATTCAGTCTGAGGTCTTTCAAAGCAGAAGAGCCGATGTGGCCACTTCTCCATACGGGTACATGCCACCAGGCCCAATTCTGACCTGAGCCTAGAGTGAGAGATATATTTCCAGTACGAAGGACCAAACTGTCAAAGGAAAAATATACTTTAAAAATTATCAATACACGGTAGGTTTAGGTTAAGGCACTTTAATCTTGCAGCAAGGAGACAAAAATGTGCTAATACAGAGTTTGTCTAACTAGAATCAGGAAATGCAAGCATTTTTATACATTTTCTAATAAGACATTGCCTACCAAGCTGACGTAGTGAATGTTTTTACAATATTCTGCTGGTACTATCAATTTTTGTGAGAAACTTCCTAAGAAAAACAACATGGCCTTGGCTACCACCGGTTAGATATATGCAATGTTACCATTCAAGGTACTATGCCTAATTCGAGCACAAAGCAAGTATAGATTGCAGTTCATTTCTCTAACAGTCCTTTGTCTATGTTATCTCTAACTTCTGCAGCTGTGCATGTTCTCATACTTCGAACAGAGCTGATTGTTTAAAATCATTACATTACAGAATATAGCATTGTTCATTCATTTCTTCCTGACCTAGCAGATAATCACATGCTTCTCGAGTACATTTCCAAAAGGCATAAACATGAATATTGCTGTGCTAGCAATTACTAGGTCAGAGGGCATCTTGCAAGTTTCAGAAAGCACACTGCAGTTTCAAAAAGCATCTTTTAGTCTCATATGAAACTCAACTGTATATAAAATAGTACATATAAAATAGAATGAAAAAGGTGTTAACTTATTTAGTTTCTAATCAGCATTAAGCACACACATTAATACATATTTTTCTGACAATATATATGCACACACAAACACACACGCACGCACGTATATACACACAGATACCCCACACACACACACACACACACACACACACACTCACACACACACACACACACACACACACATATATATATATATATATATATATATATATATATATATATATATATGGGTGTATCTCATTTCAACTAAAAGACAAAATATCTAAACACAACTTATCCAACAAAACTGGTCTAAACTCATTTCATCTAACCTAACATTAAAAAAAAAAAAAAACAGTTTTTTTTTTTTTTTTGCTGGGATACATCCCTATATGGGGGCCTTCATCCATACAGACCCCTAACTTATGTATACCAACTTCATGGTTAAACAATTTGCACTATAGTGAAAGAAAGAGAAAAACATGAGTTGTGTATTATCAGTTTGTACAATCCAGCACACTATGATAAAGCAAACTGCAATATTAATTATAAATCTTTAATAAAACTCATACCAGCAATGAAAAAAAAATTCACAAAATGCATTGAAGAGAATCATTCTATCAAATGTGATTAGGTCACTTTTTTCAATCACTTGTGATTAGATAAAGTGATATTTAGACTACTTGAATGATGCTATCTATATATATATATATATATATATATATATATATAATATATATATATATATATATATATATATATATATATATATATATATATATATATATACACCTGCACACACACACACATACATATCTTTAGAAGGACAAAATACCAATAGACCAACACTTAAAGAACGAGAAAATAATGTCGAAGTTTCACACAACTGCAAATTCACATTACCGTCTTTCAGAAGACTGACTGTTGAAAATGCCGAGTGTTGCTGATCTGCGGTGAGCGGATCATGAAATATGCTCATTTTTGCACTGTAGTGCAATCTCGGAGTTGGTATATTTAATTTGCAGGGGGGGGGTGCAGCCCCTCATGAGGTGATGCAGGAGGCATAGCCCCCCCTGCTACAATGTACATATTGCAAATGAAATGAGGTTAATTGTTTACCTTATATGGAGTAATTTATTTGTTGTGGAGTAGAGTTACAGAGATGACAACGTATTCTGGTAATATAGTGTTCTGTCTCTTTAAATATTTGTAGTAAGCATTGAATGCATTTGGAAGCATGCTGGATGTGTTGTGGGAAGGTGGAATGGTGGTTGTAAGTATTTCACACAGAAGTTAACAAATATTACTTTGAGATGGTTGTATGTAGTATTTCGAGGGATTTGGAAATAGACGAAAATATTGCAGTAAGAAATGTGAAGAGGTCTGTGACTGTAGTAGAAGAGCAGTGAAAGATGTAGATTTGAATTGCTTAAGAAATATGTTGTGTGGAATGAGTTTTAAGTAGTTTTAGTAAGGAAACATGATCTACAGCAATATGTTTGCGTTTGGTTTGGAAGAGTTTTCAGTTTGGGTAGTTGTAAAGGTTGTTGTCTTGGATGTACATGGTTACCTGGTCATAGAAAAGATTGCACATCTGGTTGTTTTATGTTGGTATTCTTGGTGTCGGGTTTGCAAGCGTCGATCATGTGGTAGTCAATGATGTGACTTGTCAGGCTTGTGAGTTGTTGTTTTCATCTTGGTTTTTCTACTGCTGTTTCGTCCATCTAAAGTAAACCCCTATAGATATATATATATATATATATATATATATATATATATATATATATATATATAGATAGATATATATATATATATATAGATATATATATATATATATATATAGATATAAATAGATATATAGATATAGATAGATATATAGATATAAGTATAAATATAGATAGAGAGACATGTTTGCAGGTCAGAAGAGTGAACGCTCATATGAGCAAATGATCTTTACTGCTGCAAATAAGAGGGAAGTTTTATCATGAGCGAACATTCTCCTTAATTGTGTTTTAGCTGCCCGCTTTTTGTGCAAGATTGCATTGCAGGAGGGTCAGTGAGTTTGCCCTCACCCCACTGTTGCATAATCTTGGAGTTGGTATAAATATATATATATATATATATATATATATACATATATAAATATATATATATATATATATATATATATATATATATATATATATATAATTTGCAGGCAGCGTGTGTGGGGTGCAGGGGGGCTTGCAACCCTCCTAATTGGCTTTAAAATGATTGCTCTTTTTTCATTCAGTCTTTTGAGTATTTAATATTTCATAGCTATGATGCATCTGCTTAGTTTGTATTTGGGTTTCTGTCTTTATGATCAAGATTTATCTCAGGCATTTTGATATTATAAAATTAGCATTTCTGAAGATAACATAACAAGCATTTTGGGGCTTTAGTGTAGAATTATGCAATCTTATATTAAAAGAAAGCTTTGTCTAGATACCATTCACAAAAATGAGTGAGCTGCAATGTGGGTTGTCATATATGAAAGAAGGAAAAATTATCCTTTTGTAGAGGGAACGCTGCAGAATAAAAAGTTAATAGTTGTTAATTTGAATGCTAGCCTGTTCTGAATCAGGTAAGCTAAAAAGTTGTTTGGGGATAGCTATCACTCTTTTAAGATGTTGTCCATATGCAGTTTGCGTTTTCATATATCAAATAATATTCAGAATGATACATTCTTTTTGTGTGAATGAATTTGCTTACAGTCTTCTTTTCAGTCTGAAGTAATTGAAAAATCATCCAGACATGCATGCATAACATTATTTTTGATGCTGCCTTTCTGACACAGCCATTTTGTATGCATTATGAAGTCACCCATATAAAAATTAAGGTGAACTCAAAAACATGTTATGAATCAGAGAGATTTATTACATAGGTGACCTGCTTATTAGATAACCCAGCAACCATGTTATACTGGATGTGCTATAAATCAATATTTTAATGCTAGTAAGTCAGTGAATACAGAACACTACACTACACTAAACTGGAGACCTGGAAATTCTGAACTTGGTTTTATGCATTGGTCCAAGCAATTACCATTCTACTGTGATTTCCAAAGGAAAGCAGAAGAACTGTTGGCTTAGGTCAAAGAATGGACACAAGGATGAAATGGTAAAAGAAAGATGTTGTAAACTGCGTGACACTATTGTATAAATTGTTCCCCAGCCATCGCACTGTTACCTCCTACCTTGCTGCTGCAATTCTAGAATCATTTTTTGTTAACATGTTCTAAGGCAGATACTTTGTATGATGTGGTGAAAGAAGTCTTACAGATTTTCTTTCATTCTTTCATTTTTCTTATACCCCTTTTTATCTTATTCAATGCCACTGAGTAATCAGAGAATATCCTAGCTAGAAACAGGTGCAAATAATGGATTCAGTCCTGAAATCACTGGAAGTACACTACACACGCACACACACACACACACACACGCACACGCACACGCACACACACACACATATACACACACACACACATACACACATATCTATGAGCAATAAAAAAGATCCCAGCTAAGCTATAGGCATGTTTTTGGAATGTGCATTGAGGAAAATCATCACAGACAAAGGGTAGACACAGAAACTCCACAGAGAAGGTTGGCAGGGAATCCAATCAGGGAACCAAGAATTATGGGACAGTAGTGCTGTTTAAAACACTAATACTACACTGCTGTCCTCTGGCATGTTATCACATGAGTTTGTAGACTGTCATTTGCCTCCTCATGCTAATCAGTCACATAACTAGTGTTCACAGGCAAATACTAACGTTCCCTTCTGCATGTTTCACTTTTGTCAGACTATCTTAAAAAGAGTGTAATATGTGCTGAAATGTCTGATATGGTAAATTAGAGAACTTAAACATAAAACTTAATTGGCTAACAGATTTATAACTCTTTAAAACAGTATATTGTTTGCATAAAAATCATTACCTCTTCAAAGAAAGATTAAGTAAAAATAGCATTAGGAAAAATATTTTTACCTCTGTACTGTCTCTAAAAACTCCATGCTATATAAAATCAGCCAGCTGAAATATTTAGAATATTAATGATATACATTTCTGTCTATGCATTTTTACATCTTATTGTGCTTATTCCATATATATCTTTAAAGTTCTGTTTTCCTCTGTATTTTCATGCACTCATAAGGTAAGCCCACTAAGTCCAGTTACCTGTTAGTCATGTTAACATTATTATTAACTTTACTACATTTCAGTTTTGTGTTTTATTAATCATGATGGGTCATTATAATCACATGACTATACTTTCAAAATTAAAAAGACTATTATTTCATTTGCTTCTTGAAGCCTGACGAAGGGCTTAATTATTCTCTGCAAGCTTGCATTGCCACTTGGTTTGTTTAATAAGGGAATAAGTAATAAATAATTGCAATTATACTTTTAATAGTGACTAATGTATTTCATGCTACAACAGATTTCTTAAATGTTTATTCATCTGAGTTGTTAATGGCTTTAACGTATTTGTCTTTTTTGAGTGTTTGGAATTATAGTCTTAGTCATGTTTTTTTTTTTCTTTCTGTAATGTGTTGTCAGATCATATAAGAAAGGCTTTCAAATGGAAATTCAGTCTGAGTTTTTAATTTGATCTGTGTGCTGAATTCCTTACAGTAAATGCATCATGTAATGAATATGAAGCCTGAATTTAATGTGGAAAGGAAGAAGGGAAAGAAAAAAAGTCCATTGTCTACATTCACAAAATTGTATTATTAGCTAATTCAGAAATTCTCACTTACCCCCTGTGGAGGGTTAAGGCTAAAAGAGGATGAGGACCACCTCAGAGAGATCATATGGTGGAGTTCTTGTGAATGACTGCTCCGGTGTATCAGGCTTTCACTGTCCCCACCACTTAGATGTACCTGTGGGAGCAGGGTTTGTTAATTTAGTCTAGTTTTTTTATTTTGTTTTATTTAATTTATAAAAAGAGAGAGTGCAATTAGTTCCCTAAGAGTATGGGACCAGCTGTCCAGCTATGCTAGTTGTTTGTTCAATGGTCTTTGTTGGTGGAAAGGTCTATTGCTATAGCCTCATTAGGAGCAACTTTTTGTTTCAACTAGAGTTTCTCATCTGTGAAAAAAATTCAGAAGAATGTTTCTACCATGGAGTCTAGGCAGTCAGAAAATATGCTGATGTAGAGCTTTAAGATCCTTTATTGGTTTTCAAGAAGACATTCAAGTACTGCTCCATAGAGCATTTAACGTCTTCTTTTTGAAAACCAATAAAGGATCCTAAAGCTCTGCATTAGCACATTTTTTGACTGCCTAGACTCCACGGTGTATGTGATTTAAATTGTCTTGATGTTTTCCCAGCACAGCTAATATCAAAAACCTAAGCAGTATTAGCAGAGAAAATTGTTTAGTTTTCATAACTACCTTGCAAGCGGAACAATGTCCACATGGAAAACATCCATTCAGCTATGTGCCATCAATAGTTTGCTGACCAACTAAATCAACCTGCATAACTTTTTTATGATTCAACTCATTACCAACCATTTTACCTCTTCTAAATGAAAACTTACATCTGGATGGTATAAAATCAGGCAACCTATTGTTTGAAGGATACTCCAAAGTGTATGTATTACATTTTGAAAGGCATAAGAGTGTGCTACCAAAAGTCATGCTAAAATATAACAAAGAATGATTTTTGTTTTTCTCTATATATTTTAACAGCTATGGTCTTCTGTATAAATTAGTAGACATATAACCCTTTGAACAATCTGAGAATCATATCCTCTGGCTTGAAAACATCAAATCAAATTCTCCTCATAATAATCTAAATCAACTGAGGAAGAACATATCTTTTTGATTCTAAGAAATTGTGACTTAGGGATATTTTTAATAATACATGGAGGATGACAACTAGACTTATCCAAAAGGGAATTACAATGAAACTTGTAAAGTTCCATCAGAAATTTTTATAACCATTACATCCAAAAAAGATATTCTGTTAAGATTATAGTTGACACTAAACCGTAACCCCCACTTATTATCATTCAAATATTGGACAAATTGCTGCAAATGAAAACATCATATTTCCAAACCATCCAACAATCATCTAAATATCTATGTCAAATATCTATGGTGTCTAAATAAAGATTATGAATACTGCCATATATCAGCTGATCCTCCAAGTATCCCGTAAATAAATCAGCATAAATGGAAGCAAAAGAAGCATCCATGGTTGTACCTTTAGGTTGTTAAGAAACATTCATTATTGAAATAAAAAAACATTTTTGTTAGGACATGCTCAGCCAAACATACCAAAAAAGTATTAAAACTGGGACTATATATGGGTACCCTATCTGACCAATACTGTAATGCCATAATCCTTGCCCAATGTGGGATATTAGTATATAAAGCCTTAACATCAAGAGTACACATATATCAATTAAATTCCAACTGTGCATCTTGTAAAATATTACGAAATTGAGTTGTATCCTGGTTTCTGGATCTTACCCCAGAAAATAATGGTTTTAAATAATGCATCAAGAAGTCGGGCAAAGGTTCAGTTAAAGAGCCATGCTCTGAAAATATCAGTCTGCTAGGAGGACAAAGAAAATTTTGGGTATCTTAAGCATGTAAAAATACTATGGAGAATGATCTTGAACCGTTAAATGATAAACTACATTTCTCAATATATTATACCTTCACACACAGCAGATGTTAAAAAGTATCAATCTCATGCTTAAATTTCAGTGCCATATTCAAAAACAATTTTTGATAAAACTGGCACTCTAATATTTGAATCATTGCTTCCTGCTTGTGGGTCTCCCAATCCCAAACAACTACTGTCCCACCCATATCAGCAGTGTTAATAACTATATCTTTATTAGATTTCAATGCGTGCAATGCTTTCTTAGGAGGCATAGAAAAAATGTTAGTCTGTTTAAAGCCATAATGGAAATTGAAATGTAAGTCCTTAAGTACACTTTTCTGAAAAGCAGCAACATATTTATTCATAGGTGGAATAAAACTAGAGTGTTTGAATTTAAACTTACTATCCCTAGGTTTTACAGTCTTGTTGTTATCAAAAATAGCATCAAATTATGTTTACAACAAAAGGAAAGCATACCCTGTACCAAAACATCTTCATAAACAGGAGTTGATGGAACAAAATTCAAACCCTTATTCAGAACCTCAATTTCATCATATGACAAATTAACCAGTGAAATATTATGAAGAATATCACATCCTAATGATTTGGAGTCATCAGAAGCAACAATGCATCCAAAGTGGATGTGTCCATTATGATGCCAAAGAGTTAAATTTATTCTTTTTTCACTGCTGGTAAACTAAAAGAAAACTCCATGTCAGTTTCAACTGCAGAAGAAGATTCATCAGCAGAAACTTCTGCTATATCACTGGCATTTTTAAGAATAGGATGACCCCTTTTCATTTTATCCTTTCTATGATTAACATGACCCATATCACCCTGTTAGTAACTAAATCATGAAAGGTGTAATGAATGCAAAAAAAAAAAAACACACGGTGTGTCACAAACCTTTAATAACCAATTGCTTTTGTTCCACTAAATGACGGAACTTCATCAGAGTGAATATGATATAATTTCCTCTTACTTAAATAACAAAACTGGCACCAAAACACCAATAGGTTCTCAAAGGTATATAACAAAATTACATTAAATATATAAAGAACCTTATAAGTTGAATGTAATGACCAATGTTAAATAAAATAAGATATTTTTTATGTCCTTACCACATCCAGACATATATATCTTAATCAAATCATCATAATAAATGAGTGGTACTTTAATAATTTAATATTTTAATAATTAAACTAAGAATCAAATCTATTTATATTTGCAAATTTTATATATAAATATAAAAATTCATAACAAATCTTAAACATTCTTCTTTGACTTTTAAAATGCACCTAATAGAAATCAAATCATTAATATGAGGTCCAAATCCAGCATTAAAGAGCAATTGCCAATAAAGTTCTCTTTCTTCCAGTAGCTCCCAATCAACCACTCTAATAGGCTATGAAACTTTTTCCAAGATAGTAAAAGAAAATTTTCTAAAATCATCACATTGAGTTGAATGTTTGTATAAAGCATTGTAGTTATTCTTTTTCTGAACAGCATAGGTTTGTTGATATATTCTTGATTTCTTACTAATATAAAATGCAGGGCAAGAGGAACAGAAAGCAATATATACTATGTCTCTAATATTACAATCATAACTACCCCTTTTAGAAATTAATCTGAATAACCAGGAATAGAAAAGTGTGTGCCATGAAAAGTAAATATTGCTTGCATGCTCCACAACTTTCATGCCCAAGTTCTTTGTAGAAATCCTACTCCTAGTGTGATTATGTTCCAGAATAGTTTCAAATTCCTACTATTCTTAAATATAAGTCTGAGTTTCTGGCCTAGTTTGTCCAACAAATCAAATGCACCAAAAACAGTGTATCAATGAGAACTAATCATCTTTTTCAATGAATGTACATCCCTGTTCTATTCTAATACCAATGTTCCAGATAAGTTATTGTTATTAGAAGTAGACCATTTAGCTACCATATTAACAGACTGACATAGAATCAGAACTTTTCTCACCTCAATGTGCTGATTTTAGAAAATTTTCTTTTACTATCTTGAAAAAAGTTTCTCGCCTAATTAGAGGGGGTGATTGGGGTCTACTGTTGGAACAGAGAGAACTTTATTAGCAATTGTTTTTTATGCTGGAGTTACACCTGATATTAATTGATTTCTGTTAGGTTAATTTTAAAAGCTAAAACAGAATGTTTATTATAAATTTTATATTTATATATAAATTTTGCAAATATAAATATATTTGACTCAGTTTGATTATTAAAACATTAAATTATTAAAATGTGACTTATTTATTATGATAGATTTCATTAAGCTATATATATTTGGATGTGGTAAGGACATAAAAAATTCTTATTTTATTTTACGTTGGTTGTTATGTTGAACTTATAAGTTCTTAGTATTTTTAATGTCATTTTGTTATGCACCTTTTGGTGTTTTGGTACCAGTTTTTCTATTTAAGAAAAAGCAAATCATATCATATTGACTCTGATGAAGTCCCATTATTCATTGGACCAAAAGCACTTGGTTATTAAAGGTTTGTGGCACATGGTGTGGGGATTTTGTGATTTTTTTACCCTATTGGAGGTTAACAATTTTTTTGAAATAATTCCCTGAAAATTGCTTACCACTAGCATAATCATTCACTTCACATTGGAATTTCCTAATTTTCTGTTGTTTAAGTTCTTGTTCCAAAGTTGCTAAACTTGTAGCTAATACTACAAATTATTCCTTATAATTGGAATGTGAATGAAAATTTATCTACATCACATAATCAATTTACTTCTGATGGTAACTTCGAAATTTGCATTTCATAAAAAAATTTGAAATTTCACAAACATCACTGAAAAAGCCTGTTGCACCTTTTGCCAATCACTTAATAATGTCTCAACAGCTTCCTTCACCACAGGTTATATCCTAACCCATAGGTTTTTCTTTATATATATATATATATATATATATATATATATATATATATATATATATATACACACACACACACACACACACAGACACACACACACACACACATATATATATATATATATATATAAATATATATATATGTGTGTGTGTGTGTGTGTGTGTGTGTGTGTGTGTGTGTGTGTGTGTGTGTGTGTGTGTGTGTGTGCATGTATATATAAATATATATATATATATATATATATATATATATATATATATATATATATATAGTATATAATAAATGTTTAACACGGCTTTACAGCTTTACACTGACTGGAGTGTTGACGAATCTTAAGTTTCACCAACCAGAAGGAAGAGAGCTTAGTGTTAATTTGAATGCTCAGTCTCAGGCTAATTTGTGTTGGAACCTAAGGTTCACCAATCAGAAGGTGGGTGGGGGGGTAATTTTAATTTGCATGCCCAGTTTCAGGTTAATTAGTGTACCAATATAGGGCAGATAAGTTGGGTTTCCCTGTACAGCCATCCTATTGAGAGCTTAGTATTGCAGTTAATACTCTAATCTACCAAAAGTCAAAATGGAACCCAAAAATTTCAAACCTACAACCCTACCACACTGCAATATAATATAAATCAAAATGCATTAAATAATTGATTTTATCCTGTTGGCTTTTTTTGGGGGTATATTTTAATATATTGCTTCCTATATACAAGTACTGTATATACAAAGGAGTGTCTTTTCATTCAGAGAGCAGATCTTAATAGTTCACAGGTGCTCCCTAGTAATGCCCATTCTAATAGCTAATATGAGCCTTGAGCATAATGTCAGTTCATTTTGTTATTATTATTCAGTTCTTCAAGGCCCATAACTGCTTAAAGCTTTTTACCATGCCTGCATTTATGGTGCTGATAAAACACCAAAATCATAGTAAGGGCAGTAGCAAGGAATTATTTGCAGGTTAGTGCTTAAATCAATTGTGCCTGGTTTTATGGAGTGCATATGAAATAACAGATTAGACATAGATTTAAAAATTATAGCACTGAGCCCTTACTTATGTATGACTATCAATGCCTATTTTAATGGCGTGCATATGTATCACCCATGATCAGTGCAGAGTTTAATTTAGCCTTATTTATATCAAATTCTAAGTCATTATAATTTAAAAAAATGAGCTATATTTCATGGTACAGTGCCAGCATCTAAAACATGTATGTTGTCAGTTTAAAATATTTCATCAAAGAGGAAAACTATTTCAAACACCAGCTCTATCACATAGTAGAAGCCCTGCTGTCTATTCAGAGTAAAAGTAACCAAGCAAAAGATAAAAAGTAATAATCCCAAATGTAACAGCATAAAATGTAGTAGCAGAATAAAAAGTGAGCACAGTCATTTAAGTGAAACTACATGAATCATCTGTGGAGGAACATCTACAGAAGATGTCCTTATGCATTAGGGACTGTTCCAAGATCTCAGAGCCTTAGCAATATGCTTTGTAGCACAATTTTCCAAGAGCTAGCACACTCTTATTAGAGCAGCTTTCTAGTATGCATTAAGTCTGATTTGCAAGGCCAGTTCAAGCTTTTCCTGATGAGCATTTTTGTTCTCCTGCAGTGGGCTCAGTTCCAGGGCAGCCAAGATGTGTAATTTGAAATCCAGGGGGGTTCCTTTTTGTTTTGAGATGAACTTCAATAAGTGGTGGGCAATCCTGACTTTGAATTTATTTATGGTTTTACCGATGTTGAAAACATTACAGGAGGAGCAATGGGCCTGTACACAATCACTTCTGTATTATAGTCCCCTCCTGTGGTGCTCCAGATATTCTCTTTTAACACTAGTCAATCAAAATAATCCTTGCTGCTCAGCCCTGGAGAGAACTTGCAGGACGAAGGACTACAGTGGTGTGTACCTTTGCACTGGCATGATGGCCTATCCAGGCTCTCCACCCAGTTTCTTACACTTTTTGGGCTCTTAAAAATGAAACTTGGACTGAATCCCAGAACTTTTTGAACCTGCTTGTCTTCAGCTTTTAACTGATCATGCAAATCATCTTAAGTCAATTGCATCTATATCCAGTAACTCACAGCATTAAGCATACCCCCAATCTTGTCATTGTAGCTAGTGGTATTGGTAACCAAAATGCCTCCCCATTTATCAGCCTTCATTACTCTGTGAGTCTTAACTTTGCTCAGTTTGTTCAGTGTAACAAATTCATCCCTACTAATGTAAAAAAAATTCTTAGGAGGCTTACTGAGGACCTTTCTAACATCTGTCTTGCACGTGGTTTCAAAGGTGGGGGTGGATAAAGGGGACTAAAGTTACTTGTGTATTTCCATTCTATTTTCTTTCTATTGCTATTCATTTCATTTTTGTTCTGCTTCTTGATTAAAAATAGCTTCATATTAAGCTTTCTGACATACAGTTTGATGTCTGTGACACTATAAACAAGATTACTTCTAATGTGGGGAATAAATGTTAAACCCTTACCTAGTATTTTTTCTTCTGGTGCTTTCAAGGGCTTTTCCAGATTTTAGTTCCCTTCTTGTCCCTTGTTTCTCTCTTTGATTGGTCCTGTGGTCATGGTCCTGTAGTGCCCCCTGATGGAGTAATCCCAGGGGAGTTGGGATTCCTGATTGCTCTGGGACCTCTGTGCTCTTGGGAGTTGCTGAATAGTGTTGTGGACAAATTCAGACTCTTTGTTGCTGATCCTCATGAAAATCCTGCTAATAGTCCTGGAGGTTAATATTCCTTTGATTTGTTCTCTTC